>NC_134358.1:542096533-542401533 GCF_048569485.1 Anomaloglossus baeobatrachus | reverse complement strand
TATTGCAAAAACAATAACAAAAATTCTGTAGATTTGAAAAACACGTTAGCTGTATAAAATTACAATTAAAAAACCTAAAAAACAGCACATAGATGACATTTTAGAAATTACATTTATTGTTCTGGTGTAACAGGCCAAGGTATCCCCACAGTCCAGACTATACCTGGAGATAAAGTGGCCTAGGCTAGATTACACTCCAGGGTATAAATTGGCCAATGCCATATTATACCCCCCAGGCCATGTTATACCCCCCAGGCCATGTTATACCCCCCAGGCCATATTATACCCCATCAGTAGCACTGAGTGATATACTAAAGAATTACTAAATTTTTCAACATTTTATTGGAGATTCAGCTTTGTCTGGTAAGTTAAAGGGGTTGTCCACTACTTTTATATTTATGGCCAATTCTTCAGATAGGTCATCATTGTCTGATCGGCCGGGGTCCTACACACGGCACTCCCGCCAATCAACTGTTCTCGCTCCTGGTGGCGGCAGCCAGAAATGCTCAGTTCCACAGCTGCTCCGTCTTCTGATAGCGGCCACAACTGGGTATTGCACATCCGCCTCCTACTCCGATCAACAGGAGGCGTATGTGCAGTACCCGGCCGTGGCCACTATCAGAAAACGGATCAGCTGCGGAACTGAGCATTTCCGGCCCCCGCTGCCGCCAGGACTGATAACAGTTGATCGTGGGGGGGGGGGGGCGGGGTGTCGGACCCCGGCCAATCAGACATTGATGACCTATCCTAAGGATAGGCTATCAATATAAAAGTAGTGAACAACCCCTTTAAGTGAGAAAGTTTGCTGTCATAGAGAAACATACATAACTTACAATACATAACATTAGCTATGCACTGATGGGACAGCGCCATCTACTGTCGGCTCAATGTAAGCACTGTACAATTTTACACCTCTGGGGATAGAGTATATTCCCGGGGTATACTGTGGCCTGGGCCAGACTAAACCCGAATTCCACGTTAGATGGGTATATTCTAGTCTGGAGGGTAATCGTTTGGCCCAGGACAGTTAATCCTCCAGGTATAACTCTGGCCTGGGCCGAGCCATACCCGGGCTTAATCTGGGAAGGTGTAAACTTCGCCTGTTATACCGAGACTGTAAAATGCTGTTTTTTTTTCCCTGCACACAAAAAAAAAAAAACGAACAAAGAATAAATGCTGCAAACACTGAATGTGTGAACAAGCCCTTAGACTTTCTTTTAGAAGCCAGAAAGAAGCAAAAAAAAAAAAAAAAAAAAAAAAAGGAGGGGTTATGGCAGTAAATATTTCTCCCAGAAATATATAATGTGGAAACCACTCTCTCAGACCATAGCAACAACAACAGTTCAGTAACACATCCACAGAAAATGTATCAAGTATGAAAACCAATAATGTGGAAAGGTTTTTGCATAGAGGAAAAGGCAGAAATAAATCCTGCTGGTGGGGGAGGGGAATCTAGGGAGGAAAAGACCCATCCAAAAACATGGGGCAAAAAGGTAAAAAATATATATAAGTAGAACACTAAGTGAGAAGTAACATCACTATACATTCATATTCTGGTAAAGAGATATATATATTAAAAAAAAAAAAAAAATCACTCAGTAAATATAGAAGAAATCACAGCAAGAGATTACCCGTGATGGATAAGGAAAATCCTCGCAGAGAACCTTAGCAACCCAACGCGCGTTTCGCCTGGTGGCTCTCTCAAGGGAATGCACAAAAACCTTTCCACATTATTGTTTTTCATACCCGATTCATTGCCAATTTTTTTTTTTCATCATTTTTCTGAACAAAAACCTGTTTATAATCAGTGGATGCGTTACTCCAATTTTTTTTTTTGTTGTTGATACATTTCTGACACTGTATATGTATGCATGTATGTATGTATGCATATATATATATATATATATATATATATATATATATATATATATATATATATATATATATATATATATATATATATATATATATATATATATATATATATATATATGCCACATACCCAATGGCAACTTTAGGAGCCGGGGCAGACATTTCATTGGTGCAACCTGAGGCCTGAGAAGTCAGGGGGCCTATATCTTCCTTCAAAGCAGATGGAATTAGGAATTGTTATGAACTCTTTGGATGCAAATGGCCCAGATACTTGTGAGAGAAGAAAAGCCATTGTGTTCTTATAGTGTCCATCTTGTCTTATAAGTAATGATGTCAGAGGGTTCAGCTAACAACGATGGGTGGGAAGTTTCACATTTCTGTTCACGCCCCTACTGCTGTTATTGGTGCATAGTTCAGATGGACAAGGCCTTTTCATGTGACCCTTTATAAACTGGTCACATGTACTAATAAAAGGAGAATTCTTTGAATACACCACACTAAGTGTGTGCTGTATTGATTCCCCGAGCGCTCGTAAAACAAATCTTATTAATTTGGAGTTCAAAAGGCATAGAAGGAGTGTATTTTCCTCATATACGGTTCCTTCACAGGGGCCCTTTTTTGTGTCCGCCAGTGCAAGGAGCAGATCCCGATTTTTAGTGGCCCGTGAAGCATTTTACACTGGGGCTCTGGATAAACACCAGAACACTTACCCCTCTCGGATAATCCCACCTTGACTGTTCTACAGGACAATCATGGGAGGTGCTTTCCCTATTCAATACGGGAGATTACACACATATGAGTATATATTAAATATTAAAATAATAGAAAATAATATTCCAAATTCTATAGCTTCCAGTCCTGGACGCATGCACATTGTACTTTACACGACATATACAAAGGATATTTGTTTTGCTTTTTCGGCATTTCCCAATTCCATACAGATGTTTCCCATCGTATCCAGGATCTCAAGATTTTCGGGCTCCAAATCCAGGGCTCTCTGGCAGAAGAGCTGGGCCATCTCAAAGTTAAAATTGTCCAGGTACTCTTCAGTCTGAAATAAAAGATGGAGATTAGGATTTAGGAAACCTGCAAGCAATGAAATATTGATCAGATTGAAGGGTTTTCAAACAGGATAAGTTATCACCTATCCACAGGTTCGGTGATGAGCAGCTGATCATTGGGTGTCTGACCCATGGGACCTGTATGATCCTGTAAAACGGGCTCTAAAACCCCCGAGTACAGCACTCGGCAATCTCCAGCAGGGACATAGTCAATACATGGAGCAATGTTAAAAGTAAGGGCATATCCGTGCCCCGGTCTCAGGAGCAGTCGGACCCCCAGCTCCAATGTAATAGATCATTTTAGAGCCAGGTTGTTATCACTATGATTTTTTGACTCTTCCAAAAGAGATATTAATGGCTAAATGATCTCTCGCTCATCCATCGAAGAGTTGACCACCATCGATCACCAGATCGGGGGATCCTTGATACACAATAAACTAGGACATAGAATAGAGCGGTGGTTGGGCATGATGCTCTATTCAAAGGGAATGGCAGCAAAGAAAACAACACACAAAGGGTATAGGGTGCTGGGGTACAGTATTTTGGAAATTGTACCGTGCCTGAAAAAACAACAATCCATTTCATGCTCACTAGCAAATTAAAATGGGTTTGCCCACAAATAAAGTTAACATTAAAGTTCAATTTAATCAGTAGATCTTGGAATAATAATAATTTCCACAATTGGATGTGTTTAATAAAAATGTTCCTGTGCTGAGATAATCTTATATCTGTGTCCCTGCTGTGTAATGGCTCTGTCTGACCATACAGAAACATGGTCTGATCCTACCACAGGACGCCAAAGAGTATAAGACATTACAACATGGGATTCCAGCTGATTCTTTTTGTGAGGTAAAACATTTCCCTGCCTGTTTTTTTTTTAAAAAAAATGTTTTACCTCAAAGAAAGAATTATTTGTGATCCCGTGCTGTAATATTTTTATACTTTTTTTACTTCCTCACCAGCCCAGGAGATGTGGTATGATCAGACCATGTCCCTGTACGTTCAGACACAGCCATTACAGAGTACACAGCAGGAACGCATATATAAAAGATCTCAGTACAGGAAGATTTATTTTTTAAAAAAGACAGAGAAATGTTTTACCTCACCAAAGAATCTACTTTAATTTCTGTATATTCTCTTTTGCTGCCTCCCCGGCCCAGGAGATGTGGTACAATTAGACCATGTCCCTGTACGGTCAGACACAGCCATTACACAGTACACAGCAGGGACACATATATAAGATCTCAGCACAGGAACATTTTTTTTAATTACATCCAATTATGGAAATTATTATTATTCTAAGATCTATTGATTAAAATGAACTCTGTTCATGGGAAAATCCTTTGAAGGAGAGCTGAGGGATTTTAAGGTTTATGGTCAATATATAAAGCAGCTAGGCTTATGTCTAAAAGTTTGACTCACTACCCATGCCTTAATGGAGTTGTCAGGGCATCGTTAGGACAGGTCATAAATATTAAAGGGGTGTGTGGGTGCATCGGACATCCGGTACCCACACCGATCAGCTGTTATGAGCACCAGCACCACCCATATATAAACAGTGTACAGAACGGAGCAGCACGGCTACTTTAAATGTGTACAGGCTGCTGACCAGAACTATGGATCAGCTCCTATTAAAAAGAATAGTGTCAGCCCCTCAATGGTCAGATATTGATGACCTATTCTAAGGATAATTAATGCCCGATAAATACCTTTAACCTTAAAGACATTAACAAAACGAAGACAAGTATAGGTCAACATGATCAAGAAATATTATCAGATCGCCCTTTTTTGACATTAGAAATTCCTTTTTAATCTCTTCTGGGGGTTTCCACTGGAACAGACGTCTAAAAGGGCGAGCTTAAAGGGGCTGTAGAGGTGTCAGGCTAGGTACGGGGAAGTATTAAGCAAAAGGATAAAGGGAAGGGCAACCCTGTGTCTAGGGAAGGGAGGAGATGATGACCCCTGACCAAACCTACTGCTGGCCCCTGGGGTCCCTCACCACCCTAGATAGGGTCTGCACCTATGCAACGAGCTGGACTATGCAACGAGCTGGACACCTGACCCTGGCTGACTCTGAAATAGGCCCTAGGTAGGGAATGGATGGGATGAGTGCTTAGTCAACCCCACTAAGCTCTAAAAAACACACAGGGATAACAAACAAAGAGGAAAGTAAATGATTAACTTATCTCCAGATGACTCCGGGAGAAGAACTGCAACAACAATAAAGTTTCTCAAGATGTATACAAGCCGTCTGCTTGCACTGAAGACTTCATAAGGCTATGTGCACACACTGCGGTTTTTTTACGCTGCGTTTTTGTGCGTTTTTTTTATAGTGCTAAAAACGCACAGAAACGCAGCTTCTTTAAAAAATGCATGAAAAAAACGCATGCGTTTTGGTGCGTTTTTGGCTGCGTTTTGCTGCGTTTTTTTTATCAGTTAACATTGCCATTAAAGATTGTTAAAAAAAAAAAAAAAAAGGTCTGATGTCATTTCCTTCTTCCATATGTTCTTCATTCTCCACTAGTGTATGCAGGAGAGAAGACAGCTGCAGAACTACAAAGCTCAGCATGCTCCATCCAGGACTGTATGCTGGAGGGAGAGTCAGGGGGAGCAGACCTACAAGGCTCAGCATACTCCATCCACTAGTGGATGCAGGAGAGCAGTCAGCAGCTGCAGAACTACAAGGCTTAGCATCCTCCATCCAATAGTGTATGCAGAAGAGCAGACAGCAGCTGTCGAACTACAAGGCTCAGCATCCTCCTTCCAGGACTGTATGCAGGATTTCTTTGCCCCCACCCAAAAAAAAAATGACGTGGGCTTTGCCATATTTTTGTATGCTAGCCAGGTACAGCAGGCAGGTACGGGCTGCCCCCAACCCCCAGCTGCCTCTTTGTACCCGGCTGGGAACGAAAAATATAGAGCAGCCCTTTTTTTTTTTTTTTTATTTCATGAATTTCAAGAAATAATTAAAAAAAATGACGTGGACTTCGCCCAATTTTTGAGTCCAGCCAGGTACAACTAGGCAGCTGGGGATTGGAATACACAGTGCAGTGTGCCCATGCTTTCTGGGCACCCCCGCTGCGAATTGCAGTCCGCAGCCACCCCAGAAAATGGCGCTTTCATAGAAGCGCCATCTTCTGGCGCTGTATCCAACTCTTCCAGCTGCCCTGGTGACGGGTGGCTCGCTGGGTAATAATGGGGTTAGGGCTAGCTGTATATTATCAGCTGGCCCTAAGCCCGAAATTCATGGTGTCACGCCGATATTAGACATGGCCACCATGAATTTCTAGTAAAGATAAAAAAAAAAAAAAAAATATTTTTATTAGAAATAAAACACAACACAATTAGTGACTCCATCTTTATTGAAATAAAGAACCCCCCTCCGCAGTAATCCTGGGTCAAGGGTCCCGCGCCGTCCAATCTGGATCCAATATCATCTGATCGGTTTGCTGGAAGGCAAAGCGATCAGATGATGTGTCAGGTTCTAGGATGTGAATCACATCACACATCAGCTGATTGTATAAAAGCCGTTTATACAATCAGATGATGCATCAGTACAAAATAAAAAAAAAAAAACTCACTTATGTGCTGATTACCGGCAGCTCCTGGAGCGGAGTCTGATCCCGTCCGATCGCTGCAGGAGAAGCCTGTAATCAGGGATGAAGTCTCCTGACGGCATCCGCTGACAGGTTAAGCCGGCCGGCCGCTGGTGTCACCGTGAGACTTACGATCAGCTGATGCGTCAGGTGATCAGCGCCAGGTCCTGCAGCTATCGGAAGTGTCCCGGCCGTCTGCACACAGCCGGAGCGGCGGTACCGGGAGAGGAGCTGGGAGCGGGCATGGCACCGGGAGTCTGCAGACAGGTGAGTATGACGTTTTTTTTTTCTACTGTTCACTTTTGTTTTCACAGCTGCCTCCACCTCCCGCCCACACATGGCGCCGCACGGCAGCATACATGCACAGGACGGGAGGTGGAAGCGGCGGTGACGGTACCGGGAGGATTCATGCTTCTGTATTTACTGACAGAAGGAATCCTCTTCCTGTACATGTCACTTTACTGCCCACCTCCTGCGTTTATAGCTGCGCTTTTAGTCATAGAAACGCACTAAAACACAGCTATATTTGCAATTTGCTGTTTTCATTGCATTTTTGAACATCTCATTGAACTCAATGGGTGGAAAACGCAGTGAAAACGCAAAAATAATTGACATGCTGCGTTTTTGTGGGCACCACAAAAACTCAGCTAAAAAAAACGCTGTGTGCAGACAGCAAAAATGAAAACTCATAGACTTTGCTGGGGAAGCAAAGTCATGCAGTTTTCTGAGAAAAACACACTTGAAAAACGCGCAAAAACGCCGCGAAAAACGCACTGTGTGAACTTACCCTAAGGGTATAAGAGCTATCACCAGCACAAGAGTAAGGCTATGTGCACACGCTGCGTTTTTTTGACGCTGCGTTTTTGGGAAGGGGGAATGAGGGCATATAAAGACACAAAGGGAAGTGCTGAAGATTACCAGCTAAAACGGTGAGGAAATCCGCAGGGTCCTAAAGAGAAAGGGATTAAAGCGGGCTTTACACGCTAGCGATATCGTACGCAAAAGCACCCACCCCCGTCGTGCATGCGATTTCGTGTGATTGCTGCTGCAGCGAACATTATCTCTACGGCAGCGTCACACGCGCTTACCTGGTCGTCGTCGTCGCTGTGACCGCCGAACAATCCCTCCCTCAAGGGGGAGGGACGTTCGGCATCACAGCGACGTCACCGCGACATCACTAAGCGGCCAGCCAATCAAAGCGGAGGGGTGGAGATGAGCAGGACGTAACATCCTCTGCATTGCGGCCTGCGGCAGGTAGGAGACGTTCCTCGCTCCTGCGGTGTCACACACAGCGATGTGTGCTGCCGCAGGAACGACGAACAACATCGATAATCAACCATTACTGATTTTTGACTTTGGGACGACCTCTCCTTGGTGAACGATTTTCACCATTTTTGAGGTCGCTGGTCAGTGTCACACGCTGCGATATCGTTAATGGCGCCGGATGTGCGTCACTAACAACATGACCCCGATGATAAAACATTAACAATATCGTAGCGTGTAAATCCCCCTTAACTCCAAGCAGGGAAAAAGGGAAAGTCATAGAGCAGCTTGTGTAGCCAAACGCTGCGACCTTCTACAGTCGGAAACTACAAGTGTGACATACCCGTGACCGTAGGATTCCTTCTAGCTGTCACTGGAGGTTAAATGGGCTGTCCACTACTAGGATCAGGTTGGTGATTGTGGCCTGTGTAATGTTGGTCCACTGCTCTTCAATGGCTGAGCAGTTGCTGGATACTGGCAGTAACATGAACACTGTCGTATACACTGATCCAGAGCATCCCTAACATTTTTAATGGGTGACCTGTCCGGTGACTATGCTGCCATGAAAGAATTGGGATATTTTCAGCTTCCAGGAATTGTGTACAGATCCTTGCAACATGGGGCCGTGCATTATCAGCTGCCACATGAGCTGATGGTGGTGGACGAGGCACAATAATGGCCTCAGGGTCTCATCATGGTACCTCTGTGTATTCAAAATGGCATCAATAAAACGCACCTGTGTTCATTGTACATAACATATGCCTGCCCATACCATAACTCCACCACCACCATGGACCACTCCATTCACAGCGATGACATCAGCAAACCGCTCACCCGCACAGTGCCATACACACAATCTGCTATCTGCCCTGTACAGTGAAGGCCGGAATTCATCCGTGAAGAGAACATCTCTCCAATGTGCCAGACACCATTCAATTTGAGCATTTCCCCACTCAAGCCGGTTACGACGATGACCTGCAGTCAGGTGGAGACACTGATGAGGATGAGGAGCAGCAGATGAGCCTCACCAAGACGGTTTCTGACAGTTTGGGCAGACATTCTTTGGTCATGCACCGGTTGTTGCAGCCGCTGTCCGGGGGCCGGTCTCAGATGATCCTGGAGGTGAAGATGCTGGATGTGGCGGTCCTGGGCTGGTGTGAGTACACGTGGTCTGCAGTTGTGAGGTCAGTTAGATGTACAGCCAAATTCTCTAAAACACCTTTGGAGACGACGTACGGTATAGAAATGAACATTCAATTCATGGGAACAGCTTTGCAGGACATTACTGCAGTCAGCAGCTAATTGCACACTCCTAAAAAACTTACATCTGTGGCATTGTGCTGTGTGATAAAAGTGCACATTTTACAATAGCCTTTTATTGTGGCCAGCCTAAGGCGCACCTGTGCAATAATCATGCTGGCCAGCCTAAGGCGCACCTGTGCAATAATCATGCTGGCCAGCCTAAGGCAAACCTGTGCAATAATCATGTTGGCCAGCCTAAGGCGAACCTGTGCAATAATCATGCTGGCCAGCCTAAGGAGCACCTATGCTATAATCACACTGGCCAGCCTAAAGCGCACCGGTGGAATACACATGCTGTCTAATCAGCATCTTGATATGCCGTACCTGTGAGGTGGATGGATTATCTCGATAATAGTCATGCGTGGGACTCAGGCATCTCCACCATTAGAGCTAACCCTGAGGTCTGGGCTAGCCTAGGGACCCTAAAATGAGGGTCAGTATTGGAGCCCCCTGTCCCTCATTATCCTGCAGTCACATTGTGACAATAAAAAGTTGAAATATGCACACCAAATTTAATACTGAGGTCCAATAGATGACAGAATGGCCTCCAGTTTTCTTCTAATATTCTTGAAAAAGTTGCATTTATGTAATTAGCTTCAAATTTATCAGGTGGCACAATTGCTAAATATGGAGTGGCGCTGTTGAAGGGAGTATACTAAAGATTTGGTGGCGCAATTTTTTTTTTTTTATAAAAGTCAACCTAAGAATCGTAAAAAAAAAAAAAAAACTACAATTTTTCATGACTAATATTCCATTTTCTGAATACTTATACCCTGACCATAACTTAAAGGGAATCTGTCAGCAGGTTTTTGCTCCCCCATCTGAGAGCGGCATAATGTAGGGGCAGAGACCCTGATTCCAGCGATGTGTCACTTACTGAGCTGTTAGTTGTCATTTTGATATAATCACTGTTTTCTCTGCTGCAGATCTAGCAATTAGAGCTGATAAATATGCTGGGCTAGCTGCAGCACGCCAAGTAGTCCTGTAATGATAATCTCCTGCTGGTTAATCAGTGATTTTATCAAAACTACACTAACCAGACCAATAAGTGACATCACTGGAATCAGGATCTCTGCCCCTGAGTTATGCTGCTCTCAGATGAGATAGGAAAAACCTGGTGACAGATTCCCTTTAACCATTTACAGTAGGAAGAAAGTAAATTAAGTCGTCTATTGTTACTCGGTGACAACTCTTTTTTGCCGTAAGTCATATATGACTGATAAAAGAAAGTAATAGCTCAGATTCAACCTCACAACAGATGGAAAGTAAAGGTGCAAGATATTTGTTATTAGTTTGTAGTTACCTTTTCTAATAATTGATGAATGGAGTATTTTTCGGCAGTTTTCTTCCGGACCTTGTTGTGCATCCTAACTTTCATCCGATCTTGAGCCGACAAACCAACGATGTCATCGGCTAAAAGGGGACGAAGACTAAAATTAAAAATGCCCTAAGTGTGCACATTATACACTACATCATACAGTCCAGATGTTTCAGCTTCATCCGGGCTGAGCCTATATTGCGTTTATGATGGCCGCTCAGTGTATACCCCAGAAAAGCATTATGATACACCCTCAACACATTAATAGGGATCCATTAGTCTGATGGGTGAAAAATGATCGTCATTTTTGGCCTCCATTGGGCCAGAGTTTAAAACATAATATATGGACTAGGGTAAGCGGCAAATGCAGGATGCCAGACCAGAGTATTCAGGTAGTTGGCATTTCTGCCACTTCTCAATCAAACTCATCTGTATAAGGCTGGTCATCATGGTAAGCAACACTGAGTCAACTCTGCTACATCACCGCACAGGCCCGGCTACATCACCGCACAGGCCCGGCTACATCACCGCACAGGCCCGGCTACATCACCGCACAGGCCCGGCTACATCACCGCACAGGCCCGGCTACATCACCGCACAGGCCCGGCTACATCACCGCACAGGCCCGGCTACATCACCGCACAGGCCCGGCTACATCACCGCACAGGCCCAGCTACATCACCGCACAGGCCCGGCTACATCACCGCACAGGCCCGGCTACATCACCGTACAGGCGTTGCTACATTAAGCATGCCTTGCAAATTCTGCTACACCAGTTGAGTCAACTCTGTTCTGCACTGGTGACTAGGATGTGACTGGATAGGGACCCCTAAGCTGGTCCCCAAACTAGGTAGGACCCTGAGCTGACCATTACCACAGAGGTACACTTGATGGTAGTAAGGTCTGAGCCACCAGTGTATCCCTATCTCCTGTCCATGGCCCTGATATAACACCCTCCAAGGGATAGGCCGGACAGTAGTCACAAAACTCCACCAAACAAACAAACACAGACCGGGGGAATCACAAAACTAACACACCCCAAAAACAAATACCAAGGGGGTTAGAAGAAGGTGCACAGAAGGTAAATGAGGGAAGGAGACAGTAACTAAACAGGGTAACTTTCAGATCAAACAACAAAAAAGCAGCCGCCCCCGCCTTCCCGCTCCAGAATAAAATTTGAATAACCGGCGTCCTCTGGTGGGAGCAGAGGGTATTTATCCAGGTTGGGCGTGGTTATCAGCAAAAACACCAGATCAAGGGTAATGAGCTTGCGGAAATCTGACATTAACCCATACATTTAATGTGTATAGTCTCAGATGGTATAACAGAGACTCCGAACCTGAGCCTGTCATTAAGCTCCAAGGGAGATGACCGTGACATCCGCTGCATCAAGCTTTCAGTGCAAACTCAGCTCTGCTGCATTGGTTCCTGAACAAGGAGTCAATACTTCTGCTACATCACTGTTCCAGCTCCTCTACATCTGATGCCATCATTCTTCCAACTAAATTGCTGCACTTGTTCTTACTGCATTAGAGCTACTCGTCCAGACCAAGGATCCACCTCTCCAAGTTAGACACATAACAGCGGGCACAGTAATACACAGCATATTTTCCAATGAATGAATCAATAAAGGAGCCCCCAAGTCCAGCGATGTGTCACTTATTAGAATGTTTCTTGGTGTTTCAATACAATCAGTATTTTATCAGCAGGAGATTATCACTAGAGGACTGGATATCTCATGCCTCCTGATACAGCCAGGCCTCAGCACTGATCAGCTTTCTGTCACTATACAATGTATACAGATGTCTATCAGTGGTGTGGGCGGGGTTATACACAGCTCAGCATTCCCAGCTCTGCTAGATCTGCAGCAGACAAAACTGTGATTTTATCAAAATAACAGTATGCAGACTAGTAAGTGACACATCGCTGGAACCAGGGTCTTTGCACCTATATCATTCTGCACTCAGAATCCCTTTGAAAAAAAACTACGCACAACTTACAAGTGTCATGTGAGTTCTGTTTTTTCACTGTTGTTTATGGGATGGGAGAGGACGGCAGATGTTCTTTATTTTGCATATTAAAAAAATAGATAAAATGATGGTAAAATTGGATCCATGGAACCAAAAATGTATTCAGCACACCGATAAAAACGGTGGGGGGTTATATGTAAAACAAAAAAAACCTCTGGTGTAAATGAGGCCTATGCAGAGGGGGGACACAGCCAGCGCTGGGGCCGCTCCTCCCCGTCCTATGGAGAGGACACAGTCAGCACCGGGGCCGCTCCTCTCCGTCCTATGGAGAGGGGGGACACAGTCAGCGCTGGGGCTGCACCTCTCCGTCCTATGTAGAGAGGGAAACAGCGCTGGGGCCGCTCCTCCCCGTCCTATGGAGAGGACACAGTCAGCACCGGGGCCGCTCCTCTCCGTCCTATGGAGAGGGGGGACACAGTCAGCGCTGGGGCTGCACCTCTCCGTCCTATGTAGAGAGGGAAACAGCGCTGGGGCCGCTCCTCTCCGTCCTATGGAGAGAGGGGACACAGTCAGCGCTGGGGCCGCTCCTCCCCGTCCTATGGAGAGAGGGGACACAGTCAGCGCTGGGGCCGCTCCTCTCCGTCCTATGGAGAGGGGGGACACAGTCAGCGCTGGGGCTGCACCTCTCCGTCCTATGTAGAGAGGGAAACAGCGCTGGGGCCGCTCCTCTCCGTCCTATGGAGAGGGGGGACACAGCCAGCGCTGGGGCCGCTCCTCCCCGTCCTATGGAGAGGACACAGTCAGCACCGGGGCCGCTCCTCTCCGTCCTATGGAGAGGGGGGACACAGCCAGCGCTGGGGCTGCTCCTCTCCGTCCTATGGAGAGGGGGGACACAGCCAGCGCTGGGGCCGCTCCTCTCCATCCTATGGGGAGGGGGACACAGCCAGTGCCGGGGCTGCTCCTCTCTGAATGGAAGGCGGCCCCCATTCGTACCCCCGCCGGCAGGATCAGCCATCTATTGGGCTACTCCAGAACGCGTATTCTTTATGCTACAATAACAGAGAAAAACTGTCTACAAACATGATAGAACTATTTATCAAAGTGCAACTTTTTCAGTTCCATTTGGCAAATGTTCGAAAACCTGCACACCTAGAAATAAACTCATGTTTCAAGGTTTATAGGATTGTTTACAGCAGAAGAATAGGGGGTTTCTATGAGCACTGAAGCTACCATGTAACCCTTAACCCTACAGCGCAATGTAGCAGAGCTGAATCCGTCTTGTAACTTTTCTCCATTCAAATGCGGAAAGAAAACAGCACCATACACCGATTATTACAGAACGACAAACTCGGCTCTGCTACATTTCCATTCTGTAGCTCTCTGCTCTGCAACCTGTGGCTCTGCTGGTGTTATAAGACTACAACTCCCAGCATGCCCTGCTGCAGAGGACTCCTGCTCACCTCCACTCCTTCCTCTCTGCCTCCTCTTTGACCTGCTGCTCCTCTTCTTGGCCTGTCCTCCCATAGATGCAGATGGTAGAAAGTAAAGCAGAGAAAGTTACAGCTGATCTGAGCTCTTCCTGCAACACCATGTGCACCATCAGCGTGGCTGTCAGCTGCAACGGCGGCCGGGAAGGGTCAAACCTCCTCAAAATGCGAAGCTGAGCTCTGTTCAGTCCTGGGAAGATGAATCTTGTATCATGGACACTTTGTAACTATACATTAATTCTGAATGACACACTTTGTATTCTCTAGAATTATGTTACATGCATGATGCACCAATATGTTTTTCACAAATTTAACCCCTTCCTGTAGCAGACAATTGAACTTTTTGCTCTTTCATTTTATTTCCTCTTACAAGTTACATAACTTTTTTTCCCCATCATCCTAGCCATAGGTGGCTTATTTGTTCTTCTGTTTTATTTATTTATTTATTTATTTACGGGATGGGTTGTAGTTTTGAATGGCATCGTTCATTTTACTATATAATGTACTTTAAAAAAAAAAAAAAAAAAAAAAAGAGAAAAATTCCAAGTGAAATGTAAGGAACAAAAAAAAAACCACCACAATTTGGCTCTGTTAAAACATTACATTTTTATTTGCTGCTTTTTTTAATGCAAATTAAAAGTTGCTTTTGCAACATGTGCAAAAACTTTGAGACTTCAGGACTCTCCTGCAACACGATCACTTTTTTTTTTTTCCTGACTGAATTGGAAAACTGCAGCACGTCAATTCTTTCACTGTTTTTACACCATAGAAAGCAACGAAAAAGTGTGAAAACTCTGCAAAAATAAACAAGCATGCATTAATGGTGAATAAGATTAACGTTATTAAACATGTCCTATAGATAATGACACATTAATCGGCACACACAGTAAACAAAGCAACAACAAAAAAGCCCAAAAACGCAGCAAAAAAAAAGCAACAAAAATGTAACAAAGAAAAGAAAAAATGCAGCAACAAAAAAGTAGTAAAAACCCAACAAAAATTCAGCAAAAAATGCAATAACAAATAAGCAGCAAAAACGCAACAAAAAAGCAGCAAAAATGCAATTAAAAAGTAACAAAAACGCAACAACAAAAAAGCCCAAAAACGCAGCAAAAAAAAAGCAACAAAAATGTAACAAAGAAAAGAAAAAATGCAGCAACAAAAAAAGTAGTAAAAACCCAACAAAAATTCAGCAAAAAATGCAATAACAAAAAAGCAGCAAAAACGCAACAATAAAAAAGTAACAAAATTGACGCAAAAATGCAAGAACAAAAAAGTAAGGCTTTGTTCACACTAGACAAAGGATTTTTCTCAAGAAATTTCTTGAGTCTGAAAGATTTCCGCACTTGCGGTCAAAAGCCGCACCAATACGGCACCGAAAACTGCATGCGGTTTTACCGCGGTTTTGTGAGTTTTTGGTGCGGTTTGTTATGCTGTCACGATCAGTCAATGGAGTAAAATACCGCAGGTACCTGCTGAAAAGAAGTGACATGAACATTCTTTTTCTCAAGAAATTCTGCAGAAAGAATGTTCTTGAGAAAAAGACACATTGTGCACACAGCTATTTTTTTTTCCATAGGTTTTCCTGGGGAATGTCTGCAGAAAGGTTACAACTAGGGATGATCGAATATCACAAATATTCGACTTCGCGAATATCCGACAAATAGGTCGCCACTATACGAATATTCGATACGCAATGTAAGTCTATGGGAAGCTCGAATAGTTACTATTCGGCAACTACTTGGGTTTCCCATAGACTTACATTGCACATCGAATATTCGCAAATAGTCGAATAGCGGCGACCTATTCGGTGACTATGGGCGTAGCCGAATATTTGAGGTATTCGATCATCCCTAGACTTACAACCATTTTCTCAAGAAATTTCTGCAGCAAAAACGCAAAAAAAAAAAAACACGGGTAAAACCGCAGTGTGTGAACAAGGCCTAACAGGCGATCAAAACATACCATCTGAGCAAAAAGGATACCAATAAAAACGTTAGCTCAAGGCGCAAAAAATAAGCTGTGATTGAGCCATTGAGTTTGAAAAATGAGAACGCTACGGATCACAGAGAATGGTGCAAAACGTGCAACTTGTTTTGGAGAAACGTGTGGTTGTTTTTTTTAACTCCTTAGATACAAGTAAACCTATACATGTTTGGTTTCTATGAACTCGCACCGACCTGAGGCATCACACAGACACATCAGTTTTACCATATAGTGAATGCGGTGAAAAAAATATCCCAAAAACAATCATGCAATCACACTTTTTTGCAATTTTTCCGCACTTGGATTTTTTTTTGCTGCTTTCCAGTACACTATATGGTAAAATGTATGGTTTCATTTAAAAGTAAAATCTCGTCTCGCAACAAACAAGCCCTTGTATGGCAAGAATGACGGAAAAATAAAAAAAGTTACGGTTCTTGGTAGAAGGGGAGCAAAAAACACAAAAAAAAGAAAAAAAACCCCAAAAAACAGAAAATCACCCGGGGGTGAAGGGGCTAATAACACTCGCACATGGGGTTACATGGCCGCTCCGGTCACACATCGCAGGACGCTTTTACTTATATTTTCCATAACGTCTTACAACAAACATCACTTTTTTTTATTTTGGGACAATTTCTCGTTTGTAAAGACACCATTTATTTTGCAGTAAGGCCAAATATGTGCATAATACTAGTCTGCCTAGGCCGCTGGACCCCATAAGCGCA
This sequence comes from Anomaloglossus baeobatrachus, assembly GCF_048569485.1. Taxonomy (NCBI): domain Eukaryota; kingdom Metazoa; phylum Chordata; class Amphibia; order Anura; family Aromobatidae; genus Anomaloglossus; species Anomaloglossus baeobatrachus. Next base: position 542,384,956 of record NC_134358.1, on the reverse strand, counting down.
GCACCTTCTAACCCTTCGGGCCCGGAGTGGGCAGTGTTCCCTTGGAGCGCTGCAGACACTTATATACGTGTGTGGGCGCTGACGTCACGCCGCATATACGCGCTGAGTGACAGCAAGCTGTGTAACCATGGAGACAGCCGCGCCCCTTCACCGCGGTGACTTCCGCTTCCGGTAGTCTGTACCTGAGTCAGTGGAGCCGGGATGTGATTTCTGCGGAGCGGAAGGATCCGGGCGCGGGGTAGGTGTGATGCGCCCTGGCCAGGACCGGGTACAGTGTGTGCGTGTGGGGGTCTCCGCTACCACAGGGGTCCCCATATCAGACCCTGTGTCACCACAGGAGCCGCGAGCACCAACGTGCAGGTGTCACCTGGAAGCCCTGTTATGTCAGGCTCCGGGGCGGAAGCATAATGTGCTGTTGTCAGTTGCACCCCCCCCGTGGGTTGCGCGGGGGCGGGGGACGTGCCTCATTGTTTAGCGCAGGGGTTTGTCTGCCTCAGTTGTTTTAGTCATCATTGCGGGGAGTGGGGTTTCCGCCCCAGCGGTTTGTGCAAGCGAGCGCAAGTGGGATGGTGGATCTGCCACAGTGTTCTGCGTGGGGTAAAAGGAGACCACCTCAGTTTCACAGGGGTGGGTCCGCCTCAGTGTTTTGCGGAGAAGGGGCGGCGGGTCCGCCTCAGTGTTTTGCGGAGAAGGGGCGGCGGGTCCGCCTCAGTGTTTTGCGGAGAAGGGGCGGCGGGTCCGCCTCAGTGTTTTGCGGAGAAGGGGCGGCGGGTCTGCCTCAGTGTTTTGCGGAGAAGGGGCGGCGGGTCTGCCTCAGTGTTTTGCGGAGAAGGGGCGGCGGGTCTGCCTCAGTGTTTTGCGGAGAAGGGGCGGCGGGTCTGCGATCAGCGTTTTGCGGAGAAGGGGCGGCGGGTCTGCGATCAGCGTTTTGCGGAGAAGGGGCGGCGGGTCTGCGATCAGCGTTTTGCGGAGAAGGGGCGGCGGGTCTGCGATCAGCGTTTTGCGGAGAAGGGGCGGCGGGTCTGCGATCAGCGTTTTGCGGAGAAGGGGCGGCGGGTCTGCGATCAGCGTTTTGCGGAGAAGGGGCGGCGGGTCTGCGATCAGCGTTTTGCGGAGAAGGGGCGGCGGGTCTGCGATCAGCGTTTTGCGGAGAAGGGGCGGCGGGTCTGCGATCAGCGTTTTGCGGAGAAGGGGCGGCGGGTCTGCGATCAGTGTTTTGCGGAGAAGGGGCGGCGGGTCTGCGATCAGTGTTTTGCGGAGAAGGGGCGGCGGGTCTGCGATCAGTGTTTTGCGGAGAAGGGGCGGCGGGTCTGCGATCAGTGTTTTGCGGAGAAGGGGCGGCGAGTGTGTCCACCTCAGCGTTTTGCGGAGGGGGGGTCCGCCTCAGCGTTTTGCGGAGGGGGGGTCCGCCTCAGCGTTTTGCGGAGGGGGGGTCCGCCTCAGCGTTTTGCGGAGGGGGGGGTCCGCCTCAGCGTTTTGCGGAGGGGGGGGTCCGCCTCAGCGTTTTGCGGAGGGGGGGGTCCGCCTCAGCGTTTTGCGGAGGGGGGGGTCCGCCTCAGCGTTTTGCGGAGGGGGGGTCCGCCTCAGCGTTTTGCGGAGGGGGGGTCCGCCTCAGCGTTTTGCGGAGGGGGGGTCCGCCTCAGCGTTTTGCGGAGGGGGGGTCCGCCTCAGCGTTTTGCGGAGGGGGGGTCCGCCTCAGCGTTTTGCGGAGGGGGGGTCCGCCTCAGCGTTTTGCGGAGGGGGGGGTCCGCCTCAGCGTTTTGCGGAGGGTGGGCGGTGGGTCCGCCTCAGCGTTTTGCACATCTTATACTGATCTGTTCAGTTGTGATCATTTAACCCCTTCACTATATTTGACGTCTGTGTACATCATATGTCTTGTTCCTGCCTTTGCTGTGCGCTCATACACTGACCCTGCATCATTCCCTGCATGTCGGCTGATTTTTTTTTTTTTTTTTTTTACCAGCCATCATCTGCTGCTAACAGGCCAAGTGGATTGGAGATCTGCCCACGACTGTTAACCAGATAATTCCACTGTCAATTTCTGACAGAGCGATCTAACATGCCCGACAAGAAGTGCGTCATTCCCCGCTCCTATCGACAGCCCTATGACATGATTGCGGGGCGCTGATGGGCTGTCCGCTGATCCTCCTGTGAACGCCGGCTGTGAGCGACATTCATAGATGGTGGTTCCTGCTGTACAGAGCGGGGCTGATGCTTATTCTGCTCTGTACAGCACAAGCGATCAGAGGATCACAACTTCAAGTTCCCTAAGGGGACTAGAAAAAAAACGTAGTTTTTAAAAATGTATAATAAAATAAAAACAAGTTCAAATCACCTGCCTTTTGCGCCATTGAAAATAAAACAATAAAAATACACATTTGATATCGCCGCTTTCAGAAATGTCCGACCTATCAAAATCTAAAATACAATATTCCGATCTGTAAATGGCGTAATAAAAATAAAAAAAAATCAAGACTCCAGAATTATTTGGGTTTTTGGGCCACAGCACTACAATGAAATGTAGTGAAGTGGTCAAAACATTATATCTCCCCTGATATAATATCAGTAAAAACTTCAGCTCAGGGTGCAAAAAATAATCCCTCACCCAGATCCCAAAAATTAAAAATCGTACGGTTCTCGTAAATTGGTGACAAAAGCAATTTTTTTTTTTCGTTCTTCACCAGGGAACAAAGGGAACCTGTCAGATGCAATATGTTCCCAGCACCACGAGCAGTTCTGGGTGCATATTGCTAATCCCTGCCTAACCGTCCCTGTATACACAAGTATAGATAAAGAGATCTATAGAAAAAGTATTTCTAAAGATCCTTTATCGTATGCTAATGAGCTCGGGGACTAGTCCTAAAGGCGTTACTTCCCTTGCTAGTCGTCCCCATTAGCATGTTTGAATGCCCTTGGGGGTGTGCTATCATGCTAATGAATACGCAAGCATCACACGATGATCTCACTCCTCTTCGCCGCCCGACGCTGGATTTTGACTCAGTGTGCATGACCCCAGAGTTTTGGTAATGTGCATTATGAAGCCGGGTGTACGTATCCTGGCTTCAAACTGAAGTATTGCACATGACCCTAACTCCGGGGGTCATGTGCACCGTGCCGAAATCCAGTGTCAGGCGGCGATGGCAGAAGAAAGGTGAGTGAGATCATTCTCTGACGCTGCACAGTCATTAGTATGTTAGCACACCTACAGGGGCCCACAGGGGTGTACTAACATGCTAATAGGGGCGACCAATGCCCTTGGGACTAGTCCCCGAGCTCATTAGCATACAGTAAAAGATCTTTAGAAATACTTTTTCTAAAGATCTCTTGGGTGGAATGAGCGCAGGAACTAACACCCTTGTGACTAGTCCCTGCGCTCATTAGCATATCATAAAGGATATTTAGAAATACTTTTTCTAAAGATCTCTTTATCTATGCTACTAGATAGGGCCGGCGCCAGCACCCGTCAAACCCGGTCAAATGCCGGGGCCCTGAGCTGCCGGGGGGGCCCACTCGCTGTGGCAGGAGTGGCGCACCGCTACTCAAGGGGGCCCGGTGGCCGTGCTGCCACTGCCCCCCGCCGAGGATCGCGCTTTCAATTGCATCGGCATCGCAGGTGCCGATACAATTGAGAGCAATGATGAGAGAGTGAGCGGCGCTCTCTCTCTCTTATCATTCTCCCTGCTGTGGCTATCGGCGCTCTGCAGAGGACCGCGGTGACGTCATCACTGCGCGCCTGCTGAGAGGTCAGAGCGAGTGACAGCAATGGACGACGCGCCGAGGAGACTGGATCAGCGGGGGAACGAGGAGAAGTGAGCCGCCCCTCTACTGACACTGAGCTCCCCTGACTCACAGGCCTGCCACTACACAGCGGCACTAGTACACATAGGGGCCCGGCAGCCGCTCCGCTCTGCAGAGCCGGCTGCCGGGCCCCTATGTGTAGTGGCCGACAGTGCGACCGTCAGGGGGCCGGCCTGTGAGTCAAGGGAACCCAGTGTCAGTAGAGGGGCCCCTGACCTGGAGAGGCCACCAGCCGTTTCTGAGCTGCGGCAGAGCAGAAGTGCTCCTGCACAGCAGACGGAATAATCCATCCTGCAGGACCTGCGATGATTTCACGCCCATGTGACTGTGTGGGAGGAGACACAGGATGCCGGGCAGAAAGCAAGAGATACTGAATCCTGAAAGAGATTTGGACACATGATGACTGGTAATAAGAAAAGAGGGGACATGAGGGGGAGGGGGCTGCAGGGTGAGTGGCATATGAGGGCTGCAGACTGACAGAAGGATGTGAAGGGGTGCAGTGTGTTTGAGAGGGGTAAGTTGGGGTACAGGCAGGGTGAGATATGTGGGCAGGGTGTGTGAGATATGGGGGTGTAGTGTGTGTGATCTGGGGGGTGCAGGCTCTGTGAGATGTGGTGGTGTAGTGTGTATAATATGGGGGTGCAGGCTGTATGGGGAGCAGGGTGTGTGAGATATGGGGGTGTAGTGTGTGTGTGTGATCTGGGGGGGTGCAGGCTGTATGGGGAGCAGGGTGTGTGACATATGGGGGTGTAGTGTGTGTGATATGGGGGTGCATGCTGTATGGGGAGCAGGGTGTGTGACATGGGGGTGTAGTGTGTGTGATATGGGGGTGCAGGCTGTATGGGGAGCAGGGTGTGTGACATATGGGGGTGTAGTGTGTGTGATATGGGGGATGCAGGCTGTATGGGGTGTAGTGTGTGAGATATGGGGGTGTAGTGTGTGTGATATGGGGGGTGCAGGCTGTATGGGGAGCAGGGTGTGTGAGATATGGGGGTGTAGTGTGTGTGATATGGGGGTGCAGGCTGTATGGGGAGCAGGGTATGTGAGATATGGGGGCGGGGGGGAGTAACTACCGCGGTCGCAGAGGTCGGAAGGAGAAGAGAGGTACTTGTTTTTTTATTTTGCTGGCTGCATGACACATGGAGGCCTGGGGGTGCTGGCTGCATTATACATGGAGGTCTATGGGACTACATAATAAACATGAAGGACACGTTATACATGGAATATAGGGGTGCATTATACATGGAGGAGTATGGGGCTGCATAATACAATATGATGATTTATGGCGCTACATTATAATACATATAGGACTATGGGGGCTACATTATAATATATGGAGGAATATGGAGGCTACCTTATACATGGAGTATGAGTGTGCGTTATAAAACTGGAGGCCTATGTGGTGCAGTATAATATATGGAGGACTATGTGGTGCAGTATAATATATGGAGGACTATGGGGTGAATTGTAATACATGGAGAACTTTGGGGAAATGCATTGTAATACATGGAGAACTATGGGGGTGCATTCTAATATATCAAGGCTTATGTGGGACCCTTTATATTATACGGAAGGCTATGTGGGGGCCATTATAGTATTTGGAGATCTATATACAAGGGGGGACAATGATACAAGTATGGGATGGAAATGTTTTGTCCTGAGGGAAAAAGGCTCTTTCCCTGAGCACCCAGCTTTCCCATGCTCTGCTGTACATCTTTCAGCACCCGGCTTTCCCATGCTCTGCTATACATCTCTCAGCACCCGGCTTTCTCATGCTCTGATATGGGAAAGCTGGGTGCTGAGGGAAAGATGTATAGCAGAGCATGGGGAAGCAGTGTGCTGAGGACAAGATGGATATCAGAACATGGGAAAGCAGGGTACTGATAGAGGGATTTCAGATCATGGGAAACCTGGGTGCTGAGGGTAAGAGCCAAGTGTCAGTGTCATTATTCCGTACCCTAAGTGTCGGTGTACGTGGAGGGGGGCCCCGGTCCAAATTTTACACCAGGGCCCATCAAACTCTAGTTACGCCACTGAGTATTAATCACTGTATTCTACATGAGGGTGCCTACTGCTATCTGGCTCTGCACTGTGCTGTATACAGGCTGGGCTATATACAAGCTGTATGCTACATGAGGGTGCCTAATGCTATCTGGCTCTGCACTGTGGTATATAGGTCTGTGTACTACATGAGGATACCTAATGCTATCTGGCTCTGCACTGTGGTATATAGGGGCTATATACTACATGAGGGTGCCTAATGCTATCTGGCTCTGCAGTGTGGTATTTAGGGGCTGTATACTACATGAGGGTACCTAATTCTATATGTGTCTGCATTGTGCTATATGTGGGCTATATACTACATGAAGGTGCCTAATGCTATCTAGGTCTGCATTGTGTTATATGGGGGCTGCTTAATGTTATATGGGGGCTACATAATACTATATGGAGGACAATGGGGGCTTCATAACACAATATGGCGGCTGCAAACTACTATACCCCCAGAGTTGTATGTCCCCTCCACCCAGGTGCTGTATACCCCCTCAGAGCTGTATGTTCCCTCCACCCAGGTGCTGTATACCCCCTCAGAGCTGTATGTCCCCCCCCACCCCAGAGCTGTATACCCCCAGAGCTGCATGTCACCCCCCACCTCACAGCTGTTTGTCCCCCCCACCTCAGTCACTGCCCTCCTCTAGAGCTGTATGCCCCCCATTGCTGTATACCCCTTTCCTCAGTAATATATATAATATATATTCCCCCAGTAATGTGTTTGTCCCCAGCCTCTCTTGTGATGTATATACAGCAGTGTTAGTGTGCTCTATGTGCGGCCAGGTCTGTTAGACAAGCCGGGAGGTGAGTGAGGCTGTTGCCGGCTTCCCAATATTAGAAATATATATACAGGATAAATATATAAAAATAATGTGTGTGTGTGTGTGTGTATGTGTGTATATCTATGTATGTCAGTGTATATGACTGTGTCTAAATTTATGTCTATTTATGTGTTTTTGTGAATTTCTCTTTAAATAAGTATGCGTACGTATGCCTGTATGTGAATGTATCTGTTCATGTCTATGTGTGGATGGGGCCCACTGAGACTCTTTCGCCCAGGGCCCACAAAAACCTGGAGCCGGCCCCGCTAGTAGATACAGGGACGGTTAGGCAGGGATTAGCAATATGCACCCAGAACTGCTTGTGGCTCTAGGTGCCATAGTGCATTGTGGATAAGAAAACCCACAAAAACTATTGTGGAATTGCACTTTTATTTATTATTATTTTTTTTTTTTTTTGCAATTTCACTGTACTTGGTCGCACACTGTGTTTTTGGTGCATTTTGGAGATGCACCTAAATACATGCATGTTCTTCCCCCAGCAAAGTCTATGAGATTTCTATTTTGTTGTCCACACTGTGCATCTTTTTTTGCTGTTTTTATTAAAGACACAGCTAAGATGCAGCATGTCAAGCTCTTTTTGCGTTTTCTCCCTGTGCGCTTCGGAGGACTGGCAGATCAATCCCCCGCTGACTGGGTCAGCGGGGGATTAATCCCTAGTATCTGGCCAGATGCCTGTCCCCATATAAAATCTATGGGGGCCAGAATCCGGCGCAAAGGGGTAGGAGCAAGCACTTAAAGAGAACCAATGTGCACCCAGAACCACGAGCAGTTCTGTGTGCATATTGCTACTCCCTGCCTAACCGTCCCTGTATATAATAGCATAGATAAAGAGATCTTTAGAAAAAGTATTTATAAAGATTTTTTGTCATATGCTAATGAGTGCAGGGACTAGTCCCCTGGGTGTTGCTTCCCTTGCTAGTCATCTCTATTAGCATGTTAGTACGTCCCTGTGGGTGTGCTAACATGCTAATGAATGCACAGCATCAAAGGATGATCTCACCTCACCACTGCCATCGCCGCCCGACGCTGAATTTTCGCTTGGTGCGTATGACCCTGGAGTTTGGCTCATGCACACTATGAAGCCGGGTATATGCGTCGGCTTCAAACTGAAGTAGTGCGCATGACTAGAAGTTCAGGATCATGCGCACGGAGCCAAAATCCAGCATCGGGCGGCGATGGCAGCAGAGAGGTGAGTGAGATCATTCTCTGACACTGCACATTCATTAGCATGTTAGCACGCCCACAGGGGCCCACAGGGGCGTACTAACATGCTAATGGAGCTGATTATCAAGGGAAGCAACACCCAGGGGACTAGTCCCCACACTCATTAGCATACGATAAAAGATGTTTAGAAGTACTTTTTCTAAAGATCCCTTTATCTATGCTAGTGTATACAGGGACGGTTAGGCAGGATTAGCAATATGTACCCAGAACTGCTCGTGGTTCTGGGTGCATTTTGGACCTGACAGGTTCCCTTTAATACTCACCGAATCACCGGCGCGGCTGCCACACTGCTCCCGCTGCCACTCTTTCACTTCCTGGGCCGCTCATTACCTTAATTGAATATACACTGCTTCCCCCGCCCACCAGTGGCTGTGATTGGTTGCAGTCAGATGAGCCCCCACCCTGAGTGACAGCTTGTCTGATTGCAGCCAATTACAGACGCCGGTAGGTGGGTTTATATCATACAGTAAAGTGAATTAAAAGAATTGGTGTAGGATCCCCTCATATATTGATACCCAGCACAGATAAAACCGAACAGGTGGGTCTGGTATTCTGAGGCAGCCGCCCGGAATTGCCTCATCCATTAGATGCAACAGTCCCGGCACTTTATCTGGCTCTTCCCGATTACCCTGGTACAGTGGTAACCAGGGTAATGAAGAGTTAATGGTAGCCAACAGCTGCCACTAAGCCGTAGATTAGTAATGGCAGGCGTCTGAGACGCCCCCAATCATTAATCTGTAAGTAAAAGTAAATAAACACAAACACTGAAATATTCTTTTTTATTTGGAATAAAAGACAAAAAAAGCTATCCTCTTTCACCACTTTATTAATCTCCAAAACACCCCTGCAGGTCCGACGTAAGCTACATGAGGTCCCATGACGTTTCCAGCACTGCTACATCTGAAGCTCACAGTGAGCATCATAGAACATGACTGCCCACTGTGAGCTCCACGCAGTTCCTGACGTGAGCCGAACATACAGGGTTCAAATAAAGCACCCCCCACCAACTGAAGTGAGGTGACGTCACTCAGGTTAGCCACAGATGGAGTCCTCCACCCGTGACCGCAAATCACCCGGGTGACGTCACCGCTGATCGCGTGGCTCAATTCATTCAATCGTGTGTTTTGCGGTCTCAGGTGGAGGACTCCATCCGTGGCTAACTTGAGTGGCATCACCACTGATCGCGCGGCTCACTTCAGTTTGTGGGGAGTGGGAAAGGGGGATGGGCGCTTTATTTGGACCCTGTATGTATGGCCATCTCTCCAGTTGATACAGCTGTGTCTGACCACCAGGACCCCCACCAGCCAATTGGAGAGGAGGCCAAGTGCGTGCCCCTCCACTTCATTCATTCTCTATGGGACTGAATTTTGATTTCTACAGCACTCCCATAGATAATGCATGGGGCGGAAGGGCGTATGTTTGACCTTCATTTTATTCAGGTGGGACTTCCCACAGCCCTATTGTCAGGATCGGTGGGAGTCCCGGTGGTTGTTTTTAAGGAAGAAAAAAAAAAGGGTCCGGGACCCCACAAAATGATGCACAAGGACGAGTTGTTAGGATTTGCTTGTTGGCTGAGTACTACAACCCTCATTATATTGGTCGTAGTTCAAATACATAATTGTCCTTTTATTATTTATTTATTTATTTTTTTTTTTTTCTTCTCAGGATCTAAATTTCGGCTCTTTCTTGGAGCATCTTTGAGGGATTTCATGTTGAAAAGATCGAAACCTTGGCAGCATCTTTACTCTAAGAGGGAAGAGACATTTGAGGGTCCGTGATGACGGAGTCCAATAAAGAGCTGGTTAATCTGGTTTGGGGGGAGAAAAATGGCAAAGGTCTGGTGGACTCCATCTTCAGCCGGTGGACGCAAGGTGAGTGGTTATTGTGAGACCTTAAGGAGCAGCTTTTGCATTTCTTTATGCTGCCTCGATCCATTCTATATTCAGGATTGCATTTATATCACAGGTTTTTAGTTTCCTTTTCATGCTCCCTAAACTGTGCATTGCTTGTGCAGCTGCTGCCTGGCATTGAGCACTTCTTGGGTTATTGGTCACTATTAGGGCTGATCGAATCTACCAAAATCCGGGACCGGCGGATCCCTACCAGATTGGAAAAAAAAAAATCCGGATTCCGGTACCCACATAAGTCTATGGGGACCAGAATCTGGAGATTAAAAACATTTGTGGAAGGGATACGAGGGTAGGAGCGAGAGCAATGTACTCACCTGGGGCTGTAAACTCCTTCCGGGTCACGCTTCATTGTTAATATTCATTGTTTTGCCCGCCCACCGGCGCGTGTAATTGGTTGCAGCTAGACGCGCCCCCACCCTAAAATAATAAAAAAGATGACGTGCGGTCCCCCGTAATTTTCATCCTCAGCCATGATAATGCCGACTGGGGGCTGGTAGTCACAGCCCGCAGCTGCCTGGTATTGCTGCATCTATTAGATGTAGAAATCCCAACGCTTTACTGGCTCTTCTCGATTGCCCTGGAGCGGTGGCAATCAAGGTAATAAGGGGTTAATAGCAGCACACAGCTGCTACTAAACCCTAGGTTAATGTGATAGCACAGGCGCCTATCAGATACCTGCATCACACTAATCTGTACATGAATGTAAATAAACTCAGACGGAGAAAAATCCTTTTATTTGGAATGAAGTACAAAATACGCACCCTCCTTCACCACTTTATTAACCCGCAACACCCTGCAGCTCTGAGGTCCCACGCCGCTTCAGCTCTGCTACATAGCCAGTGGCTATAGAGCACGACCGCTGGCTGTGTGGACAATGACTGAGCATCGCGGCACGGCAGGCAGATACTGTCACAGGCTGGGAGCGCTTGTGCCTAAAACCAATCACAGACGAGAGGACGGCCAGTGGGCGTGGAAAACACAGAAAGCTGTGTGTATGCAATGCACAGTACAGGACGTGAATGCGCGACCCGGAAGCAGTGTTCTGCCATGACACCGAGTCTCGGTAAGTATGAAACGCTGGTTTTTTTTTTGTTTTTCTTTATTGTTCAATTATTTTCCCCAGTTCCGGATCGTGCTCCCGAAATTCCGTATCCGGCGCCCGGAAATCTTTGAAACCGCGCGGATCTGGACTTTTACCATTTGGATCCGCTCAGCCCTAGTCACTATCGTTCCCAGTGACTCCTGTGCCGTATAATATAATACCTGCACCCCCCGGCCTCCTCATTTCATTGGAGTTGAGCAAAACTTGCAGATTTATTTTGTGTTTTTATTTTTTTAGGATTTGTCTTCAGCGACTCAGAACCGACGGCTTTGGAGCAGTTTGAAGGCGGTCCATGTGCGGTAATCGCACCGGTGCAGGTATGTGCAAGAAACCTCTTTACACCGTATTTTGTTTTACTGGCTTCTTGGGGATCGTTCAGGTGAACATTTTTCGGTCCGTGTGGAAAAAAAGTGCACGCAGACTAATGCAAGTGATTGGGTGGAGCACGTGAGCATCGCAGGAAGCCGCTTCCTTTGTAATGTTGGCACAACCTCCGCACATCACATTCGTCTGCTTCTGGCTTTTTCTGCTTTGGGCTGTCATCAAGCATGGATGTGATCAGTGTGATTGACAGCCCCTTGCTGTCATGGGCTCGCCGGGGTGGGAGGATGGGCTTTGTCTATAGCAATGGCATAAATACATAGCAGACTGGAGGATTCTGGGACTTGATGTCTTTCACTCTGCACTAAAAGACTAAAGCCCCCCCCCATATACTTAAGTCTAAATTCGTCCGGCAGTGTAATATGTACGGTGGTCTCCTGAGGGTGCGATCGAGCCTCTTTAATTCAATGGCTCAATCTTTTTGTTCAGCACCAAATTAAGCCACTGCCAGAGGGATCTCAGCGCTGCTCTCTCATAGAGAGTATAGGGGCTTTCCAGTGTAGGTTGGCATCGAAAGAGATCAATCTAAAGTGTATGGGGGTCTTTATTTCCACCTCCAACCAGGGGGGTAACACAGTTTAAACAGCTGCTCAATAAAAAAAAAAAAAAAAGGGGATGAGGAACACACTGGGCCAAGTGTGGAACGTGGTACTACACAACTAATGAATAAGGATCAGTATACTAAAAATTACAAATATAGGTATATATTATATTTTACTATTTGAATTACGTAGGTTTGTAGATAATATCGCATTTAAAAGGAACATGTCAGGTTAAAAAAGCGTTCTGACCTACAAGCAGCAGCCTGTGTGAGCTATTAACCCCTTCCTTCCTATCCCTGTGTTGTTATATTGTGTAATATGAAAGTAATAAAATAACATTTTATTACTTTCATATGTCCTATGTAAATGACAGGGTCTCTAACCTCATGGGCATCTCATCGCCCTGTGGGTGTTTGCATGCTTTCCATGGTATCACGCCCCTGTGGGTGTGATACCATGGATTTACATCAGCGACGTGACCATCACTACTTTAGAATCTCAAGCGTACCATTCTCGCCGCCTCGTCCTGGTGTTTGCTGGTCGGCTTCTGACTCGCAGTGCACATGCTCAGAAGACGCCTGCGGTTCCGGTCAGGCGCAGTGCACGTTAGAAGCCGACATGCAAACATCAGGACGAGGTGGTGAGAATGGTAAGCACGCACATGCTCGAGATTCTAAAATAGCGACGGTTACGTCGCTGCTGTAAATCCCATGGTATCACGCCCACAGGGGCGTGATACCATGGAAAGCATGTAGACGCCCACAGGGTGATGAAACGCCCATGGGGCTAGAGACCCTGTCATTTACATAGAGAAATAATGTTTTATTACTTTCATATGTCCTATCGTTTCATTGGGGGACACAGGACCATGGGTTATGCTGCTGTCACTAGGAGGCTGACACTAAGTAAACATAAAAAGTTAGCTCCTCCCTAGCAGTATACACCCCGAGCCGGAGGCGGGCTCAGATCAGTTTTAGCTTAGTGTCGTAGGAGGCTGATGTGGGCCGTCTCGGCCCCCCTCAGCCATTTGTGTTTTTTGCGCTTTTTTCTTTTATTTCGGCGCCGCTCATCACTCTCATACCTGTCGTCTTTTTCTCTGCAGGTATTCGCTTCACTCATCCTCCGCAGCCCTGTGGGTACCACTCCCCGGGGTCGCAGGGGCTTGAGACTTCGGGCCCTCTCCCCCGTCCATCCCCGTGGTACCACTCCCGGGGGTGCGCGTGTGGGCAGGTTGTTTTTGTGGGCACCCCTGATTCGCCCTGCGGTATCACCCCAAAGGGCGTACAGGGGAGTACAGCAGGGATGGGACCTCCGCAGCGCGTGTGAATCGATGGGGCCCTGTCACGCTGCCTTCTCCTGATGGGGGGCTGCTACCCCCATCATGATGTCCACTAACCTGCCTCAGCACGCTCTCCCCCGGAGTCTTCCTGGACGAGCAGCGCTGTACACAGGCAGGGCCAGGGAGCCCTGCCTGCACCGCATCCATCGCTGGGCCGGCGCCGCCGCTTGCAGGTAGGACCGACCTTTCCTGCACTTTCCCCCGGCCCTCTCCATAAATTTAGTCCTCGGCCTAGTCGCTCCTGCGTCCTAGCCACGCCCCCGCTGCAGCGCTATTGGCCGCCGGTCGTCTCCCTCTGTTCCTCCCACTGCTCTGCTTCCTGGCTGATGGTGGGGGCTGTGAATCCTCCGTTTTTTTGCGCCGGAATCCTGCTCCTCCCCCAGCCTCCTCCAGCGTCCCCTCGCCATTTTAGCCTGTCTCTGGTCCCCTGAGGCTGCAGCGCGCCGGCGTTCTGACTCTTCTGGCCAGCTCTCCTGGACTTCCCCTTCTGGACTGGTGGGCAGCACGCAGGACCTGGGTAAGCTCTGCTCCTAAGGAGTAGCCCTCACTAGGTAGCGTTCTCTGAGTTTAGGGACGAGTTAACCCTCTCCTGTCTCCTTCCTAGCAGCCACCAGGGAGAGTACCTGTTTTCACCATGCCTAAGGCTAAGCCCACCCAATCCAAGCAGGCCCCCTTTGCACTATTTTTTGCATGCTCCTCCTGCAAGTCCAAATTTTCCCAGGGTCAGGACGCCCCACTACGCTCCGTCTGTTCTACAGACGCGCAGCCTCCGCAGGACTCCGCGGCCGACGCTTCTGATACCGCAGACGCCACAGCGCCATATGCTGCAGGGCCCTGCGTCCCGCCCCCCCCCCGACTGGCTAGCGTCCCTGTCCCAGTCCGTAGATTCCCTCTCTGAGGCTTCTCGGACCATCGCGCAAGCACTGCGCCTGCTGCCGTCGCTCGCCCAGATCCCCGCAGACCCGGCGCAATCGCCTCCGGAGCAGGTGAGCCCCGTTGCAGGGTCTTCCTCTGCTGCTCAGAAACGGACCCGCCAGGTCTCGTCCTCAGCCTCTTCCCAGGTTTCACCTTCATCCCCAGGTCCAGACCGTCAGTCCTCCAGGGAGGCTTCTGACTGCCCCGATGAGGATTCTGATGCGGCACCCCTGCAGGACTCAGAGCAGGCGGCTGATATTCGGCGCATGGTGAATAGCCTGATAGAAGCAGTAAACTAGACCTTGAAGGTACAGGTGGACCCTGTCTCCTCCCAGAGCACCCAGGTCTCGTTTAAGCGGGTGAAGCGGGCCCAGAACACATTCAGCGGACATCCAGAATTCGCTGAGTTACTGCGCAGCCACAGGCAACAGCCGGACAGGGTATTTACCAGCGGTAAGTCCATCGATTTGCATTATCCCTTTCCTGAGGGTCTTCGAAAGGATTGGGCAGGCTCCCCTGTGGTCGACCCCCCAATCTCCCGCCTGTCTTCTCACACAGTCCTTCCACTCACTAACGGTACGTCTCTCAAGGACCCTACGGACCGTACTATTGACAGGTTGTCCCGTTCCGCCTTCGAGGCAGCGGGCACATCCCTCTCTCCGGCCTTTGCCTCGGTTTGGGTTGCGAAGGCCCTGATGTCCTGGGCGGACACGCTACGCTGCGGTCTCCGCGCCATTCCTGCCAATCCGGACCTGGTTCCCATCGCCTCGCAGATTTCCCTCGCGGGTGAGTACCTGCTCAATGCAGCCCTGGCGTCCGCAAGCTGCGCGGCCCAGGCCGCCAGCAACAATGTGGCCATCCGTCGAGCCCTCTGGCTCCGGTCCTGGAACGCGGATGCGGCCTCTAAGAAGTCACTAACTTCCCTGCCCTTCCTAGGGGAGCGTCTCTTCGGAGATAGGCTGGACCAGTTGATCTCCGATGCAACGGGAGGAAAGAGTACATCTCTCCCCCAATTGCGCCCCAAGCGCTTCCAGAATCGGCGCCCACCGCTCGTTTCCGGCCCTTTCGCAGCTTCAACTCCACTCCCCAGCCGCGGAAAAGCCGCTCTCCTCCGAGAGACAGGAAGACCCCGTCATTCAAGACCAATCCCGCCTGGCGTTCACGTCCCCGCCAGCCCACGAGATCCCCTTCTGGTTACCGCCGACGTTCCTCCAAGTGACTCGCGGTCGGCGCGCAACAGCGCCAGACTTGTGGGAGGGCGTCTGTCTCGTTTTCAGCATGTGTGGATCCCCCTGACCGCCGATGCCTGGGTCAGAGAGATCATCACATCAGGCTACAAAATAGAATTCGAAGCAAAGCCACCGAGACGTTTTTTCCTATCTCGCCCTCCCGAGTCTCCCGCGCGGGCTCGCGCGTTCTTTCACTCCATAGACTCCCTCCTCCGAGCCAGAGTCGTGGTACCAGTCCCTCCCGCAGAGCGTTTCAAGGAGTTCTATTCCAACCTTTTCGTGGTCCCCAAAAAGGACGGCTCTGTCCGTCCCGTCCTCGACCTAAAGCTTCTAAACAGGTCGGTGAGGCCTCGGCCGTTTCGAATGGAGTCACTCCGGTCCGTCATCGCGTCCATGGAGGTAGGCGAATTCCTGGCATCGCTGGATATTCAAGACGCCTATCTTCACGTCCCCATAGCCACCTCTCACCAACAGTTCCTCCGCTTTGCGATAGCGGAAGATCACTTCCAGTTCACGGCTCTTCCCTTCGGCCTCGCATCCGCACCCAGGGTCTTTACGAAGATCATGGCTGCTGCCATGTCCGTTCTACATTCCAGGGGTGTTATGGTCATCCCGTACTTGGACGATATGTTGATAAAGGGCTCTTCCTTCGAGGACTGTCGTCTTGGGGTTCAGGTCACGATCGACACCCTTTCACGGTTAGGGTGGCTGATAAATCGGAAGAAGTCCTCTCTGACCCCGGCCCGTCGGATCACCTTTTTAGGCATGGTATTCGATACCATCCAAGGGCGAGTTTTCCTCACACAGGAGAAGATGTCCTCCCTGCAACGAGGCCTCCGCGCTCTCCGGCGTCAGCGCCAAGTTTCCATCAGGTTCGGCATGCGAGTCCTCGGTCGTATGGTGGCGGCGATGGAAGCGGTACCCTTTGCACAGTTCCATCTCCGGCCCCTCCAGCTGGCCTTGCTGAAGAAGTGGGACAGATCTCCCTTTTCTCTGGACCGCAGGTTTCATCTTTCGCCGGAGACCCGCCACTCCCTCCGTTGGTGGCTCAATCAACGCAACCTCGCATCAGGAAGGTCTTTCCTCCCGCTCCACTGGAAGATAGTGACCACCGACGCCAGTCTCCAGGGCTGGGGAGCAGTGTTTCGGCATCACACAGCGCAGGGCCGATGGTCACCGAGGGAGAGTTGTCTCCAGATCAACATTTTGGAGATAAGAGCCATCCGGCTAGCCTTGCAGCAGTTTCGGCACCTAGTACAGGGTTGCCCGGTCAGGATCCAGTCGGACAATGCGACGGCGGTGGCGTACATCAACCACCAAGGCGGCACAAGAAGTGTCGGGGCGATGCGAGAAGTCAAGAAGATTCTGCACTGGGCCGAGTGTCATCACTCCCTGATCTCAGCGGTACACATCCCAGGCGTGGACAATTGGGCGGCGGACTTTCTCAGCAGGGAAGGCCTCGCCTCCGGAGAATGGTCCCTCAATCGGGAAGTCTTCAACCAGATCTGCGACAGATGGGGAGTTCCGGATGTGGACCTAATGGCCTCCCGGTTCAACCGTCAGGTTCCGCAATTTGTAGCGCAGTGCCGCGACCGCTTGGCTTTAGGAGTCGACGCCCTCACCCTGTCATGGAGCCAGTTCAGTCTCCCGTACATCTTCCCTCCGCTCCCTCTGATTCCGAGGGTCCTCAAGAAGATCAAGGCGGAAGGAATACCGGTCATCCTAGTGGCTCCGGACTGGCCCAGGCGAGCATGGTTCGCGGAACTAACTCAGCTCCTCGCAGACGCTCCGTGGCGCCTTCCAGACCGTCCAGATCTCCTGCAGCAGGGACCTCTTTTCCATCAGAACTCACAGGTCCTAAATTTGACGGCCTGGCCATTGAATCCTGGGTTCTAGCTAAGGCTGGTTTTTCTTCAAGAGTGATTCAGACAATGATTAGGGCCAGGAAGCCATCTTCATCAAGAATATACTACCGCACGTGGAAGGTTTTCTTCAGGTGGTGTGAAGAGCATAATATTTCTTCTCCTCTCTTCTTCTCCCTTCCTTCCCTATTGGCATTCTTGCAGTCAGGCGTAGATGCGGGTCTCTCGCTCGCAACACTAAAGGGCCAGATATCGGCGTTATCAATCCTGTTTCAGAAGCCACTGGCCGCTCGTTCACAGGTTAAGACCTTCATCCAGGGAGTGGCCCACCTGGCCCCGCCGTACCGTCGGCCTCTAGAGTCGTGGGACCTTAATCTAGTCCTAGGGTCGCTTCAAGGCCCCCCATTCGAGCCCTTGCGAGATTCTTCCCTTTCTCACCTGTCTTGGAAGGTGGTGTTTCTCGTTGCCATCACTTCTATTCGCAGGACGTCAGAGCTGGCAGCTCTCTCTTGTCGTTCCCCCTTTTTGATTTTTCACCAGGACAAAGCGGTTCTCCGCCCAGATCCCGCCTTTCTCCCAAAGGTGGTCTCCCCGTTCCATCTTAACGAAGAAATCGTTCTTCCGTCCTTCTGTCCTGGACCCTCTCACAGCTTGGAGAGGTCCTTGCACACCCTGGACCTAGTGCGCACACTTAGAATTTATGTCTCCAGAACCGCGCCGTTCCGTAAGTCAGATGGTCTGTTTGTCCTCCCTTCTGGTCCCAAGAGGGGTGAATCGGCATCCAAGGCCACAATTGCCAGATGGATCCGTTCCGCCATATCAGAGGCCTATCGGGTTCGGGACAAGTCTCCGCCGCGGGGGGTAAGGGCGCACTCTACCCGTGCAGTGGGAGCCTCTTGGGCGATTAGGCATCAGGCGTCGGCCGACCAGGTCTGCAAGGCCGCCACCTGGTCTAGCCTGCACACCTTTACTAGGTTCTACCAGGTTCACACCCAAGCATCGGCAGATGCTAGTTTTGGGAGAAAGGTCTTGCAGGCAGCAGTTGCACACCTGTAATAGGGTGGCAGCATTCAACTATAGTGCAAGCCCGCCGAGGGAGGTTGTTGTTTTCTTCCTATCTGCGGGTTTCGGTATTCCCACCCAGGGACTGCTTTTGGACGTCCCATGGTCCTGTGTCCCCCAATGAAACGATAGAGAAAGTAGGATTTTTGTGTACTCACCGTAAAATCTCTTTCTCTGAGTCTTCATTGGGGGACACAGCACCCACCCTGCTTGGTTTTTTGGTTGTTTAATTGCATTTGCCTGCTATTTTCAGCGGTCTTATGTTCATAGACCTCTTGTTTGCACGGCTGCATTGTTTTAGTTACAACTTGTTTTTATGTATGGTGATTCTGGTACTCCTCCTACTGCTTATGCACCAAACTGATCTGAGCCCGCCTCCGGCTCGGGGTGTATACTGCTAGGGAGGAGCTAACTTTTTATGTTTACTTAGTGTCAGCCTCCTAGTGACAGCAGCATGACCCATGGTCCTGTGTCCCCCAATGAAGACTCAGAGAAAGAGATTTTACGGTGAGTACACAAAAATCCTACTTTCTTTATCGTTCCTTATGGGAGACCCAGACCATGGGGTGTATAGCTTCTGCCTCCGGAGGACACACAAAGTACTACACTAAAAGTGTAGCTCCTCCCTCCGAGCATATACACCCCCTGGATGACAATTCTAACCAGTTCAATGCTTTGTGTTCAGGAGGTCACACACACACATGCATTCTCTGATTTTTGATTTTTAAGATTTTTGATTTCAAAGATTTGGAAGAAAAGCGGGTCCAGTCTGGACCCCCGGCATGTCCCTTCTCACCCCACTGTGTCGGCGGTGCTGTTAAGGTTGACTTTAAAAGGCTGGAGCCTTCACATGCCGCGCTCCTTCACCATCCCCTGAGGCTCTGGCTTGAAGTGGGAGCCATCACGGTTCTCACTGCTTTGCAGGAGACCGGCCTCCATCCGCAGCCCTGTCAGGATCCTGCCGGACGGAGCGTTTTCCCCCCCCCCAGGGACCTGGCCCTGCGTCTCAAAAGCTAAGTATTGAGACGTTATTCAGGGGTCCCGGGTACATTTATTGTGGGGAGAGTGTGTTTTGCCACTTTGCTGTAATTTCCGGCCGGTTCTCTGTTTTTTTCCTGAGAACCGCGCCGAAGGTGCCTGCTCGTCGGCCGCATGGAGAAATCTTGCCCCGGCTTCAGATGCGGCCTAGTTTCGTTTTCAGTTCCCCTGCATGTCAGTCATGCAGGGGAACAGTGCGGCTCACTCTCGCCACGCTTGTTCATTTCGGGTGGCTTGTCAATCTGCCCAAGTCCACTCTGACCCCGACCCAGAAACTTACGTACCTAGGGATGCAATTCGAGACTCTGCCGGCACTTGTGAGGCTGCCCTTAGTCAAACAGCAGTCCCTTCATCTGGCGGTGCGTTCTCTGTTGAAGCCCCGCCGTCATTCCATCAGGCACCTCATGCAGGTGCTGGGTCAGATGGTGGCGTCAATGGAAGCGGTTCCCTTTGCCCAGTTCCATCTGCGTCCTCTGCAGCTGGACATTCTCCGCTTTTGGGACAAGCGGACCTCTTCCTTGCACAGGCTAGTGGCTCTGTCGCCACAGACCAGGAGCTCTCTCCAGTGGTGGCTTCGGCCCCTCTCTCTGTCTCAGGGACGCTCCTTCCTGACTCCATCCTGGGTGATCCTCACCACGGACGCCAGTCTCTCCGGCTGGGGAGCAGTATTTCTCCACCACCGAGCACAGGGCACTTGGACTCCGTCCGAATCAGCCCTCTCGATCAATGTGCTGGAAATCAGGGCTGTACTTCTAGCTCTCGTAGCCTTTCACCATCTGTTGGCAGGCAAGCACATTCGAGTCCAGTCGGACAACGCGACAGACAGCAGTTGCCTACATCAATCACCAGGGCGGGACTCGCAGCCGCCTGGCGATGTTGGAGGTTCAACGCATCCTTCAGTGGACGGAGGACTCCAAGTCCACCATATCCGCAGTCCACATCCCAGGCGTAGACAACTGGGAGGCAGATTATCTCAGCCGTCAAACCGTGGACAGTGGCGAGTGGGCCCTGCATCCGGCAGTGTTCCGGTCAATCTGCCGCAAGTGGGCCACTCCGGAAGTGGATCTAATGGCATCCCGGCACAACAACAAGGTCCCGGTTTACGTGGCTCGCTCCCACGATCCTCAGGCCTTGGCGGCGGACGCGCTGGTTCAGGATTGGTCCCAGTTCCGTCTGGCCTACGTGTTTCCCCCTCTAGCTCTCTTGCCCAGAGTCCTGCGCAAGATCAGGATGGAGGGCCGTCGGGTTATAATCAGTGCTCCAGACTGGCCCAGGCGAGCTTGGTACCCAGACCTGCTCCGCCTGTCCGTAGAAATGCCGTGGCATCTCCCGGACCGCCCAGACCTTCTCTCTCAAGGTCCGTTTTTCCGCAAGAATTCTGCGGCTCTCAGATTGACGGCGTGGCTCTTGAGTCCTGGATCCTGACGGCTTCAGGCATTCCTTCCGAGGTCATCTCCACTATGACTCAGGCTCGGAAGTCTTCCTCGGCCAGGATTTACCACAGGACTTAGAGGATTTTCCTGTCCTGGTGTCGCTCTTCCGGCCATGCTCCTTGGCCGTTTTCTTTGCCGACCATCCTGTCCTTTCTACAGTCCGGCCTGCAGCTAGGACTATCCCTCAATTCCCTCAAGGGACAGGTCTCGGCTCGGTCAGTGTTGTTCCAGCGGCGTATCGCCCGACTGGCCCAGGTGCGCACCTTCATGCAGGGCGCATCTCACATCATTCCGCCTTACCGGCGGCCTTTGGATCCCTGGGACCTTAATCTGGTCCTTAAGGCGCACCTGACCAGAGCTGTCGGTGCCTCCTGGGCTTTCAGGCACCAGGCTACGGCTCAGCAGGTTTGTCAGGCTGCCACTTGGTCTAGTCTGCACACCTTTTCGAAGCACTACCAAGTGCATGCTCATGCTTCGGCAGATGCGAGCTTGGGCAGACGCATCCTTCAGGCGGCTGTCGCCCATTTGTGAAGTTAGGTTTTACCTACTTCTCAGTTCTGTTTATTTCCCACCCATGGACTGCTTTGAGACGTCCCATGGTCTGGGTCTCCCATAAGGAACGATAAAGAAAAAGAGAATTTTGTTTCTTACCGTAAATTCTTTTTCTTATAGTTCCGACATGGGAGACCCAGCACCCTCCCTGTTGCCTGTTGGCAGTTCTTGTTCCGTGTGTTTTTCACCGGCTGTTGTTGTAGACAGAGGTTCCGGTTATTCCGGGTTTTACTCTATCTCTACTTATGGGTGGATGTCCTCCTTCAGCTTTTGTACTAAACTGGTTAGAATTGTCATCCAGGGGGTGTATATGCTCGGAGGGAGGAGCTACACTTTTAGTGTAGTACTTTGTGTGTCCTCCGGAGGCAGAAGCTATACACCCCATGGTCTGGGTCTCCCATGTCGGAACTATAAGAAAAAGAATTTACGGTAAGTAACAAAATTCTCTTTTTTATTTCTTTCATATTACACGATATTATAACACAGGGATGGGTAGGACTAGGAATGGGTTAGCAGCTCACACAGGCTGCTGCTTGTAGGTCAGAACACTTTTGACCCGACAGGTTCCCTTTAATCGTTTATTGTGAGAGCGTAAGACCTAGTAATAAATATCATCCGTGTCTTTCTAATCTTAGTAACCAGTTCTTATTGTACTAAATTGATTATTGGTTTGTGTAGTTTTGTAATTCCATATTTTTTTTCTTTTCTTTACTTTTTTAGGCATTCTTGCTAAAAAATCTACTTTTCACTTCAGAAAAGTCACACTGGAGAAGTTGTCAAGGTGAATTTCCCTTCCCATGAAGTTAGCTGAAGCCTATGGCTGCGTGCCCACGATCAGGGTTCACAGCGTTTTGGATGCAGGCTGTTTTTGCTGCTTCCAAAATGCTGCGTTACACAGTGGATGAGATTTCTATAAATCCCATGCCCACTGTGCTTGTTTTTCCTGCAGCGAAAACTGACCTGAGGTGCAGCTTCCCAAGCCGCAGCATGTCAATTTTAATGGTGCGTAGACGCAAGTGTCATGGAGAACACAGCAAGAGACCGCAACTGCCCGAGCCCAGGTCGTGGGCACGAGAAGCTGCGGTCTCCTGCGGACTAGACTCACGGGTCCTGATTGTCTGCACATACCCCAAGTATTTCAATGAGTTAGAAATGTATGTACCCCCTATGTACTACTTGTTACAGACAATTAGTGGGCTTCTCCATTGCTCACAGTAAAGCTTTCATAAAAATCTAGACACACTGATTTCTAGACTGGCACTTTCTGACAGCCTTTTTGCAAAATTGGGGACAGAATACCTGCGGGAGGGGAGGAATGCAGTGATGTTCAGATCCTATAGAAGTTTTGGTGTCCAATTACTACCCCCCCCTCCCCTTCCTTTGACTCAATGGAGGGGTAGGTTCCCAAGGTCAAACTCGCCAATTAAATGATGGCATATCCATAGTATTGAGCTGCTGCGCTAGTCTGATGTCCAGGACTGATGGACCCCCACAACGTACGTCATGACATCTCCGTGTCTCCCGGGATCTCAGGGACTTTTCTGGTTCGGCAGCCTTGCAGGACCCAACCAGACCAGGGCAGGGTGAACCTTTTTTGCACATTGTTTTTATATGATAGATTAAGGCCAGGAGCACACTTAGTATTACACTATCACCTTGATGACCACTTCTCTTCTTTGCTCTTGTGTTTTTGTGTTGATTTGTAGAAGATGATCAGAAGGACGTCTTATGTCAAACGTTTAGCGACATTCTGGAAATGACCAGGATGAATAACGCCAGCTCGTACTGCCTGGCAACCTGGCAGAAAGGGAAGACCACTCCGCCACCCGAAAGGGAGCTCCCCGCAGAGAGCAGCCAGCCCGGAGACCAGCCCAGTAAGCCTCTGTCTTCTTCATGCCCAGTCCTGACTTTTCTTATGTACCAGCCTTTCAGAGCACATCTTTGGCACATTCTCCTACAGGCTAGAGAATTGTCTTTACATAACCCAAATGTATACCTACTGTACATTGTAATTTAATTACCTTTTACTTAAAGGGGGTTTCTCACCACAAATGTTTGACTGATTATTCCCACAAACTGAGGGGCTAGGGGAAATTTGCTGGTCACTGTAGTTTCGACCCAACACTCTTGGTCCTGAAAATGGGGCTCTGCAGCATCTAGAATAGAGGTGGGCATCACTGGTAGGAGTATTATGTCTGGGACAACTGCTGAATTAGATTGATTGGGCTACATTTGCAGGAACACGGTGGTCCCAAAGATTGAACCACAAGCAATCATTAAGTTATGAGGCCTTATGTCATCACTTAGGGGTACTTTGCACGTTGCGACATCACTACTGCGATATCATCGGGGTCAAATCGAAAGTGACGCACATCCGGCGCCGATACGGACGTCGCAAGGTGTAAAGCCTAGGAGAGAAGATGAACGAGCGTGAAACAGTCAAAAATCGGTGATCTGTGTCACGTCGTTCATTTTCATAATGTTGGTGCGTCCGCAGGTACGATGTTGTTTGTCGTTCCTGCAGCTCCACACATCGCTGTGTGCGAAGCCGCAGGAGTGACAAACATCACCTTACCTGCATCCACCGGCAATGAGGAAGGGAGAAGGTGGGCGGGATGTTTACATCCCGCTCATCTCCGCCCCTCCGCTTCTATTGGCCGCCTTTCGTGTGACTCCGCACGACCCACCCCCTAGGAAGGAGGCGGGTCGCCGGCCAGAGCGACGTCGCAGGGCAGGTAAGTGCGTGTGAAGCTGCCGTAGCGATAATGTTCGCTACGGCAGCTATCACAAGATATCGCATGTGCGACGGGGGCGGGGACTATCGCGCTCGGCATGGCTACAATCGGCTAGCGATGTTGCAGCGTGCAAAGTACCCCTTAGGCCGGCAGTATATGGACTTGGCTTTCCAGACCAGACTCCTGACCCGGGCTTAACAACCTGTTGTATGCCTGTGGTTCAGGAGACCGGTGGCTGGTCCAGTTCGCTGCAGTATACACATTGTGAAACTTTAGGCGGAGTTACACGCTACGATTTATCTGACGATATGTCGGCAGGGTCACGGTTTCTGTGACGCACATCCAGCATCGTTAGCGACGTCATTGCGTGTGACACCTACGTGCGACTCCGAAGATCGCAACTAGGTTGAAAATCGTTGATTGTTGACACGTCATTCATTTTCAAAATATTGTTCGTCGTTTGGAACGCAGCAGACATATTGGTACGTTTGCCACCCTGCCAACGACTAACAACATCCACACGACCGCCTGGGTCAAACAATAGATCGCTGAACGACTTGGCGTAGCATGTGAGATCGTTACGTGTGACCGCTAATAAACGACCTATGTGCAATCTCGGCAAATCGTAACTACGATCTGGGCGTGTCACATCGCTAATGAGATCGTCAGATAAATCGCAGCGTGTAAAGCGGCCTTTAGGGGTACTTTGCACACTACAACATCGCAGGTGTGATGTCGGTGGAGTCAAATCGAAAGTGACGCACATCCGGTGTCGCTGTCGACATCATAGTGTGTAAATCGTTTTTGATACGATTAACGAGCGCAAAAGCATCGTAATTGTATGATCTGTGTAGGGTCCGACATTTCCATAATTTCGGAAGGACCGATGTTACGATGTTGTTCCTCATCCTCATCGCTGTGTGTGAAGCCGCAGGAGCAAGGAACATCTCCTACCTGCGTCCCGGCTGCAATGAGGAATGAAGGAGATGGGCGGGATGTTTACGTTGTGAATCCACACATCCGATGCCGAAGCCAGAACAGAAATTGCAGTCACATAGCATCGAGTTTACGATATGCATGCTCCAACCAGGTAAGCGAGGCCTCGCTTAATGCAAATGTATTGAGTTATGCAGCCACCCTCTAGTGACTAGTCGGATTGTCCCGAGTGTATGCATATTGTATATTCTCGGCCACGTGACCGCTGTTCCTGGCTTTGACACCGAAGACTTCTCACAGTGCTCCATGCACACAATGTGAGGACAAGCACACATAAAGGGACTGCAGACTTGTGGGTTTAGATCAGGCAAACCATTTTTCTTTGTCGCTCCTTATTGGGAGACCCAGACAATTGGGGTGTATAGCTATGCCTCCGGAGGCCACACAAAGTATTACACTAAAAGTGTAAAGCCCCTCCCCTTCAGCCTATACACCCCCCGTGCTGCTACGGGCTCATCAGTTTTTATGCTTTGTGCGAAGGAGGTCAGACATGCACGCATAGCTCCACAGCTTAGTCAGCAGCAGCTGCTGACTATGTCGGATGGAAGAAAAGAGGGCCCATAACAGGGCCCCCAGCATGCTCCCTTCTCACCCCACTCTTGTCGGCGGTGTTGTTAAGGTTGAGGTATCCATTGCGGGTACGGAGGCTGGAGCCCACATGCTGCTTTCCTTCCCCATCCCTCAATTAGGGCTCTGGGTGAAGTGGGATCCTTTCGGTCTCCAGGCACAGGAGACCGTGCTCCATCCACAGCTCCTGAGGACCCTGCTGGATAGGAGCCGAGTATCGTTCAGGGACATGGCCCTGCTACTTTGAGGTACTCTGTGTCCCTGTGGGGACCGCGCACAGCAACACTCCAGCATTGCTGGGTGTGCTAGTGCACCGGGGACAGCAGCGCTGACTGAGTTTGTGCCATTACACACTTCAGCGTCGCTGAGTGTGTTCGTGTAGGGGGACTGCCGCGCTGACCGCCGCTGCCATGGTTATCACTGCGGCGCGGCTGGGACTGTTAGTGCGCCGGGGACTTCCGCGCCGACCGCGCTTATACGGCGGCCGCGCTTATAACTCGAGTCCCCGGCTTTTGCGGCCTAGTCTCTTTTTCTTCCCGCCCCCAGCCCTGCCAGTCAGGGGAAGGGCGGGACGCTGTACAGGACGGCAGCACTGAGGGCTGGAGCATGCTTTGCATACTCCACCCCCCTCACTCTGCACAGTGGGGCACCAGTTCCCGCACTTTTCTGGGTCACGCCCACGGCTCCCTCCTCTCCTCAGGACGCCGGCAGCCATTCCTCTCAGCTCTGCTAACGCTGGAGAGGACAGACAAGCTCAGGGAGACCCAGGCAGGAATTCTGGTGCCCACACAATCGCTTTGCGCAGGCGGTAAGCAGCACCTGTGGTGCTGGCCCCACTAGTGCAGAAGTGTACTTATAGATTATATGATTATAGACTATACTTTACACTGTATGGTGCACTGTTGATTTTTGGCTATATACCCTCCTGTATTGCTCAGAGGAGACAACAGCATGTCGTCCACAAATAGCAAGGGTGCCAAAGCACAGACTTACTATGCTGCCTGTGCAGCATGTACGGCTATACTGCCGGCAGGTTCCACTGACCCTCATTGTGTGCAATGCTCGGCCCCTGTGGCACTTTCTCAGCCGGAGCCTCTGCTAAGGGTGGCCCAGGGAGAACCACCTGTTAACACTGTCCAGGTGACAGGGACGGAGTTTGCAGTTTTTACTGAAAGACTTTCTGAGACTATGGCTAAGATATTAGAAGCCTTGCAGTCCAGGCCGGCATCTCAAGCCATGGGCACTGTGGAATCATTGCCCCCTGGTCCCCCTCAGTTGGAACAGCAATGTCCTCCCGGGGTGTCTCATGGATCCCAGGGTGAGGTCTCTGACACGGACCGCAGCCCCAGACCGACTAAGCGAGCTCGCTATGAAATCCCCTCGACATCATCACAATGTTCAGGGTCTCAGCGAGAAGACTCTCTGTATGATGAAGCGGAGGTAGCTGATCAGGATTCTGATCCTGAAGCCGCTCTCAACCTTGATACTCCTGATGGGGACGCCATAGTGAATGATCTTATTGCGTCCATCAATGAAATGTTGGATATTTCTCCCTCAGCTCCTCCAGTGGAGGAGTCAGCTTCTCAGCAGGAGAAATTCCGTTTCAGGTTTCCCAAGCGTACAAAGAGTATGTTTCTGGACCACTCTGACTTCAGAGAGGCAGTCCAGAAACACCGAGCTTGTCCAGATAAGCGTTTTTCCAAGCGCCTTAAGGATACACGTTACCCTTTCCCCCCTGACGTGGTCAAGGGCTGGACTCAGTGTCCCAAGGTGGATCCTCCAATCTCCAGACTGGCGGCTAGATCCATAGTTGCAGTGGAAGATGGAGCTTCACTCAAGGATGCCACTGACAGACAGATGGAGCTCTGGTTGAAATCCATCTATGAAGCTATCGGCGCGTCTTTTGCTCCAGCATTCGCAGCCGTATGGGCACTCCAAGCTATCTTAGCTGGTCAGGCGCAAATTGACGCACTCACACGTACGTCTGCGCCGCAGGTGGCGTCCATAACCTCTCAAACGTCGGCATTTGCGTCCTACGCTATTAATGCTGTCCTGGACTCTGCGAGCCGTACGGCGGTTGCAGCCGCCAATTCGGTGGCAATACGCAGGGCCTTGTGGCTGCGGGAATGGAAGGCAGATTCGGCTTCCAAAAAGTGCTTAACTGGTTTGCCATTTTCTGGCGACCGCTTGTTTGGTGAGAGATTGGATGAAATCATCAAACAATCCAAGGGAAAGGAAACATCCTTACACCAGGCCAAACCAAAAACACCCCAACAGAGGAGGGGACAGTCGAGGTTTCGGTCCTTTCGGGGTGCGGGCAGGTCCCAATTCTCCTCGTCCAAAAGGCCTCAGAAGGATCAGAGGAACTCCGACGCATGGCGGTCTAAATCACGCCCTAAAAAGACCGCCGGAGGTGCCGCTACCAAGGCGGCTTCCTCATGACTTACGGCCTCCTCACACCGCATCCTCGGTCGGTGGCAGGCTCTCCCGCTTTTGCGACACCTGGCTGCCACAAGTAAAAGACCGTTGGGTGAGAGACATTTTGTCTCACGGTTACAGGATAGAGTTCAGCTCTCGTCCTCCGACTCGATTCTTCAGAACATCTCCGCCTCCCGAGCGAGCCGAGGCTCTTCTGCAGGCGGTGGGCATTCTGAAGGCAGAAGGAGTGGTGGTCCCGGTTCCTCTTCAGCAACAGGGTCACGGATTCTACTCCAACCTGTTTGTGGTTCCAAAGAAGGACGGGTCCTTCCGTCCTGTTTTGGACCTAAAACTGCTCAACAAACACGTAAGGACCAGGCGGTTCCGGATGGAATCCCTCCGCTCCGTCATCGCCTCAATGTCCCAAGGAGATTTCCTAGCATCGATCGATATCAAGGATGCTTATCTCCACGTACCGATTGCTCCAGAGCATCAGCGCTTCTTGCGCTTCGCCATAGGAGACGAACACCTTCAGTTCGCGGCACTGCCGTTCGGCCTGGCGACAGCCCCAAGGGTTTTCACCAAGGTCATGGCTACAGTAGTTGCGGTCCTCCACTCTCAGGGTCACTCAGTGATACCTTACTTAGACGATCTGCTGGTCAAGGCACCCTCTCAAGAGGCATGCCAACACAGCCTCAACGTTACTCTGGAGATTCTCCAGAGTTTCGGGTGGATCATCAATTTTCCAAAGTCAAATCTGACACCGGTCCAATCGCTGATATATCTTGGCATGGAGTTTCATACTCTTCCAGCGATAGTGAAGCTTCCGCTGGACAAACAGCGTTCACTACAGACAGGGGTGCAATCTCTCCTTCAAGGTCGGTCACACCCCTTGAGGCGCCTCATGCACTTCCTGGGGAAGATGGTGGCAGCAATGGAAGCAGTCCCTTTCGCGCAGTTTCACCTGCGTCCTCTTCAATGGGACATCCTACGCAAGTGGGACAGGAGGCCGACGTCCCTAGACAGGAACGTCTCCCTCTCTCAAGCAACCAAAGCTTCCCTTCGGTGGTGGCTTCTTCCCACCTCATTATCGAAGGGGAAATCCTTCCTACCCCCATCCTGGGCGGTGGTCACGACGGACGCGAGTCTGTCAGGGTGGGGAGCAGTTTTCCTCCACCACAGGGCTCAGGGTACGTGGACTCAGCAAGAGTCCTCACTTCAGATCAATGTTCTGGAGATCAGGGCAGTGTATCTTGCCCTAAAAGCGTTCCAGCAGTGGCTGGAAGGCAAGCAGATCCGAATTCAGTCGGACAACTCCACAGCGGTGGCTTACATCAACCACCAAGGTGGGACACGCAGTCGGCAAGCCTTCCAGGAAGTCCGGCGGATTCTGCTGTGGGTGGAAGCCACAGCATCCACCATATCCGCAGTTCACATCCCGGGCGTAGAAAACTGGGAAGCAGACTTTCTCAGTCGCCAGGGCATGGACGCAGGGGAATGGTCCCTTCACCCGGACGTGTTTCAGGAGATCTGTAGCCGCTGGGGGATGCCGGACGTCGACCTAATGGCGTCACGGCACAACAACAAGGTCCCAACATTCATGGCTCGATCTCAAGATCACAGAGCTCTGGCGGCAGACGCCTTAGTTCAGGATTGGTCGCAGTTTCAGCTTCCTTATGTGTTTCCTCCTCTGGCACTGTTGCCCAGAGTGTTACGCAAGATCAGGGCCGACTGCCGCCGCGCCATCCTCGTCGCTCCAGACTGGCCGAGGAGGTCGTGGTACCCGGATCTGTGGCATCTCACGGCCGGCCAACCGTGGGCACTGCCAGACCGACCAGATTTGCTGTCTCAAGGGCCGTTTTTCCATCTGAATTCTGCGGCCCTCAACCTGACTGTGTGGCCATTGAGTCCTGGATCCTAGCGTCTTCAGGTTTATCTCAAGAGGTCATTGCCACTATGAGACAGGCTAGGAAACCAACGTCCGCCAAGATCTACCACAGGACGTGGAAAATATTCCTGTCGTGGTGCTCTGCTCAGGGGTTTTCTCCCTGGCCATTTGCCTTGCCCACTTTTCTGTCCTTTCTTCAATCCGGATTGGAAAAGGGTTTGTCGCTAGGCTCCCTTAAGGGACAAGTCTCTGCGCTCTCTGTGTTTTTTCAGAAGCGCCTGGCCAGACTCCCACAGGTACGCACGTTCCTGCAAGAGGTTTGTCACATCGTCCCTCCTTACAAGCGTCCGTTAGAACCCTGGGATCTGAACAGGGTGCTGATGGTTCTTCAGAAACCACCGTTCGAGCCAATGAGGGATATTTCGCTCGCACGCCTTTCGCAGAAAGTGGTTTTTCTAGTAGCAGTCACCTCACTTCGGAGAGTGTCTGAGTTGTCAGCGTTATCATGCAAAGCTCCTTTCCTGGTGTTTCACCAGGACAAGGTGGTTCTGCGTCCGGTTCCGGAATTCCTCCCTAAGGTGGTATCCCCTTTTCATCTCAATCAGGACATCTCCTTACCCTCGTTTTGTCCTCATCCAGTTCACCAATGTGAAAAGGATTTGCACTTGTTAGATCTGGTGAGAGCACTCCGGCTCTACGTGTCTCGCACGGCGCCCCTGCGCCGCTCGGATGCACTCTTTGTCCTTGTCGCTGGCCAGCGTAAAGGGACACAAGCTTCCAAATCAACCCTGGCTCGGTGGATCAAGGAACCAATTCTCGAAGGTTACCGTTCCTCGGGGCTTCCGGTTCCCTCAGGACTGAAGGCCCATTCTACCAGGGCCGTGGGAGCGTCCTGGGCCTTGCGACACCAGGCTACGGCTCAGCAGGTGTGTCAGGCAGCTACCTGGTCGAGCCTGCACACTTTCACGAAACACTATCAGGTGCATACCTATGCTTCGGCAGATGCCAGCCTAGGTAGGCGAGTCCTTCAGGCGGCAGTTGCCCACCTGTAGGACGGAGCCATTACGGCTCTATTATGAGGTATTATTTCTTCGGCGCTCTATTGGGAGACCCAGACGATTGGGTGTATAGCTACTGCCTCCGGAGGCCACACAAAGCACTACACTAAAAAGTGCAAGGCCCCTCCCCTTCTGGCTATACACCCCCCGTGGGATCACGGGCTTACTCAGTTTTCAAGCTTTGTGTGCGAAGGAGGTCATACATCCACGCATAGCTCCACTGTTTGTAGTCAGCAGTAGCTGCTGACTATATCGGATGGAAGAAAAGAGGGCCCATATAGGGCCCCCAGCATGCTCCCTTCTCACCCGCGGTGGTGCTTGTAAGGTTGAGGTACCTATTGCTGGTACAGAGGCTGGAGCCCACATGCTGTTTTCCTTCCACATCCCCTGGTAGGGCTCTGTGGAAGTGGGATCTTGCCGGCCTCCAAGCCCTGAGGCCGGGCTCCATCCACAGACCCAGAGAACCTGCTGGATTTGGAGCATGGGTACAGTCAGGGACATGGCCCTGCATCATTCAGGTACTCGGTGTCCCCGGCAGGCACGGACACACTCAGGACTTGCTGAGTGTTGTAGTGCGCCGGGGACAGTAGCGCTGTGCGCCGGGGTTAGGTCACTGCAGCTTTGCTGAGTGACGTTACATGGTGGGAACTACTGCGCCGACCGCTCCTGGACCGGCGGCGCAGCTGCGACCTGTAGTGCGCCGGGGACTTCGCGCCGACCGCGCTTTTACGGCGGCGGCGCTTCTAACTTGAGTCCCCGGCTTCTGCGGCCTAGCGCCGTTTCGTTCCCGCCCCCACCCTGTCAATCAGGGTAGGGGAGAGACGCTGTTCAATAGGCAGCGCAGAGGGCTGGAGCCTTATTTACATGCTCCAGCCCTCTCACTAGGCACAGGGGGACGCAGTCTTCCCGCTTTTTGTCTGTGCACGCCCAGGGCCCGCCCCCCCTTCACAGAACGCCGGCAGCCATTACACATGCAGTCTGGCTGGGGAAAGGCATCAGGCTCTGGGAGACCCAGACTGGAGGGATTTCGGCGACCACACACCCGCTCTTAAGCGGGCGGTAAGCAGCGCTTTAGTGCTGGCCCCACTAGTGCCTCAGTGTTATATTAGTGTACTTTTTTCTTGGTACCATATATATATATTTTATATAGTTGCACTGTAAGGTCGCTTCTTGGCTGGACACCCTGTATTGCTCTGAGGAGACAGCAACATGTCATCCGCAAAACGCAAAGGTGCCAAGGCACAGGCTGTGTACACTGCTTGTACTGCATGTGGGGCTGATCTACCGGCAGGTTCCAATGATTCCCATTGTGTGCAATGTTCAGTCCCAGTGGCACTTCGTCAGCCAGAGCCTATGGTGGTAGTTGCCCAGGCAGAGCCGCCTGTGAACCCTGCCCCGGTGACGGGGACAGACTTTGCAGTTTTTGCTGATAAGATGTCTGTGACTATGTCAAAAATCCTTGAGGCTTTGCAGTCCAGGCCAGTTATGCAGGCCATGGACACTGATATGCCTTTGCTCCCAGGTCCCCCTCAGTTGGAACTAATCCGTACTTCAAGGGAGTCCCAGGCATCACAGGCTGAAATCTCTGACTCAGATGACAGCCCCAGGCACCCTAAGCGAGCTCGCTGGGAAAGACCCTCGACGTCATCACACTGCTCAGGGTCTCAGCGAGGAGAGTCTCTCTGTGATGAGTCTGAGGACGGTGATCAGGATTCTAACCCTGAAACCCCTCTCAATCTGGATGCCCCTGATGGTGACGCCATGGTTAATGACCTTATATCGGCCATCAATAGACTGTTGGATATTTCTCCCCCAGCTCCTTCAGCAGAGGAGGCAGCTGCACAGCAGGAGAAGTTCCGTTTCCTATATCCCAAGCGTAAATTAAGTGCTTTTTTGGACCACTCTGACTTCAGAGAATCAATCCAGAAACACGACGCTCATCCAGACAAGCGTTTCTCTAAACGTTCTAAGGATACCCGTTATCCTTTTCCCCCTGACGTGGCCAAACGCTGGACCCACTGTCCAAAGGTGGATCCACCAATTTCCAAGCTTGCGGCTAGATCCATAGTCGCAGTAGAGGATGGCGCTTCACTTAAAGATGCCAACGACAGACAGATGGACCTTTGGTTGAAATCTGTCTATGAAGCTATCGGCGCGTCGTTTGCTCCAGCATTCGCGGCCGTGTGGGCACTCCAAGCTATTTCAGCTGGTTTAGCACAGGTGGATGCTATCATACATCCAGCAGTGCCGCAGGTGGCGTCCCTAACTTCGCAAATGTCTGCGTTTGCAACCTATGCTATCAATGCTGTCCTAGAGTCTACAAGCCGTACCTCTATGGCGTCCGCCAACTCTGTGGTTTTGCGCAGAGCCTTGTGGTTAAAGGACTGGAAAGCAGATGCTGGTTCCAAAAAATGCTTAACCAGCTTGCCATTATCTAGAGACAGACTGTTTGGTGAGCCATTGGCTGAAATCATTAAACAGTCCAAGGGTAAGGACTCTTCCTTACCACAGTCCAGATCAAGCAAACCACAGCAGAAAAGGTGGCAGTCGAGGTTTCGGTCCTTTCGAGGTTCGGGCAAGGCCCAATTCTCCTCTTCCAAAGGGACTCAGAAGGAACGCAGGACCTCAGATTCCTGGCGGGCTCACTCACGCCCCAGGAAACCAAATGGAGGAACCGCTTCCAAAGCCGCTACCTCATGACTTTCAGCCTCCTCCCTCCGCATCCTCGGTCGGTGGCAGGCTCTCCCGCTTTTGCGACATTTGGCTGTCACAGGTCAAGGACCGGTGGGTAACAGACATTTTGTCTCGCGGGTACAGAATCGAGTTCAGCTCTCGGCCTCCACCTCGGTTCTTCAGAACCTCCCCACACCCCGACCGAGCAGATGCCCTGCTGCAGGCGGTGGACTCTCTAAGAGCAGAAAGAGTGGTGATCCCGGTCCCCCCTCAGGAACGAGGGCAAGGATTTTACTCCCATCTCTTTGTGGTTCCAAAAAAGGACGGCTCCTTCCGTCCTGTTCTGGACCTAAAACTGCTCAATAAGCATGTGAACGCAAGGCGGTTCCGGATGGAATCCCTCCGCTCCGTCATTGCCTCAATGTCTCGAGGAGACTTCCTTGCCTCAATAGACATCAAAGATGCCTATCTCCACGTGCCAATTGCTACGGAGCACCAACGTTTTCTACGTTTTGTAATAGGAGACGACCATCTTCAGTTCGTAGCTCTGCCATTCGGTCTGGCGACAGCCCCACGGGTTTTCACCAAGGTCATGGCGGCAGTGGTAGCGGTCTTGCACTCTCAGGGACACTCGGTGATCCCTTACCTGGACGATCTACTTGTCAAGGCGCCCTCTCTCGAGGCATGCCAACTCAGCCTGAATATTACGCTGGATACTCTCAAGACTTTCGGGTGGATCATCAATTTTGCCAAGTCAAATCTGTCACCGACCCAATCACTAACGTATCTTGGCATGGAGTTTCATACTCTATCAGCGATAGTGAAGCTTCCGCTGAACAAGCAGCGTTCACTACAGACAGGGGTGCAGTCTCTCCTTCAAGGACAGTCGCACTCCTTAAGGCGCCTCATGCACTTCCTAGGGAAGATGGTGGCAGCCATGGAGGCAGTTCCCTTTGCGCGGTTTCATCTGCGTCCACTTCAATGGGACATTCTCCGCCAATGGGACGGGAAGTCATCGTCCCTAGACAGGAAAGTCTCCCTTTCCCAGACGGCCAAGGACTCTCTGCAATGGTGGCTTCTTCCCACCTCGTTGTCTCAGGGAAGATCCTTCCTACCCCCATCCTGGGCAGTGGTCACGACAGATGCGAGTCTATCAGGGTGGGGAGCAGTTTTTCTCCACCACAGGGCTCAGGGGACGTGGGCTCAGCAGGAGTCCACCCTTCAGATCAATGTTCTGGAACTCAGGGCAGTGTATCTTGCTCTCCTAGCTTTTCAGCAGTGGCTGGAAGGAAAGCAAATCCGAGTCCAGTCGGACAACTCCACAGCGGTGGCATACATCAACCACCAAGGAGGGACGCGCAGTCGGCAAGCCTTCCAGGAAGTCAGGCGGATTCTGACGTGGGTGGAGGACACAGCATCCACCATATCCGCGGTTCACATCCCAGGCGTAGAAAATTGGGAAGCGGACTTCCTCAGTCGCCAGGGTATGGACGCAGGGGAATGGTCCCTTCACCCGGAAGTGTTTCAGGAAATCTGTCGCCGCTGGGGGGTGCCGGACGTCGACCTAATGGCGTCTCGCCACAACAACAAGGTCACGGCATTCATAGCGCGGTCGCGCGATCAAAGAGCTCTGGCGGCAGACGCCTTAGTGCAAGATTGGTCGCAGTTCAGGCTCCCATATGTATTCCCGCCTCTGGCACTCTTGCCCAGAGTGTTACGCAAGATCAGAGCCGATTGCAGCCGCGTCATACTCGTCGCCCCAGATTGGCCGAGGAGATCGTGGTACCCGGATCTGTGGCATCTCACGGTCGGCCGACCGTGGTCACTCCCAGACCGGCCAGACTTACTGTCCCAAGGGCCGTTTTTCCATCGGAATTCTGCGGCCCTGAACCTGACTGTGTGGCCATTGAGTCCTGGATCCTAGCGTCTTCAGGATTATCCCAAGGGGTCGTTGCCACCATGAGACAGGCTCGGAAGCCCACGTCTGTTAAGATCTACCACAGGACGTGGAAGATATTCTTATCCTGGTGCTCTGCACAAGGAGTATCACCCTGGCCATTTGCATTGCCTACTTTTCTTTCTTTCCTGCAATCGGGGTTAGAAAAGGGCTTGTCGCTCGGCTCCCTTAAAGGGCAAGTCTCGGCACTATCCGTATTTTTTCAGAGGCGTCTGGCACGCCTTCCTAAGGTGCGCACGTTCCTGCAGGGGGTTTGTCATATCGTGCCCCCGTACAAGCGGCCGTTAGATCCATGGGATCTGAACAGAGTACTAGTTGCTCTCCAGAAGCCGCCTTTCGAGCCTCTGAAAGATGTTTCCCTTTCTCGCCTGTCACAGAAAGTGGCCTTTCTGGTAGCGATCACGTCTCTTCGGAGAGTGTCTGAGCTGGCAGCTCTGTCATCCAAAGCTCCCTTCCTGGTGTTCCACCAGGACAAGGTAGTGTTGCGCCCCATTCAGGAGTTTCTCCCTAAGGTAGTATCCTCGTTTCATCTTAATCAGATATCTCCTTACCTTCTTTTTGTCGTCATCCGGTTCACCGGTATGAAAAGGATTTACATTTGTTAGATCTGGTGAGAGCACTCAGAATCTACATTTCCCGCACGGCGCCCCTGCGCCGCTC
Source organism: Anomaloglossus baeobatrachus (assembly GCF_048569485.1). Taxonomy (NCBI): domain Eukaryota; kingdom Metazoa; phylum Chordata; class Amphibia; order Anura; family Aromobatidae; genus Anomaloglossus; species Anomaloglossus baeobatrachus. The sequence goes on along the minus strand of NC_134358.1, from coordinate 542,348,726 downwards.
TGATGCACTCTTTGTCCTTGTCGCTGGTCAGCGCAAAGGGTCGCAGGCTTCTAAAGCCACTCTGGCTCGATGGATCAAAGAACCAATTCTTGAAGCCTACCGTTCTGCGGGGCTTCCGGTTCCATCAGGGCTGAAGGCCCATTCAACCAGAGCCGTGGGTGCGTCCTGGGCATTACGACACCAGGCTACGGCTCAACAGGTGTGCCAGGCAGCTACCTGGTCGAGTCTGCACACTTTCACCAAACATTATCAGGTGCATACCTATGCTTCGGCGGACGCCAGCCTAGGTAGAAGAGTCCTGCAGGCGGCAGTGGCCTCCCCATAGGGAAGGGCTGTCTTGCAGCTCTAACATGAGGTATTTCGTTACCCACCCAGGGACTGCTTTTGGACGTCCCAATCGTCTGGGTCTCCCAATAGAGCGCCGAAGAAGAAGGGAATTTTGTTACTTACCGTAAATTCCTTTTCTTCTAGCTCTTATTGGGAGACCCAGCACCCGCCCTGTTGTCCTTCGGGATTTTTGGTTTGTTTGCGGGTCCACATGTTGTTCATGTTGAACGGTTTTCAGTTCTCCGATGTTACTCGGAGTGAATTTGTTTAAACCAGTTATTGGCTTTCCTCCTTCTTGCTTTAGCACTAAAACTGAGTAAGCCCGTGATCCCACGGGGGGTGTATAGCCAGAAGGGGAGGGGCCTTGCACTTTTTAGTGTAGTGCTTTGTGTGGCCTCCGGAGGCAGTAGCTATACACCCAATCGTCTGGGTCTCCCAATAGGAGCTAGAAGAAAAGGAATTTACGGTAAGTAACAAAATTCCCTTCTTACCCACCCAGGGACTGCTTTTGGACATCCCAATTGTCTGGGTCTCCCAATAAGGTGCGACAAAGAAGAAGGGAATTTTGTTTACTTACCGTAAATTCCTTTTCTTCTAGCTCCAATTGGGAGACCCAGCACCCGCCCCTGTTTTTGTATACACATGTTGTTCATGTTAAATGGTTTCAGTTCTCCGATATTCCTTCGGATTGAATTTACTTTAAACCAGTTTATAATTTTTTCCTCCTTCTGGCTTTTGCACCAAAACTGATGAGCCCGTAGCAGCACGGGGGGTGTATAGGCTGAAGGGGAGGGGCTTTACACTTTTAGTGTAATACTTTGTGTGGCCTCCGGAGGCATAGCTATACACCCCAATTGTCTGGGTCTCCCAATTGGAGCTAGAAGAAAAGGAATTTACGGTAAGTAAACAAAATTCCCTTCATTTCATCAACGCACATTAAACGTATATCAATGAATTTCATAGGGACCGACCATCTAATGTGTATGGAGAACGCCTGACTCGGGGGATATATATGCTATATATTATGGAAGAGGTGGGATATATATTTCACATCTCTAAGTTGGGAAACCTCCATACACTTTAGAAAATAGATCTATATTTTTTTTTTTATATTTTCCAGCACTTTTAAATACATCTGCCCCTGGATTAGACTTTAGGAATAAACAGACTTTTGTTGTTAGGTTCTGCAGGAACAATTTTAAAAGTACAGAAAGTCTGTGATTTGTCATAATTACAATTTGCGCGTCAGGGAAAGAGACTGTGCTGCCTGACAGCCTGATAAGTGTTCACAAAAGGGGACTCCAAGCATAAAACAATTGCAGATCCCCCCCCCCCCGGTGTAAAATCACCGGGAATCTAAGAATTGTCCTAATACAAAAGGAAACCTGAACACGCTTCATTTAATCACAAAGACTCCGTTTATTGCAAGCTGGAAATGACACAATGTACTGAGATTGAGCATTTAATAATCATTAACCAGTTACACAGATTCTTCTCTGTGTATTTATAGGGGTCACACCTCTGAGACTTGTACCTTTCTCAAAAAAAAAAAATAAAATATATATATATATATATATATATATATATATATATATATATATATATATATATATATATATATATATATATATATATATATATAATATATATTACAGAATATATTCTATACAAGAAATCTCTATTGGATAGGAATATCCTATAAACATAGACAATTCCCTTTAGCAGGGAGGATGTACGACAGAACAGGCAACACAGGATGGGCACGGAATTGTTCCACATAATTGCAGCTATCTGAGGTTTAAAGAGTATATCCACTTGGACAACCCCCTACTCATTCCCCTTGTTTGCCTACATAAAAATAAGCCTATACTCTCCTCCAGGGTGGCCGTGGCTCCAGTGATGTCCGAAGCTGCATTCCCAGGACCACGTGACATTGACACGAGGGCCCCGCAACTAATCAGCTCTGACTTTCTTCTCCCCACCTTCGGACGTTTGAATATTAAGTCAGCGTAACCCTAAACTGTCCGGAGGCGGGAGACAGATGCTGGGTGCTGTTGCTTTTTTTTTTTTTCCCCTCTCTCAGGGGGCTCACGTGTCATAATATCACGTGGACCCCGGGAATGCGGCTTCAGACATCGCTGGAACCGCAGAGGTGAGGATAGGTTTATTTTTATGGGGGCAAACACTGGGAATGAGTAGGGGTTGTCCTAATAGAGGACATCCTTTTTAACAGCAGCATTTATATGGTTAAACAATGGCAATCTGAGCCATCACTGGTCCCTGCTGTTAGAGGCAGGTGCTGTCTGTGTGACACAGCTGGCACATGCCCTGTGTGGTGAGGCCTGCTCCATAGGATGCAGGGATAAATTCCGGGGAGGGAATATGTGAACATTGAGGCCTATTTATTGGCCGTCTGATCTCAGTCACTGCTATTGATTAATCAGATGAGCTGGTGTACTTGTATAAGTACTAGAGTCTATTTGACACTTGCAACAGTGCTGTGTCATCCAGGGAATGGGGTACTCGGTCCCGGGCTGTTTACTACTGGGGAATGTCACTTTGGTCGTTGCCTGGTCCTGGGGGCTTTTTAAATGGTGAGTATTTACAGGGGAGATTAAAGTCATTGGTGTGACACCACCTGCGAGTTGCGGGTAGTAGGATGGAACCGCCACTGCTGAGCGGGTTACCCCTAGGGCTGGTAGTGATGGCAGCTATGATGGTAGGCCCTCCGCAGATAGGGCTGAGCCTGGGGATTGGTATAATGGAGATTTTCGCTTGATAATAAAGGAGACCACACCTGGGGTTGTAATTAACAGTCTACTCACTCGTGGACCCTTGGACGGCAGGTTCAGATTCCTGTAGCTCTAGTGCTAGTTGATGACTCGGTTGCTCTGTCCCCAGCACCCTAAGTGTGGTTGGGTCCCCATAGCTTGAAGCGGTTTGGGGCCCCGACTGTCCCTTTTGTGGCAGTCTCCTTCTCCGTACGGCAGGCAGTGTGGACCCTGTAGGGCTGGTCTGTCTCCCGAACCCTGATCCTTGCTTTACTGCTGGTGCCCCCGGATCTGTGGGTCTGTGAGGTCCAAGAAGGTCCCCTCACTGTGCAGATATTTTCCAGGCCGTATGAAACAGACGCCTGACCTAGGGCCCTGTGCCCCGTCGGTGCTCTGGCCCTAACGGTACTCGGGTGTACCCGCCCCAGCGACCACTCTCCCGTGCCCCCGGGTCACAGTTACACGACCCAGCTTAAGGCACCTCTTTCCACTCTGTCAGACTACTGTCCTCTCTCACCAGGCTGTCTAGTCCCCTGGTCTAGCTCCGTCCTCTAGGTGGCCATCCCCCAGTGTTTGGCTAGTCCATGCCCCCTGGTGTGTCGTGGGAACTGGGATTTCTGTGTGTTTAGGTGTTACTGGCACTGGTGTTCCAGGTCCCAGGGGGTAGGCCCTGCATCCTGGTGAGGATGCAGTACCTAGTAGTGCCCTGAGTGGCTCAGGGGCGCTATACCTACATTGTGGCAATCCCAGAGGGTCTTGAAGTTCAGACCCCCACTGATCAATAATCAGTCAAACAATCTGCAAAAAAAACAAAACCTTGTGGCTGCTTTTTCCAGGCACAAAACTGCAATGGTCCATACATTGTCTGGTACTGCAGCAACGCAACATAAAAAGGAATAGGGACGGGGTGTAATACCACACACGGCCTGATAACAGGAGTGGTGCTGTTGGGATGGAATTAGTCATTTTATTACTAATTGTGAGAGCCGTGACCTGATATAATAGCGTCATATTAATTCTATGACCTGTTATGTTTTTCATGAAAACCAATAAAATTCTTAAAATCAAAAAATAATAGCGTCTTATTACTTCTAACATACAGTGGTTGTTGTGTGGTGACTAGATGAGGCTACGGTCACGTAATCAGGGGTACGTCCTCTGCTTGGCAGAGCTAGAGGGTCTCACTCAATAAGGTTCCTGGAAGAGAATGTGCTAAAGATGTTCTGTAGTCTTATTAATTATAGCTGACAATTGTGAAATACTTTTATTCCCCCCCATGAAAACTGGCTGAGCACCATTTCTCTATCTTATGCTGTTCCTTTTGTTAAGCGCATGTATTTAGGGCTAAAAATCATTTTTGAGTTTTGTTAGAATTTATTTCATCAATGGGTAATGGGAAGTTGTCATCACAGAAAACACTTTTCCTGTAGATATAGGGTTAGATATTAAGTAAATGTGTTACAACCCTGCAATACTGAAAGTGCAGCTACCTGGAGAAAATGAAGCTTTCCTCCCTGGAGCTGCCTGCTTTGTCATTGGGGCATTGCAGGGAGTGGCCACAGGCACCGCACACTATGTACCCTGGCTCTCTGACAGATCAGTCAGCAGCGCATGTGTGCACAACAAGCAGTCAGAGCCCGGATGTATAGTGAGTGCTGCCCGTAGCCACTGCCTGCACCGCTCCTACGACTACAAGCCGACAGCTCCATGGAGGAAAGCTTCATTTTCTCCAGGTAGCCGCACGTTCAGCAAGGCAGCATTGTAACATTTGCCTGCAGATTAATAAATATATATATATATATATATATATATATATATATATATATATATATATATATATATAATATATAAATATAAATTATAGAGAGAGATATAAAGCTAAAGGATGACAGGTTTCCATTGACCCCTTTATGACTTTGCTGTATATGTTCAAATCCTGCCCCCTTACAAATTAAAACAATAACAAAATTCACATTTGGTATCCCGGATCTCAAAATTGTCCAATCTATCAAAATATAAAATTAATTCAATCGGTAATTGGTGTAGCAATAAAAATCAGAACGCTAGAATTATTTTTTTGGGTTGCCGCTACATTGCAGTAAAATGCAATCAGTGGTGATCAAAACATCATATCTACCTCCAAAATGGTAGCCGTACAAACGTCAGCTCAAGGCACAAAAAATAAGCACACAGCCCCAGATCCCGAAAAATGAAAACATCACATATCATGGAAAATGATGCAAGCAAACATTTTTTTTTTTTTTTTAATTTGACAAAATTCTGTTTTTTGGTTTTTTTTTTTTGGTTTTTTTTTTCTTCCTTCTTCACCCCTTAAATAAAAAACTAAAAGCAAAATCTTTCCCTGGTTGGTATATACATATTCCTACTGACATGGAGAATCCTACTGCCAGGTCAGTTTCACCATATAGTGAACATGGTAAATAAATATTTTGACTTTTTTTTCAATTTTTTTTTTTCAATTTTTTTTTTTGCAATTTGAATGCACTTAGAATTGTTTTTCCAGTACAATATGGGGTCATTCAAAAGTACAACTCATCCTGCAAAAAAAACAAGCCCTTATATGGCTGTATCGATGGGAAAATAGAAACGTTACGGCTTCTGGAAGAAGGGAGGATAGACGAAAACTTAAAAGGTCAAGTCGCCCAAAGTGAAGGGGTTAAATTCCCGGTAATACTGATCCAGCTGCATTGACTGTTGCCTCTTTCTGCAGCCAGCAATAAAGCCTATAAAGGCAAACTAATTTTTTTTTTTTTTTTTTTTAATGAAACACAATTGCTAAACTGATTTTTAGCCCACAATACATTTTAAGACTAAAAACAAAAATTATCTCAAAGATGGACAACACTTTTAATGCTTGGTAGTATTGCCAACTGTTCTTCAGTTACCGTGCACCGCAGTTCGTCATTTGTTCTCAATATTGTATTTGATGTGTATATAGACGCGGCATGTGATTATAGTCATGCATTTTATTATTTGAAGCTTCCCCTTTAAGTGGTCACCTCCTCCTGATCTCCTTATTACATGGGGCTCCATGCTTGTGTCTTTTGTGGCTTGTAACCTCTTTCCTCTAGGTGGATACATTTCTTTCTTTTTGTCATTGTGTATTGTGTGTATTTTATGCTATGCAGTGCTGAATAGTGTCTTTTATGTGTAGCTGCCTTGGCTGCAGAGGAGATTGGCTTTGAGAGATTTCATGCACTAATTCAGTAAGTAACTCCATTGAAGCATTTATACTGGGGGTATGTTAATATTGTATTGTGCCTGCATTTTGCTTTATTAGGCTGCCAGACTACACTTACAAGTGTGACCTCCAAGCTATAAACCTGAGTTTTTAAAGGAACACTAAACACAGAAAATGTCCTCTGAATATAAACCAACTGGCTGCAGCAGGAGCCTCTCCCCTCTGCTGTTAGGACAAGTAATTGATAAGCCCCACCCCTTGGCATGAACTAGAGCCAATTGACAGAAAGTCTGTGTTCACAGTTTATTTTATTTTAATGTAATTGACAAGACTGACAAACTGAGGATAATTGTATTTGTTAATTCTTGGTTTACTATTCCTCTTAAAGATGGTTTTCTTCTAATGTAACCAGTTCTATGTAAGTCCTTGAGATGTCTTCTCGTGACAAGTTGTGATCCTTTTTGTTATGGCTCTGAATAAAGTAAGCTGGTGATCTGATGCCCTGCTGCAATGGCTTGGATGGGATTTTTCTCCATTTATTTTTATCATTTTTTACGTTTTGTTTTTTTTTCAATGTATTACAACGCTGCCTTACTGAAAGTGCAGCTACCTGGAGAAAATGATACTTTCCTCCCTGGAGCTGCCGTCTTTTAGTCATAGGGGCGGTGCTGGGAGAGGCTACAGGCACCGCTCACTATACACCGTGTGTGCGCGCACGCACTTAAGCAGTCAGAGCCAGTGTGTATAATGATCGGTGCCTGTAGCCGCTGCCTGCACCGCTTTTGTTCCGTCCGTAGACACGGTGAGTGTCCTCTATGAAGCGTCCTGGCCAAAATTGTGATATTAAAGGGAAGCTGTCACCAGATTTGGTGACTATAAGCTGTGGCCACCACCAGTGGGCTCTTATATACAGCATTTCAACATGCTGTATATAAGAGCCCAGGCCGCTGTGTAGGACGTAAAAAACACGTTATAACACTTACCTAAACAGTTGGTGTGGAGCAGATATGTCAGATGGGCGTCTCCGTTCTCCGGGTGCTGCGCCTCCTCTTTCGGCCATCTTTGTTTCTTTTTCGCTCCTAATTGGGAGACCCAGACAGTGGGTGTATAGCTACTGCCTCTGGAGGCCGCACAAAGAACTACACTTAAAAGTGTAAGGCCCCTCCCCTTCTGGCTATACACCCTCCCGTAGGAGTACGGATTCCTCAGTTTTAGCTTTGTGCGCAGGAGGTCAGACACGCACGCATAGCTCCATTGTTTTTAGTCAGCAGCAGCTGCTGACTATGTCGGATGGAAGAAAAGAGGGCCCATACAGGGCTCCCAGCATGCTCCCTTCTCACCCCACTGTATGTCGGAGGTGTTTGTAAGGTTGAGGTACCCATTGCGGGTACGGCGGCAGGAGCCCACATGCTGATTCCTTCCCCATCCCTTTTTACAGGGCTCTGGGTGAAGTGGGATTTACTGGTCTCCAGGCACTGAGACCGTGCTCCATCTACAGCCCCTGGAGAAGATGCTGGATGGAGCGGAGTACATCAGGGACATGGCCCTGCTTCCTCAAGGTACTCTGTGTCCCCGTGCATTTGGCGCTCACACCGCAGCATGCTGGGTGTTGTAGTGCGCCGGGGACATCAGCGCTGCGGCGCTTGTGCCATGGCCTCATTCAGCTTCGCTGAAGCAGGCACACTTCTGGGAATCGGTCGCGCCGGCCGCTGGGACTGCGGCGCGGCTGGCACTTGTGGTGCGCCGGGGACTTCAGCGCGGGCCGCGCTTTTACGGCGGCCGCGCTGATAACTCGAGTCCCCGGCTTTTGCGGCCTGCTTCCGTTCGTTCCCGCCCCCAGACCTGCCAGTCAGGAGAGGGGCGGGACGCTGGTCAGTGCATCAGCGCCGAGGGCTGGAGTTGTTTTTACATACTCCAGCCCTCACAATCGGCACAGAGGGGACACTGTTTCCCGCACTTTTGTTTAGGAACTCCCACGGACCGCCCCTCTCCACAGACGCCGGCAGCCATTCCTGCTGACACGCTGAGCTGCAGAGGGGAGCCGGGGAGACCCAGACAAGGAATTCTGCGCCTCTTACCCGCTATTCAGCGGGCGGTAAGCAGCCCTCAGGGCTCACCCCCTCTTGTGCCAGTAGTATTCTTAGTATTTTGTTTCTACAAATACTTTGTATTGCATAGCGCTGGTCGCCCTTTGGCTATAGACTCTCTCACATTGCAGAGAGCCAGCAGCATGTCGTCCGTAAAACGCAAGGGTGCCAAGGCACAGACATTATATGCTTCCTGCACCGCATGTGGGACTTTTCTACCGGCAGGCTCCACGGACCCCCATTGTGTGCAGTGCTCGGCCCCTGCGGCGCTTGCACAGTCGGGACCTCTGCTGGACGTGACCCAGGGTGTACCACCTGTGAATGCTGTCCAGGTGACAGGAACTGAGTTTGCAGCTTTTGCTGACAGAATGTCTCTCACTATGTCACAAATTCTTGACACATTGCGAGCTAGGCCTGTACTTCAGGCCACGGACACTGTGCAATCATTGCCCCCTGGTCCCCCTCAGCTGAATTACCTCCAAGCTCCGGGACGGGCACATACACCTCAGGGTGAAGACTCTGACTCGGACGATGGCCCCGGGCAGCCTAAGCGGGCTCGCTATGACGGGCCTTCACATTCATCTCAATGGTCAGGATCCCAGCGAGATGAATCTATGGGTGATGAGGCGGACGTAACTGATCAGGATTCTGATCCTGGGACCGCTCTCAATCTAGATACACCAGATGGTGACGCCATAGTTAATGATCTTATATTTAACATCAATAAGATGTTAAATATTTCCCCACCAGCTCCTCTTGTAGAGGAGTCAGCTTCGCAGCACGAGAGAATCCATTTCAGATACCCTAAGCGTACATTAAGCACTTTTCTGGACCACGCTGACTTTAGAGACGCAATCCAGAAACCCCACGCTTATCCTGAAAGGCGTTTTTCTAAACGGCTTAAAGATACACGCTATCCTTTTCCCCCTGAGGTGGTCAAGGGTTGGACCCAGTGTCCAAAAGTGGATCCTCCAATTTCCAGGCTTGCAGCTAGATCCTTGGTTGCAGTTGAAGATGGAGCGGCACTTAAAGATGCCACTGACAGGCAGATGGAGCTCTGGCTGAAATCCATCTATGAAGCGATTGGAGCGTCGTTAGCGCCATCTTTTGCGGCCGTATGGGCACTCCAAGCTATCTCAGCCGGGCTTGCGCAAGTCGACTCAGTCACACGTGCTTTTGCCCCGCAGGTAGCACCATTGACCTCGCAAATGGCGGCATTCGCGTCGTACGCGATTAATGCTGTTCTTGACGCTACAAGCCGCACGGCAGTGGCGTCAGCCAACTCCGTTGTTTTGCGTAGGGCCCTGTGGTTGAGACATTGGAAAGCAGATTCTCATTCCAAGAAGTGCTTAACCAATTTGCCTTTTTCTCGTGACCGATTGTTTGGAGAGCGTTTGGATGAAATCATCAAACACTCCAAGGGTAAGGACTCATCCTTACCGCAACACAGACAAAACAAACCCCAACAGAGGAAGGGTCAGTCTGGTTATCGGTCCTTTCGAGGACCGGGCAGGTCCCAATTCGCCTCGTCAAAAAAGACTCAAAAAGACCAGAGACGCTCAGATTCTTGGAGGTCTCAGTCACGCCCAAAAAGGACAGCCGGAGGAACCGTTGCCAAGACGGCGTCCTCCTGACTTGCAGTCTCCGATTCCCACACCCGCGGTCGGTGGGAGGCTTTCCCACTTTGGCGACATTTGGCTGTCACGCGTCAAAGACCGTTGGGTGAGGGATATTCTGTCTCACGGGTACAGGATAGAGTTCAGTTCTCGTCCGCCAACTCGTTTCTTCAGAACTTCTCCACCACCAGACCGAGCCGATGCTCTGTTGCAGGCGGTGGCCGCTCTAAAGGCGGAAGGAGTGGTGACCTCCGTCCCTCTTCAGGAACAAGGTCACGGTTTTTACTCCAATCTGTTTGTGGTCCCAAAAAAGGACGGATCGTATCGACCCGTCCTGGATCTAAAGTTGCTCAACAGACACGTAAAAGTCAGGAGGTTCCGGATGGAATCCCTACGCTCCGTCATAGCCTCAATGTCTCAAGGAGATTTTCTAGCATCAATAGATATCAAAGATGCGTATCTCCACGTGCCGATTGCACCAGAGCATCAGCGTTTCCTACGCTTCGTCATACACGACGAACACCTGCAGTTCGTAGCGTTACCTTTCGGTCTGGCAACAGCCCCCCGGGTCTTCACCAAAGTCATGGCAGCAGTAGTAGCTGTTCTGCACTCGCAGGGTCACTCGGTCATCCCGTATCTAGACGACCTGCTTATAAAGGCACCCTCTCAAGAGGCATGCCAGCACAGTCTGAAGGTGGCACTAGACACTCTCCAGAGTTTCGGGTGGATTATCAACTTTCCAAAGTCTCATCTAACCCCGACCCAATCTCTGACTTATCTTGGCTTGGAGTTTCATACTCTCTCAGCGATAGTGAAGCTTCCACTGGACAAGCAGTGCTCGCTACGGACTGGAGTGCAATCTCTCCTTCAGAGCCAGTCGCACTCACTGAGGCGCCTCATGCATTTCCTAGGAAAGATGGTAGCAGCAATGGAGGCAGTCCCGTTCGCGCAGTTTCATCTGCGCCCTCTACAATGGGACATTCTACGCCAATGGGATGGGAAATCGACGTCCCTCGACAGGACTGTCTCCCTCTCTCAGACTGCCAAGGACTCTCTGCGTTGGTGGCTTCTCCCCACCTCATTGTCACAGGGAAAGTCGTTCCTTCACCCGTCCTGGGCAGTGGTCACGACGGATGCGAGCCTATCAGGGTGGGGAGCGGTGTTTCTCCACCACAGGGCTCAGGGGACGTGGACTCAGGAAGAGTCCACCCTGCAGATCAATGTTCTGGAAATCAGAGCAATCTATCTTGCCCTGCGAGCCTTCCAACAATGGCTGGAAGGCAAGCAGATTCGGATTCAGTCGGACAATTCCACGGCGGTGGCGTACATCAACCACCAAGGGGGAACACGCAGTCGCCAAGCTTTTCAAGAAGTCCAGCGGATTTTGACGTGGGTGGAAAGCAGAGCGTCCACCATATCCGCAGTTCACATCCCAGGCGTGGAAAACTGGGAAGCAGACTTTCTCAGTCGCCAGGGCATGGACGCAGGAGAATGGTCCCTTCACCCGGACGTGTTTCAGCAGATCTGTTGCCGCTGGGGGACGCCGGACGTCGATCTGATGGCGTCACGGCACAACAACAAGGTCCCAGTTTTCATGGCACGGTCTCACGATCACCGAGCACTGGCGGCAGACGCCTTGGTTCAGGATTGGTCGCAATTCCGACTCCCCTATGTGTTCCCACCTCTAGCATTGTTACCCAGAGTTCTCCGGAAAATCAGGTCCGACTGCCATCGAGCCATACTCGTCGCTCCAGATTGGCCAAGAAGGTCGTGGTACCCGGATCTGTGGCATCTCACGGTAGGCCAACCGTGGACACTACCAGACCGTCCAGATTTGCTGTCTCAAGGGCCGTTTTTCCATCTGAATTCTGCGGCCCTGAACCTGACTGTGTGGCCATTGAGTCCTGGATCCTAGCGGCCTCAGGTTTATCTCATGAAGTTGTCCCTGGCCATTTGCATTGCCAATTTTTCTTTCCTTCCTGCAGTCTGGGTTGGAAAAAGGTTTGTCGCTTAGCTCTCTTAAGGGTCAAGTCTCCGCGCTATCCGTATTCTTTCAGAAGCGCTTGGCACGGCTTTCTAAAGTACGCACGTTTCTCCAAGGAGTTTCTCATATCGTTCCTCCTTACAGACGGCCATTGGATCCCTGGGATCTGAACAAGGTTCTCATTGCTCTCCAGAAGCCGCCTTTCGAGCCTTTGAAAGAGGTTTCCCTTTCTCGGCTTTCACAAAAGGTAGTTTTTCTTGTGGCGGTCACGTCTCTTCGAAGAGTGTCCGAGCTAGCGGCGTTATCTTGCAAATCTCCCTTCCTGGTGTTTCACCAAGACAAGGTAGTACTGCGTCCAATTCCAGAGTTTTCTCCCAAGGTGGTTTCTTCCTTTCATCTCAATCAGGATATCACTTTGCCATCTTTGTGTCCGCATCCAGTTCACCAATTTGAAAAGGGTTTACATCTGTTGGACCTGGTGAGAGCACTCAGGATTTACATTTCTCGCACGGCGTCTCTACGCCGTTCTGATGCGCTCTTTGTCCTAGTCGCTGGTCAGCATAAGGGATCGCAAGCTTCCAAATCCACCCTGGCGCGGTGGATCAAGGAACCAATTCTTCACACATACCGTTCTGCTGGGCTTCCGATTCCATCTGGACTGAAGGCCCATTCTACCAGAGCCGTGGGTGCGTCCTGGGCATTGCGGCATCAGGCTACGGCTCAGCAAGTGTGCCAGGCGGCTACCTGGTCGAGTCTGCACACGTTTACCAAACACTATCAAGTGCATACCTACGCTTCGGCAGATGCCAGCCTAGGTAGACAGGTCCTTCAGGCGGCGGTGGCCCACCTGTAGGAAGAGGCTGTCTGACAGCCCGTTCATGTGGTATCTTTTTACCCACCCAGGGACTGCTTTTGGACGTCCCACTGTCTGGGTCTCCCAATTAGGAGCGAAAAAGAAGGGAATTTTGTTTACTTACCGTAAATTCCTTTTCTTCTAGCTCCAATTGGGAGACCCAGCACCCGCCCTATTTGTTCTTAGGGTTTCGTTTTTCGGGTGCACATGTTGTTCATGTTGTTTCTTAAGTTCTCCGATCTTGTTATCGGATTGAATTTGTTTTTGAAACTGTTATTGGCTTTCCTCCTTCTTGCTTTGGTACTAAAACTGAGGAATCCGTACTCCTACGGGAGGGTGTATAGCCAGAAGGGGAGGGGCCTTACACTTTTAAGTGTAGTTCTTTGTGCGGCCTCCAGAGGCAGTAGCTATACACCCACTGTCTGGGTCTCCCAATTGGAGCTAGAAGAAAAGGAATTTACGGTAAGTAAACAAAATTCCCTTCTTTCCTTCTTCTGAAGCCGGGGTACATGACGCGTCCTACGTCATCCACAATAGCCGGCATTGAGGTTCCATGCATGCGCACTACAATACTTTGATCTCCTCTGCTCAGGGCAAATCAAAGTGCGCCTGCGAAGGACCCCAGTGTTGGTTTGTGTGGATGATGTAGGACGCATCATCCACACTAGCTTCAGAAGACTGAGGACAAAGATGGCCGAAAGAGTAACGGAGTACAGTACTGGAGAACGGAGACGCCCATCCTACCCATCTGCTCTGCGCTGAACGTTTAGGTAAGTATTATAAAGTGTTTTTTACGTTATGCACAGCATTTTAAATGCTGTATATAAGAGCCCACAGGTGGTGGCCGCAGCTTATAGGCACCAAATCTGGTGACAGGTTGCCTTTAAAGAGGTTCTCTGGGGGAAAAAATAAAATAAGTCAATAATTTCTGTTTTACTCAAGAGAAAGCCTGTGCTATCCTATTGTGGGGGTGTGGTCTTTTTTCCCCCCCTGCATATTGCTTTCTGCAATGATTGGTCAACCTCATACAGGGGAAGAAGCACACGCCTCCAGGGAAGATTCTCTAGTAAACGCCCTTTTGGGCTTATAAATTATAATCTAAAGTTTACATGTTAATATCACCATAACGCAGAGGTGAAATTAAAAAGTAAAAGCCAAATTTTCTCTATTCCATAATGGAGAGATTTTAAAATGCTCAAACCTTTAAAAGGATTTATGTATAACTTTTTTCTGTTCCCGGAGAACCCGTTTTGTCATTTATTTTTATGGGGTTATTGGGAGAGACTCTACTAAAATTCACAACAGAGTCTCCGATTATAGACTTTACTTTGGACCGGGCCGGGTACTCCTGATGTGCTGAATTTAAGGGCCCGACTGCAACAAAGTTTGCCCTTTTTTTGGCCTTTTTTTTCCTCCTATCTGTTTCGTCTGGGGTGCACACATGACATAATAAGATCTGTAACTTGACAGGTGAAGGCGTCTCAAGGTCTTACAGGTACAGTATATTTTGGTGCAGAGATTCTTTATACACTCTTGTGAATCATGTTTCGGGGGCACAGGTCAAATTTTGTTTTTTTTAAGCAACTCTTTCTGAAGTCTAATCATGTACTTTTGTAAATTTTTGATAAAATGTGTAATCCAAAATTTTTTTAATCTCATACTACTCGAAACTTCGTTCTGAAACTTTCGGTTGTCACCGCGCAGTTCTACCCAAGCCAAGGGCAACCTGTAATTTCCACTTTCCGAGACCTCAAAACTACGGTTTTTAGTTCTTTGTGGGGGTGGGGGTAAGGGATGGTTGATGGGGGGAGAAATCCAGAGTAAATTCTACTACAACGGCTATCAAATTTATAGTCTCCATCTCCTCTATTATGACAACTTTCCAAAGTCTCAGCCTGTGTAAGAAGAATCACTGCTCAATAAAAGGAACGTTTTGAAGCTTCTTTCTTTAGTTCCTCAGTAACTACTCCTGGAAAAATATGTATTGAAAGCTTATTAGTCCTTTTAGGCTATCTGTAAATATTCTTATGGCACTTTTTGGACCATAACAAGAAGAGAAATACTCAACTTTTTTCATACATTTCCAGGAGGAGCAGTAGTGGAAGGAAGATTTAATATTCAGTGAATCTGACTGTGATGAACCATCCTCTTTTTTTTTTTTTTTTTCACAAGCCGGATAGAATTTCCTATTTATCAATTTATTTTTCCTTTTCCTGGAGGAATAACGGCACGTGTCCACGATCGGGAATAGCAGCGCATTGGACACCGCGTATTTTCGCGACGTCCAAGACGTTGCGTTGTGCATTACAAGCACAGTGAATGGGATTTGTAGAAATCTCCTGCCCACTGTACTTCTTTTCTCTGCAACGTAAACTGACCTGCGGCGTCGCTTCCTGAGCTACAGCATGTCAATTTTTGCTTGCGGTGAAGAGTCCACATCGCCCAGAATCCTGATCGTGGGCCCAGACTCTAGGTTCTCCTTCGGCGAACACATGTCTCTGCAGGAGAAGACAGTCTGCGCCCAGGATCATGGACACATACCCGAATATAGAAATGCCATTTCATGATTGATATAAATACTGTATGTACTACACCAGACATGTTAGCAGTGATCCATCACGGCTAGTAAAAACTGTCATCACTGAAGGGAGCCGAACATTATGCAACTGTCCGATTCTCATCCCTTGGCAGTGAACGTTGACTTTTTGTATCGATTAACAGCAAGCAGAGTTTTTTTTTCAACCCTAAGGCAGCGTGCCCACGATCAGTGTTTGCAGCATTTTGGATGCAGGCTGTTTCACTCCACCAAAAACGCTTCGTCAGGCCCTGTGCGCATGCTGCGGATTTTACTGCGGATTTCACTGAAGGAATGCTGCAGAAAATGTTTAACATTTCTGCAGCCGTTCTCCAGCAAAACTTATGGGGTTAAAAAATGCTGTTCACACGCTGCGTTTTTTTGGTTTTTTTTGTCCTGGAATTTCCGCTGCGCAATTAATGTTTATGACACTTAATTTCCGCAGATACCTGCGGTTTGAAGGGCTTTTGATCAATCACCCGCTTTTGCTGGGTCGGTGGAGGATTGATCCCTGGTATCCGGCCAGATGCTGCTCCCCATACAAAGTTTATGGGGAACACAATCTGGCACTATGGGGTAGGAGCAAGCGCTTCATACCCACTGATCACCAGTCGGCTGTCACACTGCTCCCGCGGCAGCTTTCATCTTCCAGAGGCGGCCGCTCATTAGTCTCATAACATATGCACGCTTTCCCTGCTCACTGGTGGCTGTGATTGGTTGGAGGCAGACATGCCCCCATGCTGAGTGACAGCTGTCTCACTGCAACCAATCACAGCCGCCGGTGGGCGGGTCTATAGCGTACAGTAAAATAAATAAATCATTAAAAAAATAAAATGGCGTGCGGTCCCCCCAATTTTGATAACCAGCCAGGATAAAGCCTCACAGCTGGGGGCTGGTATGCTCAGGCTGGGGAGCCCCACATTATTGGGAGCCCCCCAGCCTAAAAATATCAGCCAGCAGCCACCCGGAACTGCCGAATCCATTAGATGTGATAGTCCCGGGACTTTTCCCGGCTCTTCCCATTGCCCTGATGCGGGGGTAATAAGGAGTTAATGGCAGCCCACAGTTGTCACTAAGTCCTAGCTTAGTGATGGCAGGCGTCTGAGACACCCCCTCATCACTAAGCTGTGAGTGAAAGTAAATAAACACAAACACCACAAAAATCCTTTACTTGAAATAAGACTATAAAGCCCACCTCTTTCACCACTTTATTAACCCCACCAATAACAGCCCTCCAGGTCCAACGTAATCCACTTGAGGTTCCACGACGCTTCCAGCTCTGCTACATGTAACAATCACAGCGAGCGCCATAGACCACGACTGCTCACTGTGAGGGTCAGGCCGCAAGGGAAGTGAGCCGCGCAGGATCAGCGGTGACTTCACTCATGTGCTTTGTGGTGACAGGTGGAGGACTCAGCTGTCACTGCACATCAGCTGACTGAAGTCACCGCTGGTCTTATACTCACCTTCCCCAGCGAGGCTGCCTCCGGACGCTGGTCTCCTGCTTCCAGGCCGGCTCATGCATATGCAGGTATGCACTACACAGCCGACCCGCAAACAGCAGAGCGCCGAAGACAGCCGCACGGGAGACTTCAGCACCACGGACAGCAGGAGCGGGGACATGTGAGCATCTCCCTGTGCTATCAAAATAACGCAGGGACATACCGCAGCAAACCGCGGTAAAACCGCATGCGGATTTTTACCACAGGTGCGGTAATCTTTCAGAGGGTCCGGAATTTTAAGAAAATTCCATCGTCTAGTACGCACAGGGCCTCATACAGTACAAGCACAGTAGATGGGATTTCTAGAAATCCCATGTCCACTGTACGTGTACGGCCCGCAGCGTAAACTGACATGCTGTGTGACTTTCCGAGCCCCCTGCATGTCAATTCTTTCTCCATAGGGAGAACACAAGCCAGAGACCACAGCGCCCCCGAACCCTGATCTTGGGTACAAGCAGCAGTGGTCTCCTGCGGAGGAGACCCGTGACCCCGCAGGTCTGGACCCGTCTCGTCCAGGTGATCGTGGGCACGTACCCTCATACATGGTTCACAAAGTATGTTGCGGTAGAGAAGTTTTCCCAACTTTTTCCAGGGCCTCTTTCAGTCGCTATTGATTTATTTTTTTATTTTTTCACATTCGTAGCAAAAAGAAAAAAAAATGTGACTTGTCAATTTTGATCCACCACACAACTTGCAAAAGAACAGCTTCATAGACTATAATGGACAAGTGTTCTACCATGATAATCCCAACTAGGGCACGTACGTGGAAAACTGAGGTCTGACTGCGGCCCAAAAATAAGTGTTATCTGGTGCAATACAACGAACGATTATCTGACCTCTATTACCCGATTTAGATCTTATATATCTGCCCCGTTCCCGTAGCCCGTGCTCTCCCTTATGAGAGTCACCGAGAATACTCCAAAAAATGCTGACGACTGGCATATCCACACCTCGCCACCATGTGGGGTCTGTAATGCTCCCTATGGGGCCCCCCAAACAAGCCATAAACTGGACTGGAATAGCAAAAACATTTACAAATACGAAGGCCTGTAATGTATGGGCCACATCTGTGCAGCATTACACATAGATCAATAATTACACAGGGAGATTTATTTGCTCTTTAATGAGCCGTTCAGTGTTGAGGACAATGATTATAGAGGAATGTGCGAGCGCCCCACATACAGCCCGCCAGGGGCGCAAAATGTGTGTGCTGTCATACAGGTGCTTTACTGGCCCCTGGCAGGAGAGAGAGTCTAGTTACAGTATAGATTGGCATGTCAACATCAGATTTAGATCTTTATAGGGCTTTTAAAGGGATTTTAGCAGACCCTTTAACATGGGAGCGTCTATGATCAGCTGAGAGTCTACGGTAGCAAATTATTCTGTTTTTAAGAAGCTCTTAAAGGACTTGTCCCATAAAAATAGACAGGGTAATAAAAGATCTTTTACGGTCTGATTGTATAGGCCCTCATCGATTGGGGGAGGGGGGCTTAAATACTTGCGATTGGAGCAGTAATGAGCATGTGCGACCACAGTTTCACGGTCTACAGGAGTGATGGTCGCACATGCTCACTGATGATGCTCCATTCACTTTGGGAGTTTGGGTCCCCCGATCACAGGGTCTGTGAGCGACTCGGCAGCCCAAATCCTCCCCCACCACCTACCATTGCCGATGTTGAGGAGGACCTTTACATCAAATACTTAATTAACCTCTTGACACTAGTGATCTCTGGTTAAGAGTTCACCTTAACACCGACAGTTGCATAAAGACATTGGTTATCACAGAGGAGACCTTGGACTTGTCAGGTAGGGTCATAACGGCTTTTATACAGTCATGGCTGAAAGTTTAAGCCCCCGCCCCCCTTGCATTTGTTCCAGAAAATTAAGTATATTTCACATACAATTATTGCAATTACACATATTTTCTTCTACACTTTTTTTTTTAATTTTCTTTGTGTGTATTGGTACAACAAAAAAAACTCAAAAAAAGCTAATTGGACATAATTTCAACAAAACCCCCAAAATTGTTGGCACCTTTACAAAATTGTGGGTAAACAAGTTTGTTTCAAGAATGTGATACTTGTTCAACCACACCTGTAGCAAGTAACAGATGTGGGCAATAAGAAAATCACACCGAAAACAAGTTAAAAAGGGGAGAAGTTGACTCAATCTTTGCAGTGTGTGTCTGTGTGTGCCACACTAAGCATGGAGAACAAAAAGAGAAGAAGAGAACTGCCTGAGGCCTGGAGAACTAAAATTGTTGAAAAATATCAGCAATCTTTAAGGATACAAGTCCATCTTCAGAGAACTAAATGTTTCTTTGTCCACTGTGGTGACCGTAATCCAGAAGTTTACAGCCTATGGCACTGTAACTAATCTCCCAGGATGTGGATGGCCAGAGAATAACTGATGGAAGGTTGCAACGTATTATAGTCCAGATGGTGGATAAGGCCCAATCAGGTTCCAAATAAATTGATGCTGAACTGCAGGCTCAGGAGGCTGAACTGCAGGCTCAGGAGGCATTAGTGTCAGCATGAACTATACATCCATATTTAAATGTAATGTTATGGAGAAAACCCACTTCTGACATAAAAACATAAGCTAGACTGCAGTTTGCCAAAATGTACGTGAGAAACAAAAAGTCTTCTGGGAAAGAGTCGTATGGAAAATGGAAACATTATAGAGCTTTTTGGTAAAACATATCATCCTCCAGTTTACCAAAAGTGGAATGAGACCTAGAAAGAAAGAACACAGCACCTACGGTCAGATATGGTGGAGGCTCCGAGATGTTTTGCTGGCACTGGGTTCATTGACTGTGTGCAAGATTTCATGAAATCTGAAGATCACCAAAGGATTATGTAGTGTCCAGTGTCAAAAAGTTGGGTTTGCGTCTTAGATCATGGGTCTTCCAGCAGGACAGTGACCCCTAACATACTTCAAGAACCCTCCAGAAATGGATGGAAACAAAGCGCTGGAGAGTTCTGAAGTGGCATCAATGAGTCCGGATATAAATCCCATTGACACCAGTGGAGAAATCTTAAAATTGCTGTTGGGAAAAGAGAAGACTCCTTCAAATATGAGAGACCTGGAGCAAAAGAAGAGTCCGAGATTCCAGGTGAGAGGAGGAAGAAGCTTGTGGGGGGTTATAAGAAGTGATTGCAGGTATGTATTCCAAAGGGAGTGCACCCAAATATTAAGTTGAGGGTGCCAACAATTGTCCTGACACTTTTTGGAGTTTTGTATTAAATTATGTCCAAATTACCGTTTTTTTTGGGGGGGGGGGTTGTGTTGCAATAAACATAAGTAAATCAAAACATGGATTATTGTAGTAATTTTTTTTTTTTGAGAAATACCTCATTTTCTGGAAGAATTTCAAGGGTACCAACACGTATGGCCATGACTGTGAGCAATCTATACAACACAGCCTGCACAATGGCTCACAAACATATAGGCAAGAGAAAAGTGAAAACCCACATGAGGCAAAAGGCAAATTGAGATCCTATCAAATACTCAGTTTTTAGTTTTATTGCACAGTCGCCTCCTACCGGTTTTGACATATTTCAGTGCACCATGACACCTACTCCTGGCAGTAAGCTCCATGGTGTCACTGCTCTTACAGTAGAGAATCTTCTGATGTAGAAACCTTCTAGGAGTAGAAGATGCTTCCCTAGTGCTAGGTACAGTCCTGTATATAAAGTAATTGTTTGAGATGAGCCATTTGGTTCGCCCTGCCCTTTTCCGGCGTCCAGTCCTGTCCTCCACAGCAGATGATCTTCAAATATTGTGCTCGGCCCATGACTTCATTATGGCTGGTTATGTCCATGGGTTCCCAAGAAGCCCAAAAGTAAACACAAGCTGCTACCGAAGACCAGACATGATGCCGGACCAGGGCTGCGGGAATCATAGTGCTCAGCTCTGCCTTTGGCATGAGTCTACATTATATCGGCACACTTCAGCCATTTTTATTTTATTGTTTTTGTTACTAAACAGACTAACCCAATTCTGTTAAATTTTATCTGGGCCCCTAAGAGCCAACTCTTCAGTGCCCATATCGGATGATAACTGGAATGAATTGACCAATATGGCTAACAAGTACATTTTTTGGGGAGGGAAGTGTTTGCTCCGCAGCCTCGCCGGTGAAGACAACTCTTGTTTTGTGCTTTGTTTCCACAGAAAACGCACATTCCAAAGTTTTGCTGACCTGAAGGCGGCCATATGGGACGAGTACTCCGTATGGAGGAATAAATTCGGAGTGCTGCTCTTCCTGTACTCTGTCATCCTCACCAAGGTTGGTGTTCACACGATGGACCTGATCATGGACTTCTCCAAGGCACTTAATAATTCATATTTACTTACTTCTCCTCATATAGCGGCTATCAACACTCAATGTATAAGACTGATTTCCCCTTTAAATGATACAATTGGGGCTGCATGCCGCAGCTGCTGGGGAAGCCTAGGATCGTAAGCCCTTGGCCACATTATATATAATATAAATATAAAATATATATATATATATATATATAATTTGTACAGACCAAAAGTTTGGACACACCTTTTCATCTCTAGAGCAACTGTTAAGGGGAGACTTTGTGCAGCAGGCCTTCATGGTAAAATAGCTGCTAGGAAACCACTGCTAAGGACAGGCAACAAGCAGAAGAGACTTGTTTGGGCTAAAGACCACAAGGAATGGACATTAAACCAGTGGAAATCTGTGCTTTGGTCTGAGGAGTCCAAATTTGAGATCTTTGGATCCAACCACCGTGTCTTTGTAGAAAAGGTGAACGGATGGACTCTACATGGCTGGTTCCCACCGTGAAGCATGGAGGAGGAGATGTGATGGTGTGCGGGTGCTTTGCTGGTGACACTGTTGGGGATTTATTCAAAATTGAAGGCATACAGAACCAGCATGGCTATCACAGCATCTTGCAGCGGCGTGCTATTCCATCCGGTTTGCGTTTAGTTGGACCATCATTTATTTTTCAACAGGACAATGACCCCAAACACACCTCCAGGCTGTGTAAGGGCTATTTGACTAAGAAGGAGAGTGATGGGGTGCTACGCCAGATGACCTGGCCTCCACAGTCACCAGACCTGAACCCAATCGAGATGGTTTGGGGTGAGCTGGACCGCAGAGTGAAGGCAAAAGGGCCAACAAGTGCTAAGCATCTCTGGGAACGCCTTCAAGACTGTTGGAAAACCATTTTCGGTGACTACCTCTTGAAGCTCATCAAGAGAATGCCAAGAGTGTGCAAAGCAGTAATCAAAGCAAAAGGTGGCTACTGTGAAGAACCTAGAATATAAGACATATTTTCAGTTGTTTCACACTTTTTTAAGTATTCTATTCCACATGTGTTAATTCATAGTTTTGATGCCTTCAATGTGAATCTACAATTTTTAGAGTCCTGAAAATAAAAAAAACTCTTCGAATGAGGAGGTGTGTCCAAACTTTTGGTCTGTACTGTGTGTGTGTGTGTATATATATATATAATAAATGTTGAACACATCACACATTTTCTAAGAAAAGGTTTCTAAAGGTGCTATTGACTTGTTGGTAACAACCCAACCAATCCACACAGGTAAAGGGATCAAGTCATAGATGTCCATAAATTAAGTGTAATAATGAGAAATGACAGGAAAAAAGTATCGAACACGCTTATTAAATAAATTTCAGTAAGTAGAAAACAATTATTAGTGATGAAGCTTCAAGACACCTCCTGTATGGAGACACTAGTTTGCTGCATTGCTCAGGTGTAATTTTGGCCATTCTTCCACACAAACACTCTTCAAATCCTGAAGATCCCGTGAGCTCCTTCTATGAACTGTGAGCTTTAGTTCCTTCCATACATGATTGGATTTAGCTCCGGTGATTGGATCGGGAATTCTAGCAGCTTTATTCTTTCTCTGAAACTAATTGGGTGTTTTCTTGGCCGTGTGTTTGGGGTCATTGTCTTGCTGAAATGTCCACCCTCGTTTCATCTTCATCATCCTGGTAGATGGCAGCAACTTTTTATCAGGAATGTCTCAGTACATTTGTCCTTTCATTCCTCCTTCAATTGCATGAGGTTTGCCAGCGCGATATGCTGAAAAATTGCCAAACCCCATGATGTTCCCACCTCCACACTGCACTGTTGTTTGTGTTTTGGGAGTGATTTTGTCTTTTGGCCTCCAAAAATGGTTTGTATTATGGCATCCAAACAGTTCATCTGACCAGACTATATTCTCCCAAATTTGTCTAAATGTTATTGAGCAAACTTTAACCCCTTTTGAACATGATTTTTGTTCAGCAATGGAGTCTTGTCTGGTGAGCGTACATACAGGCCATGGAGGCTGAATGCGTTACTTATGGTTTTCTTTGAAACAGTTGTACCTGCTGATTCCAGGTCTTTCTGTTGCTCACCACAGAAGGTCTTTGGTTCTTGGACGATCCTTCTGATAATTATTTTCACTCTTCTGTCTGAAACATTGCGGGGATGTCAGGTCATGGTTTAAGGTGAAATGATGCTCTTCCCACTTCTGTTTTTTGGCCCCAACAGCTCTGACTGGAACCTTCAGTAGTTTAGAAATTGTTCTTTAACCAATGGCATCAGTGTATTTTGCAACAATAGGGTTGCAAAGGTCTTGAGACAGCTCACTGGTGTTCCCCATCATGAGATGTTTCTTGTGTGACACTTGGTAATGAGCCATCGGTTGAACCAGGTTATATTGTTTTTCACTAAGTGTTAGGATTGTGTTTGGATTACTTACAGATTGCAGCTGGTGTCATGACTCTCCATGGCTTTTTGCACCTTTCTTTCTTCATGTGTTCAATACTTTTTCTCAGTGTCATTTCTCATTATTACACAAAAGTTACTTTATGCGTTTTATCTGCCAAGAAATGCAGAAATGGTGCACAAATTTCTGCAGCAAATACTTAGCCTTTGCACATACACTTTAGAATTTTTGGGATTATGGATTGGATTAGGAATTATACTCCACTGTCTTTCCTGAAATTGCACATCCCAAGTAACAAAGTGGTGCATAGATATGACCCATCTAAAGGAGGGTGCTAAAGGCTGGCCGTACTTAGAGGCTGTATCCCTCCAAATGTGTGTGTTCCTCGCTGTCCAGGGACCCCCAGTTTAGTTCTGCGCTTCTTCTATCGGGACGCCTATAAAGCTAAATTTGGCCTGAAAATTGTATCGTCTCCTAACCATGTTGTCTTCCTTGATTTTTTTTTTTTTTTTTTTACCAGGGAATTGAAAATGTTAAAAATGAAATAGAAGATGCAGAAGAGCCTCTGATTGACCCTGTGTACGGACATGGCAGGTAAGATCCTCATTTTACCATACTGCTATTAGTTTTGTAAACCCTTATACAAATATCTTATTAGGGAACGCAGAGTTAAAGGGGGTTTCCTTGTAATACTTTTTCCGATTTTGGTTCGAGCTAGTGGAACTTTTAGCTTTCAGATCTGTCACTCCAGTTTGAAGCCAGGACGCGTACACCCGGCATCATAGTGCGCATGGCTGAAACTCCGGGGTCATGCACACTGAGCTGAAATCCAGTCTTGAGCGGCGATGGCGGCGGAGAGGTGAGATCCTGTGATGCTGCACATTCATTACAAGAATGCCGCGGAGACACCATCACATGTTTCTCAACGCTGGCAGGAAACTAGCCAGGTCTTTCACCGGGAAGGAACAACAACGGGAAGGGCAGTCTCCAGTCAAGGAAACCACCTATGCCAAAACATGGTATCCATCCACAGACAGCCGTTTCGGGGTATTTGCCCCTAATCAGTGTAGAGTAGGAAACTGGCTAGTGGGAGCAATAAACACGTGATGGTGTCTCCGCGGTGTTGGATGTTGATCTCCCCAAGGTTAACCATCCTTAACTATGCTGCACATTCATTAGCATGTTAGCACACCAACAGGGGCATACTAACATGCTAATGGGGCAGACTGCACCCATTAGCATATCATAAAGGATCTTTAGACTATGTTTGTGCGCTGCGTTTTTTACCGCGTTTTGTGCTCCAAACTGTATGACTTTGCTTCCCCAGCAAAGCCTATGACATTTCATTTTTGTTGTCCGCACAGTGCAGTTTTGTTTTGCTGTGTTTTTGAGCAGAAAAAAAGCATGTCAATTCTTTTCTTTGTTTTGCTGCGTTTTTCCACCCATCCAATGCATTTAAAAAACAAAGCAAAACCAAGCCAAAAATGCGGTAAAACATAATGCGTTTTTGCCGCAAGTGCATTTTTTTGTGTGCGCTCTTAGCGGCAAAAAATACACAAATGCAGCATCTTAAAAAAAAAACAAAACAAACAACAATGTGTGCACATAGCCTTAAGGGGGCTTTACACGCTACGACATCGCTAATGAGGAGTCGTTGGGGTCACGGAATTTGTGACGCACATCCGGCCGCATTAGCGATGTTGTTGCGTGTGACACCGATGAGCGATTTTGCATCGTTGCAAAAACGTGCAAAATCGCTAATCGGCGACACGGGGGTCCATTCTTAAAAATCGTTACTGCAGCAGTAATGAAGTTGTTCCTCGTTCCTGCGGCAGCACACATCGCTCCGTGTGACACCGCAGGAACGAGGAAGCTGCCCTTACCTGCCTCCCGGCCGCTATGCGGAAGGAAGGAGGTGGGCGGGATGTTACGTCCCGCTCATCTCCGCCCCTCTCCGCCCCTCCGCTGCTATTGGGTGGCGGTTCAGTGACGTCGCTGTGACGCCGCAAGGACCGCCCTCTTAGAAAGGAGGCGGTTCGCCCGTCACAGCGACGTCGCCGGACAGGTAAGTAGTGTGACTGCTTTTGTGCGGCACGGGCAGCGATTTGCCCGTGTCGCGCAACAGATGGGGGCGGGTACCCACACTAGCGATATCGGGAGCGATATCGCAGTGTGTAAAGTAGCCTTTAGAAATACGTTTTTCTAAAGATCTCTTTATCTATGTTAGTGTTTACAGGGACGGTTAGGCAGGGATTAGCAATATGCACCCAGAACTGCTCGTGGTCCTGGGTGCATATTGCACATGACAGGTTCCCTTTTTTAGGGCCGCACACTGCGGATTTTACCGCGGAATTGCCGCGGATTTCACTGAAGGAATGCTACAGAAAATGTTTAACGTTTCTGCATTCCTTCTCCAGCAAAACCTATTGGGATTTAAAAATCCTGTGCGCACACTGCGTTTTTTTTTTTTTTTACTGCGGGTTTTGCTGCGGAATTTATGTGCATGTCACTTCTTTTCCGCAGGTATCTGCGGTTTGAAGGGCTGGTAGATCAATCACCTGCTGTTTTTGCCATAGATAATGGTAAAAAAACTGCAGAGACCAATCTGCGGTTAACCGCGGGTGTGGTTTTAACGCTGTTTTTGCCGCGGGTGCGGAATTCTTTCAGAGGGTCTTTCTAGTGTGCACAGAGTTCCTTTTTGGTTTTTTTTAACTCTATACATCTTGAGCTGTATTTTAGAAGTTGTTGTGTATCTCCTATTAACCCCTTAACAACCGCGAGCGGTAAAATTACATCCTTGCGGTCATATTATCAATGTCACCCGGGAGATCGGCGCACATATCAGCTGACTTCTACAGCTGACGTGTGCTTGCCAGGCACGAGCGGAATGGTTATCTGCCCGTGCCTTTTAAACCATTAAAACCGCGTTTCCGCTGAACATTTACTTACGGGTCGATACCGGAATTCACGTGACTTGATTACTTGACTTTTGGTAGTTGTCATGGTAACACAGGGTCATGTAATGACTCCTGTGCTCACATGACTAAGGTCTTGTAAACAAACAGCCAAGTACTGGCTGTTAAAAGAGATGACCATTTCTCCCAGTCTAAGCGGTGCTGCTCTGATCGGGAGAAATGAATGAGCGATCAGACTGCTGATCATTATAGTCCCCTAGGGGACCTAGTAAAAATAAAAAAAAATTAAAAAAAAGTTTTAAAAAACCCTAAAAGTTCAAATCACCCCTACTTTCGCCCATTGAAAATTAAAGGGTTAAAAAAAATAAAAAAATATGCACACATTTAGTATTGCCGCATTCAGAAACGCCCGATCTATAAAAATATAAAATCAATTAATCTGATCGGTAAACAATCAAAATTACGTTTTTTGATCGCCACAAATTTGGCGCAAAATGCAATAACAGGCGATCAAAACTGTGCATCTGCGCAAAAATGGTACGGTTAAAAACATCAGCTCGAGATGCAAAAAAATAAGCAGTCAGTGAGCCATAGATCCCGAAAAATGAGAACACTACATGTCATGGAAAATGGCGCAAAACGTACGCCACTTTCTTTTTCGCTCCTAATTGGGAGACCCAGACAGTGGGTGTATAGCTACTGCCTCTGGAGGCCGCACAAAGAACTACACTTAAAAGTGTAAGGCCCCTCCCCTTCTGGCTATACACCCTCCCGTAGGAGTACAGATTCCTCAGTTTTAGCTTTGTGCGCAAGGAGGTCAGACACGCACGCATAGCTCCATTGTTTTTAGTCAGCAGCAGCTGCTGACTATGTCGGATGGAAGAAAAGAGGGTCTATACAGACTCCCAGCATGCTCCCTTCTCACCCCACTTATGTCGGAGGTGTTTGTAAGGTTGAGGTACCCATTGCGGGTACGGCGGCAGGAGCCCACATGCTGATTCCTTCCCCATCCCTTTTTACAGGGCTCTGGGTGAAGTGGGATTTACCGGTCTCCAGGCACAGAGACCGTGCTCCATCTACAGCCCCTGGAGAAGATGCTGGATGGAGCGGAGTACATCAGGGACATGGCCCTGCTTCCTCAAGGTACTCTGTGTCCCCGTGTATCTGGCGCTCACACCGCAGCATGCTGGGTGTTGTAGTGCGCCGGGGGACATCAGCGCTGCGGCGCCTGTGCCATGGCCTCATTCAGCTTTGCTGAAGCAGGCACATTTATGGGAATAGGCCGCGCCGGCCGCTGGGACTGCGGCGCGGCTGGCACTTGTAGTGCGCCGGGGACTTCAGCGCGGCCTGCGCTTTTACGGCGGCCGCGCTGATAACTACAGTCCCCGGCTTTTGCGGCCTGCTTCCTTTCGTTCCCGCCCCCAGACCTGCCAGTCAGGAGAGGGGCGGGACGCTGCCCACGTCTAGAACTCGGTCGCGCCGGCCGCTCGAACAGCGGCGCGGCTGGCACTTGCGGTGCGCCGGGGACTTCAGCGCGGCCCGCGCTTTTACGGCGGCCGCGCTGATAACTCGAGTCCCCGGCTTTTGCGGCCTGCTTTCGTTCGTTCCCGCCCACAGACCTGCCAGTCAGGAGAGGGGCGGGACGCTGGCCAGTGCATCAGCGCTGAGGGCTGGAGTCGTTTTTACATACTCCAGCCCTCACAGTCAGCACAGAGGGGACACTGTTCCCGCACTTTTGTTTGGGAACTCCCACGGACCGCCCCTCTCCACAGAAGCCGGCAGCCATTCTTGCTGACACGCTGAGCTGCAGAGGGGAGCCGGGGAGACCCAGACAAGGCATTCTGCAGCCTCTTACCCGCTGTTCAGCGGGCGGTAAGCAGCCCTCAGGGCTCACCCCCTCTTGTGCTCGTAGTATTCTTAGTATTTTGTTGCTACAAATACTTGGTATTACATAGCGCTGGTCGCCCTTTGGCTATAGACTCTCTCACATGCAGAGAGCCAGCAGCATGTCGCCCGTAAAACGCAAGGGTGCCAAGGCACAGACATTGTATGCTTCCTGCACCGCATGTGGGACTTTTCTACCGGCAGGCTCCACGGACCCCCATTGTGTGCAGTGCTCGGCCCCTGCGGCGCTTGCACAGTCGGGACCTCTGCTGGACGTGTCCCAGGGTGTACCACCTGTGAATGCTGTCCAGGTGACAGGAACTGAGTTTGCAGCTTTTGCTGACAGAATGTCTCTCACTATGTCACAAATTCTTGACACATTGCGAGCTAGGCCTGTACTTCAGACCACGGACACTGTGCATGTATTGCCCCCTGGTCCCCCTCAGCTCCTAGCTCCGGGACGGGCATCTACACCTCAGGGTGAAGACTCTGACTCGGACGATGGCCCCGGGCAGCCTAAGCGGGCTCGTTATGACGGGCCTTCACATTCATCTCAATGGTCTGGATCCCAGCGGGATGAATCTATGGGTGATGAGGCGGACTTAACTGATCAGGATTCTGATCCTGGGACCGCTCTCAATCTAGATACACCAGATGGTGACGCAATAGTTAATGATCTTATATTTAACATCAATAAGATGTTGAATATTTCCCCACCAGCTCCTCCTGTAGAGGAGTCAGCTTCGCAGCACGAGAGAATCCATTTCAGATACCCTAAGCGTACATTAAGCACTTTTCTGGACCACGCTGACTTTAGAGACGCAATCCAGAAACCCCACGCTTATCCTGAAAGGCGTTTTCCTAAACGACTTAAAGATACACGCTACCCTTTTCCCTCTGAAGTGGTCAAGGGTTGGACCCAGTGTCCAAAAGTGGATCCTCCAATTTCCAGGCTTGCAGCCAGATCCTTGGTTGCCGTTGAAGATGGAGCGGCACTTAAAGATGCCACTGACAGGCAGATGGAGCTCTGGCTGAAATCCATCTATGAAGCGATTGGAGCGTCATTAGCGCCTTCTTTTGCGGCCGTATGGGCACTCCAAGCTATCACGGCCGGGCTTGCGCGAGTCGACTCAGTCACACGTGCATTTGCCCCGCAGGTAGCACCATTGACCTCGCAAATGGCGGCATTCGCGTCGTACGCGATTAATGCTGTTCTTGACGCTACAAGCCGCACGGCAGTGGCGTCAGCCAACTCAGTTGTTTTGCGTAGGGCTCTGTGGTTGAGACATTGGAAAGCAGATTCTCATTCCAAGAAGTGCTTAACCAATTTGCCTTTTTCTCGTGACCGATTGTTTGGAGAGCGTTTGGATGAAATCATCAAACACTCCAAGGGTAAGGACTCTTCCTTACCGCAACACAGACAAAACAAGCCCCAACAGAGGAGGGGTCAGTCTGGTTATCGGTCCTTTCGAGGACAGGGCAGGTCCCAATTCGCCTCGTCAAAAAAGACTCAAAAGGACCAGAGACGTTCAAATTCTTGGAGGTCTCAGTCACGCCCAAAAAGACCAGCCGGAGGAACCGTTGCCAAAACGACGTCCTCCTGACTTGCGGTCTCCGATGCCCACACCCGCGGTCGGTGGGAGGCTGTCCCACTTTGGCGACATTTGGCTAGCAAATGTCAAAGACCGTTGGGTGAGAGATATTCTATCTCACGGGTACAGGATAGAGTTCGGTTCTCGTCCGCCAACTCGTTTCTTCAGAACTTCTCCACCACCAGACCGAGCCGATGCTCTGTTGCAGGCGGTGGCCGCTCTAAAGGCGGAAGGAGTGGTGACCTCCGTCCCTCTTCAGGAACAGGGTCACGGTTTTTACTCCAATCTGTTTGTGGTCCCAAAAAAGGACGGATCGTATCGTCCCGTCCTGGATCTGAAGTTGCTCAACAGACACGTAAAAGTCAGGAGGTTCCGGATGGAATCCCTACGCTCCGTCATAGCCTCAATGTCTCAGGGAGATTTTCTAGCATCAATAGACATCAAAGATGCGTATCTCCACGTGCCGATTGCACCAGAGCATCAGCGTTTCCTACGTTTCGTCATACACGACGAGCACCTACAGTTCGTAGCGTTACCCTTCGGTCTGGCAACAGCCCCCCGGGTCTTCACCAAAGTCATGGCAGCAGTAGTAGCTGTTCTGCACTCGCAGGGTCACTCGGTCATCCCGTACCTAGACGACCTGCTTATAAAGGCATCCTCTCAAGAAGCATGCCAACACAGTCTGAAGGTGGCGCTAGACACTCTCCAGACTTTCGGGTGGATTATCAACTTTCCAAAGTCTCATCTAACCCCGACCCAATCTCTGACTTATCTTGGCATGGAGTTTCATACTCTATCAGCGATAGTGAGGCTTCCACTGGACAAGCAGTGCTCGCTACGGACTGGAGTGCAATCTCTCCTTCAGAGCCAGTCGCACTCACTGAGGCGCCTCATGCATTTCCTAGGAAAGATGGTAGCAGCAATGGAGGCAGTCCCGTTCGCGCAGTTTCATCTGCGCCCTCTCCAATGGGACATTCTGCGCCAATGGGATGGGAAATCGACGTCCCTCGACAGGACTGTCTCCCTCTCTCAGACTGCCAAGGACTCTCTACGTTGGTGGCTTCTCCCCAACTCATTGTCACAGGGAAAGTCGTTCCTTCCCCCGTCCTGGGCAGTGGTCACGACAGATGCGAGCCTATCAGGGTGGGGAGCGGTGTTTCTCCACCACAGGGCTCAGGGGACGTGGACTCAGGAAGAGTCCACCTTGCAGATCAATGTTCTGGAAATCAGAGCAATCTATCTTGCCCTGCGAGCCTTCCAACAATGGCTGGAAGGCAAGCAGATTCGGATTCAGTCGGACAATTCCACGGCGGTGGCGTACATCAACCACCAAGGGGGAACACGCAGTCGCCAAGCTTTTCAAGAAGTCCAGCGGATTTTGACGTGGGTGGAAAGCAGAGCGTCCACCATATCTGCAGTTCACATCCCAGGCGTGGAAAACTGGGAAGCAGACTTTCTCAGTCGCCAGGGCATGGACGCAGGAGAATGGTCCCTTCACCCGGACGTGTTTCAACAGATCTGTTGCCGCTGGGGGTCGCCGGACGTCGATCTGATGGCGTCACGGCACAACAACAAGGTCCCAGTTTTCATGGCACGGTCTCACGATCACCGAGCGCTGGCGGCAGACGCCTTGGTTCAGGATTGGTCGCAATTCCGACTCCCCTATGTGTTCCCACCTCTAGCATTGTTACCCAGAGTTCTCCGGAAAATCAAGTCCGACTGCCAGCGAGCCATACTCGTCGCTCCAAATTGGCCAAGAAGGTCGTGGTACCCGGATCTGTGGCATCTCACGGTAGGCCAACCGTGGGCACTACCAGACCGTCCAGATCTGCTGTCTCAAGGGCCGTTTTTCCATCTGAAT
Source organism: Anomaloglossus baeobatrachus (assembly GCF_048569485.1). Classification (NCBI taxonomy): domain Eukaryota; kingdom Metazoa; phylum Chordata; class Amphibia; order Anura; family Aromobatidae; genus Anomaloglossus; species Anomaloglossus baeobatrachus. Next base: position 542,316,846 of record NC_134358.1, on the reverse strand, counting down.
TCTGCGGCCCTGAACCTGACTGTGTGGCCATTGAGTCCTGGATCCTAGCGGCCTCAGGTTTATCTCAGGGAGTTGTTGCCACAATGAGACAGGCTAGAAAACCATCCTCAGCTAAGATCTATCACAGGACGTGGAAGATATTCTTAGCGTGGTGCTTGGCTCAAGGGTTTTCTCCCTGGCCATTTGCATTGCCAATTTTTCTTTCCTTCCTGCAGTCTGGGTTGGAAAAAGGTTTGTCCCTTAGCTCGCTTAAGGGTCAAGTCTCCGCGTTATCCGTATTCTTTCAGAAGCGCTTGGCACAGCTTTCTAAAGTACGCACGTTTCTCCAAGGAGTTTGTCATATCGTTCCTCCTTACAGACGGCCATTGGAACCCTGGGATCTGAACAAGGTTCTCCTTGCTCTTCAAAGGCCGCCTTTCGAGCCTTTGAAAGAGGTTCCCCTTTCTCGGCTTTCACAAAAGGTAGTTTTTCTTGTAGCGGTCACGTCTCTTCGAAGAGTGTCCGAGCTGGCGGCGTTATCTTGCAAATCTCCCTTCCTGGTATTTCACCAAGACAAGGTAGTACTGCGTCCAATTCCAGAGTTTTCTCCCAAGGTGGTTTCTTCCTTTCATCTCAATCAGGATATCACTTTGCCATCTTTGTGTCCGCATCCAGTTCACCAATTTGAAAAGGGTTTACATCTGTTGGACCTGGTGAGAGCACTCAGGATTTACATTTCTCGCACGGCGCCTCTACGCCGTTCGGATGCGCTCTTTGTCCTAGTCGCTGGTCAGCATAAGGGATCGCAAGCTTCCAAATCCACCCTGGCGCGGTGGATCAAGGAACCAATTCTTCACACATACCGTTCTGCTGGGCTTCAGATTCCATCTGGACTGAAGGCCCATTCTACCAGAGCCGTTGGTGCGTCCTGGGCGTTGAGGCATCAGGCTACGGCTCAGCAAGTGTGCCAGGCGGCTACCTGGTCGAGTCTGCACACGTTTACCAAACACTATCAAGTGCATACCTACGCTTCGGCAGACGCCAGCCTAGGTAGACAGGTCCTTCAGGCGGCGGTGGCCCACCTGTAGGAAGAGGCTGTATGACAGCCCGTTCATGTGGTATCTTTTTACCCACCCAGGGACTGCTTTTGGACGTCCCACTGTCTGGGTCTCCCAATTAGGAGCGAAAAAGAAGAAGGGAATTTTGTTTACTTACCGTAAATTCCTTTTCTTCTAGCTCCAATTGGGAGACCCAGCACCCGCCCTATCTGTTTTTAGGGTTTCGTTTTTTCGGGTGCACATGTTGTTCACGTTGTTTCTTAAGTTCTCCGATCTAGTTATCGGATTGAATTTGTTTTTGAAACTGTTATTGGCTTTCCTCCTTCTTGCTTTGGTACTAAAACTGAGGAATCTGTACTCCTACGGGAGGGTGTATAGCCAGAAGGGGAGGGGCCTTACACTTTTAAGTGTAGTTCTTTGTGCGGCCTCCAGAGGCAGTAGCTATACACCCACTGTCTGGGTCTCCCAATTGGAGCTAGAAGAAAAGGAATTTACGGTAAGTAAACAAAATTCCCTTCTTTTTCGATCAAACTTCTGATTTTTTTTTTTTTTCTAACCTCTTAGATAAAAGTAAACCTATTTATCTTTAGTATCTACAAACTCGCACCGACCTGAGGCATCACCCTGACATGTCAGTTTTACCGTATAGTGAACACTGAATAAAATATCTCAAAAACAATAGTGCAATTGCACTTTTTTTTTTTTTTTTTTTTAGTTTTCCAGTGCACTATATGGTAAAACTCTTGGCGTCATTTAAAAGTACAACTCGTTCCCGAAAAAAAACAAGCCCTCACGTGACCATATGGACTGAAAAATAAAAAAGTTGCGTCTCTAGGAAGAAGGATGGCGAAAAAAAACAAACGGAAAACGCAAAATCGGCCGGTCACGAAGGCTTAGGCTGTGTTCACACACTGCGTTTTTTACCTGCGTTTTTGGTCCGTTTTTGGTCCGTTTTTGCTGCAGAAATTTCTTGAGAAATTCTTGTAACCTTTCTGCAGACATTCCCCAGCAAAACCTATGGCAAAAAAAATTAGCTGTGCACACACTGCGTTTTTTTCTTAAGAAAATTCTTTCAGTAGATTTTCTTAAGAAAAAGAATGAGCATGTCACTTCTTTTCTGCAGCTAACTGCGTTTTTTGCCATAGATAATTGGCACAATAACGCAGGGAACAACCAGCGGTAAAAACGCACCGAAAACGCACCAAAAACGCACCAAAAACGCACCAAAAACGCAGGTGCGTTTTTGATGCGTTTTTTAACGCAGGTGCACTAATCCTTCACTCTTAAGAAATTTCTTAAGAAATTTCTTAAGAAAAATCATTTTTCTAGTGTGAACATAGCCTTAAGCCTTGGACCTAAATTTGTGGATCTAAAATATTTATGGTAGAAGTCTGTGTAGGGGTTTATTCACACACAACAGATTTGTTACTGGTTTTTCTTCATTTGATTAAGTTTTGTTTGGTTCTTTGGGGATTTTGCTGTACAATTCATTGCAAAAATGGGGTGAAAACCACAGTGTTTTATGCAAAGAATCAATTCCCTACAGAATCTAAATTCAGTTCTATGTGTCCGTGTGCTCCCAAAAAAAACCTTAGGCTCATGGCGACTAGAGATGCAGGGTGTCCAGAAACCAATGGGCGCAAAAGGGGGAGAGCTGTTCCCGGAGGAGGGCGCTGCGTGCTCAGTTTATTATTTCAGGACCCTTTCAAAGTTATTTCTAATGATACAGCTAGAAAACAGAAGCGCTGATAGGGTCTTAGCAGATAAATAAATGAGTAATGTATAATGATATACACTTACCAGATGAGGTTGTGAAGGGTCACAACCACCATAGTTGGCATGAGATAATGGCGGCTGCTGCAGCCCCACGTGGTTACGTCTTCAAAGCAGGAGGAGAGAAGGGGTTTAATCCTGCGTAATCCTCCAGAAAAAGATGTGGAAATGTTGATTGATTAATAACTCTTTTATTCCATACGTCTACGCGTTTCGAGGTATGAACACCTCTTCCTCAGGACCAGAATACCAACGATAGTAGTTTGGTGGTATTCTGGTCCTGAAGAAGAGGTTTCATACCTCGAAACGCGTAGACGTATGGAATAAGAGTTATTAATCAATCAACATTTCCACATCTTTTTCTGACAGATTGTGCTGCATTAACCCCTTCTCTCCTGCTTTGAAGACAGTTATTTCTAAAGCAGTTTTTTCTCTCTGGATATCTGGCCAGTCATATATACCCTCACTATACAATCTTTAAAAAGAAAAGGTGTATGGCATATCAATGGGGTCCGACTACGAAGACCCTTACGTTATCATTTTTCCACCATTCAGATGTCACATGACACGCTATTTACGTTGCCAGTTTTGCGCTCGTAAGGTTCGCTATGGCGTACGCTTATCACATACGTGAGTGATGTATCCTCCAATAACCGTCCAATCACACCCGTTTAGTAAGAAATATCATAAAATCAGGGCTTGAATAACCTGTAGTTTCTGCACGCAGCTGTCATATTCCTGGTAATCACCACTATTTGCGTTTTTGGAGGACAGTGAGAATAACCAACAATAAAATTGGGAATAATTCCCTGTGAAAATATTGTATTACTTGGAAGAACAGTTCTCATCCGTTCTGTGCAATAAGCCAGGACTAGATCCGGTCGTGCAGTCACTTTATTATCACTGGGGCTCCCACCTCTTACTGCCAAGGGTCCGGGGAGTGAGGGGGACGCAGCATTTTACTTTTTCATTATATATGTAGGATATTGCATTTTTTTTTTTTTTTTTTTTAGATCAGTTGCGCAATTGATTTTTTGAGTTTGTGTTGTTAATATTATTTTTTTTTTCCAGCCAGAGTTTGATAAACCTTCTGCTGACGGGACACGCGGTCTCCAACGTATGGGACGGCGATCGGGAATGCTCAGGAATGAGTAAGTGACAAATAGAGAATTAGTGTTGTGCCAACGGTATTGCTGGGCGGCACGGTGGCTCAGTGGTTAGCACTCTCTGGGGGCTCAGTGGTTTGCACTGTATGGTGGCTCAGTGGTTAGCACTGCAGTCTTGCAGCGCTGGGGTCCTGGGTTCAATTCCCACTAAGGACAACACCTGTAAGGAGTTTGTATGTTCTCCCCATGTTTGCATGGGTTTCCTCCGGGTTCTCCGGTTTCCTCCCACACTCCAAAAAAAACATACTGATAGGGAATTTAGATTGTGAGTCCCAATGGGGACAGTGTTGCAAATGTATGTAAAGAGCTGTGGAATTAACAGCACTATATAAATGAATGAAATATATAATATATTTCATTCATTTATATAGCACTGTTAATTCCACAGCCCTTTACATACAGTGGTATCACTGTCCCCATTGGGACTCACAATCTAAATTCCCTATCAGTATGTTTTGGAGTGTGTATATAATATATATATATATATATATATATATATATATATATATATATATATTTATTTGAGACTGCCAAGCCGGCGTAAGGAGACTTATAGGCCATGCAGTGCTCATCTAAAAATTTAAAGGGAACCTGTCACGAGATTTGGTGACTATAAGCTGCGGCAACCACCAGTGGGCTCTTATATACAGCATGTTAGAATGCTATATATAAGAGCCCAGGCCGTTGTGTAGAACGTAAAAGTCACTTGATAATACTCACCTAAACGGTCGCAGACTGGTCGAATGGGCGTCTCCGTTCTCCGGGTCCGGCGCCTCCTCTTTCGGCCATCTTTGTCCTCTTTCTTCTGAAGCGTGGTGCATGACGCGTCCTACGTCATCCACACAGGCCGGCATTGAGGTCCTGCACAGGTGAACTACAATAGTTTGATCTGCCCTGCTCAGGGAAGGCAGGACCTCAATGCTGGCCAGTGTGGATGACGTAGAATGCTTCATGCACCCAGGCTTCAGAAGAAGGAGGACAAAGATGGCCGAAAGAGGAGGCGCCGGACCCGTAGAATGGAGACACCCATTCGACCAGTCTGAACCTCACCGACCGTTTTAGGTGAGTATTATAAAGTGATTCTTACGTTCTACACAGCGGTCTGGGCTCTTATATACAGCATGGTAGAATGCTGCATATAAGAGCCCACTGGTGGTGGCCACAGCTAATAGGCTCCAAATCTGGTGACAGGTTAATATATTCAAGTAGCCTTTTCTGAAAAAAGAGGACTTTATCACTGGCACCACCTATTGGATGTAGCAATCCTAAAAGCCAATATGGATCTTCTAACGAACCTTCCCAAATGATTTTGAAGCCAAACCAGAAACACTATTTGTAGATGTGTTTCGGGTGTTGAACCCTCCTTAGTGCAATACAGGGGGATCTGATTTGGCTAGGTGAAAGACCTCTGACTTTTTAGGTCCAATGAAGAACACTTCTTGTGGAGAGTGCCAGAAGTCTCCTTATGCTAGCTTTCCACTCACCGCAAAAATAAACATTTTCCTTTAGAACCCTAGTCAGAGGCTTCCCATTTAGCCAAGTCAGATGCCCTGCTTTGCACTGAGGAGGGGCAAATAGCCTGAAACATGTATATCAAAATGGAATTTCTGCTTTGGCTTCTTATTCTGACACATGTTTTCAGGTGTTTACCCCTCCTCAGTGCAAAGCAGAACATTTGATTTGTCTAACTGAAAAGCCTCTGACTGGGGGGGTTCTAAGGGAAAATGTTTAATTTTCGCGGAGAGTGCCAAACCGGCATAAGAAGACTTGTGGCACATTAGAAATGTTCCTCGTTAAACCTCCAGTCAGAAGCATCTCATCTAGCCAGATCGGATCCCCTGTGTTGCACTGAGGAGGGGCCACACCCCGAAACACAACTGAACATTAAGCTTCTGGTTACATTCAGGGAATAATGGGACTTTTACAGTGAATGGTCACCTTCTCACACCTTGTTCTTTTTCTGAGCTGGTTAACCTCATGGTGCCTCTTAGCGGTAGATGCAAGCAGCCAGAATTAGTTTTTGGGGTTTTTTTTATCCCAAAATATTGTATTCCGTTTGCTGCCTTTTAGGCTCTACTGCAAGTAGCCACCAGAGGGCAGTAGAGTCCCATTCATTTGGTAATTAGGACCTAGAATGTGGAGGCCGCGACCTCTCTCCAGGCTTTTATAGGTCTGGAAGACACGAGACAAACCTTTTTCCACTTAGGTAATGCCTCGCTGTCTGTCTTCTGCCATTGTTAAACATTTTTATTCTCTTTTTTTAAGTACTAATGAAGCTTGAGCGTGATCTGCTCCAAGAGCGGAGGAGATGCAGGAGATAGGAATAGTAAAGAATAGTCTGCTTTTAATCTTTACTTGGCTTTTCACTCTTTTCGCGAAAATATTGGAGCGCGTGGAAGAAATGAGTAATAATGTGTAAGGCGCTGGTCACATCTCCAGTTGTCGTTTTTTTGTAGCGGATCCAGTATTAAAAACAGAGCAAAGTATGGTGCACGCCGCCGCTTCCGTTTTGCATCCATTTTTGTTAAGTTTGTAACAGATCTCTAATTACTAAACTTGTGTCTACACCTCTGTTTTTTGGGTGGGCGCTGTGCTGGAAAGAGGGATCCGTTAACAGATGACATAAAATGTGACCATTCATTAATTCATTCATTGATCAAGCGAAAAACTATAGATCAGACATTTCCATCATTGAAATGAATGGATAAAAAAAAAACGTAAAAACTACCAGATGAGAACAAAGCCTGATATGTATTAAAAAAAAAAAAAAAATCGACCTTATAGAATTTTGTAAATCACATTAAAAAGGATATTTTTAATTTAAATGGTCCATGTACTTTCAGACAATTTAATCTGTTGATACATTAATTATGCATTTATCGAATTATCTAACAATTATCTTTTATTACTCTCGAAACACACTAGGCGTCTCGCTTCTGTATAACTTACTATCCATTGCCTGTTGTGACCTGTAATCAGTGTCTAACAGCAGAGACACAGACGAAATGCAGGAAGTGGGAGGGGGGGGTCTGTGCAGGGAGTGGGGGGGGGGGGTCTGTGCAGGAAGTGGGAGGGGGGGTCTGTGCAGGAAGTGCTAGAGGGGGGTCTGTGCAGGAAGTGGGAGGGGGGGGTCTGTGCAGGAAGTGTTAGGGGGGTCTGTGCAGGAAGTGGGAGGGGGGGGTCTGTGCAGGAAGTGCTAGGGGGGGGTCTGTGCAGGAAGTGGGAGGGGGGGTCTGTGCAGGAAGTGGAAGGGGGGGTCTGTGCAGGAAGTGGGAGGGGGGGTCTGTGCAAGAAGTGGGAGGGGGGGGCCTGTGCAAGAAGTGGGAGGGGGGGTCTGTGCAGGAAGTGGGAGGGGGGGTCTGTGCAGGAAGTGGGAGGGGGGGTCTGTGCAGGAAGTGGGAGGGGGGGTCTGTGCAGGAAGTGGGAGGGGGGGGGGTCTGTGCAGGAAGTGGGAGGGGGGGTCTGTGCAGAAAGGGGGGGTCTGTGCAAGAAGTGGGGGGGGGGGGGTCTGTGCAAGACGTGGGGGGGGGTCTGTGCAAGACGTGGGGGGGTCTGTGCAGGAAGTGGGGGGGGTCTGTGCAGGAAGTGGGGGGGGGTCTGTGCAGGAAGTGTGTGGGGGGGGGGTCTGTGCAGGAAGTGTGTGGGGGGGTCTGTGCAGGAAGTGGGGGGGATCTGTGCAGGAAGTGGGGGGGTCTGTGCAGGAAGTGGGGGGGGTCTGTGCATCGAGGGGGGGGTCTGGACAGGTGGGGGCGGGGTCTGTGTCTGCCGCAGGTTGGGTGCTGGTCTTTATCGCTTTGTTTCTGCTTTCCTGTTGTCAAATTGCATGTAGGTAAGACTGAGCCAGGTTTGCAGCAGACTGTTGGTTAACAGTAGCTACAATGCATACTGGTAGATGAGGGAAAAGAAAGCTCCAGCACCTGTAGTGTTGGTAGAATGCTGAACTGGAAACTGAAAGAGTGGATGACGAGTTACAGCACATGAGCATTAGGACAGCGCCTGGATAGACGTGTGTGCAACAGTCTTAACTTGTAAGGGAGTGAGGGTGGCAAGACTATAGTTTTTCTACATTTTGAAATCCTCAGGGGTCTTGGTGCCTAGACCACCAATAAAAACCTGTAACATCTGCCATGTTACAGTTTTCAGAAAAGTTATTAGAAATTTAGATTTTTTTTTTTCTCCCTTGAAGTATTTGTAGGGATGACCACTGGGGGGCAGTGTGCCAAAATCTGATCACGAAGAGTAAATGGTGCTTTATGCTATAAACCAGAACATGCCGAGAACTGAAAGCTCCACTATTTGTGTTTAACCCATTCCCACCAGATCAAGTTTAAATGTTTGGTTTTCTTTAATAATGCCTTCGTTATAGCTGTGAGAGGTGTTTTTTTTTTTTTTTTTAATAGACATTTTTTATTATTATTTACTGCTCTATGTAATGGAAGAGGGAAAGTAGCATCTTGTGGAGGGTGGTCCCATCCCGTCTATTCAGCCCCTGATCCTGACCAGTGATTGGGGTGAATGGTTGTGAGGTCGTCACCTTTGGCCCCAGCACAAACGATAAGAGCCTCTCGTTCTAATCTTGACAAGTCCCACAGACCCCCTATAAGCGGCCCAGTCCTCGTCATTCATCACATGTTCCATGTCAGTCCTTGCGCCTTTTCTAAGTATGCAGACATTATGTGATGCGTCCAGACCCTATATACCATATTTTTCGCTTTATAAGACGCACCGGAATATAAGACGCACCTTAGACTTAGACATAAAATTAGGTAAAAAAAAGAAAAATGGGGTCCGTCTTATACTCTGGTGTTCTCTTACCGGAGGGGGGCAGCAGTGGTGGTGAAGCAGGGTCACAGGAGGCACAGGTTGTGCTGGCAGGTCAGTGGCAGCGGGGTCCGTGGTTACAGGTGCTGTGGCGTCCGTGGTTGCAGGTGCTGTGGCGTCCGTGGTTGCAGGCGCGGTGGCGTCCGCGGTGGCAGGAGCCGTGGGGTCTGTGGTGGCGGCAGCAGCCGTGGCGGGTGAGCCGTGCAGCAGGCTGGTGCAGTGAGTGTCCGCGGTCCCGGTTCAGTGGTGGCAGCGGCGGCGACGGCTCAGTGGTGGGAGCAGCGGCGACTGCTCAGTGGTGGCAGCGGCAGGGACTGCTCTGTGGTCCCGATTCAAGTAATGGTGCCCGGAGCGACGCATGCGCAGATGGAGCTCTCATCCAAGAGCTCCACCGGCGCCATCATTTGAAAGTGGGACCGCGGACAACTGGTAACATGCTGCACAGCCGCCAGCCCCGCATGCACAGAGTGGCAGCCAGCAGGCTGCCTGGACACCCTGCGTACAAGCCGCCGGGTACCTGTGCTTGCGTGCGGTGGCAGCCGGGTACCCATGCCTGTGTGCGGGCGGCAGCCGGGTGCCTGTGTGAGGGCGGCAGCCGGGTACCCATGGCTGTGTGCGGGCGGCAGCCGGGTGCCTGTGTGAGGGCGGCAGCACCAGACTGTATTATTACACCTTCTGCGGTCCGGGGGTACAGGAACACCTATTTGTTAATTTATTCATACGTTTCCAGGAGGAATAACAGAGGGACGGCACAATGTTTAAGAAAAGTTGTTTCATAATTAGTTGTCCTGGATCAGGCCTGTCATCAGGGCTCACTTACTTTTATTATAATCGCCCTTCTTTTCTTTTTCTAGACCTGCTGGGCATTCACAGTCAGGCACATGTCGGATTTCTGACCCTAATGGAGTCCCTTCGATACTGCAAGGTAAGCCCCTACCTCATTATTGGCTCCTCCTTCACGCCGTAATTTTCCCTTTCCTCCATACACCAGGTAGGCTGATACATACCATATTTTTCAGATTGCAAAGCGCACTTTTCCTCCCAAAAATTTGGGAGGAAAATGAGGGGTTTGTTTTATAATCTGAATGTAGCTTTCCGGGAGGTGGAGAATGGGCGCTGTGCTGGCAGCGCGGACCAGGGCAGTGCGGCGGGTGTAACAGATGCTCTGGCAGCAGGCTTCAAAGAAATGGCGCCCGGAGTCAACGCATGCGCAGATAGACCTCTCGACTCAATTTCTCATCTGCACACGCGCCGCCTCTGGCCCATTGATCTCCCAGCAGCAGACTTAAGGAAAATGGCGCCCAGAGGTGGCGCAGGCACAGATGAGATTTCAGCTTATTGAGCCAAGAGCTTAATTTTCACATGTGCCACCTCCGGGTGCCATTTCTTTGAAGCCCGCACTGCCGACAGAGCATCTGGGAGTGGAACACCTGATGCCCCGCCCTGTTCTGTATGGACCCCTGAGCCAGCATGGCCCGCACCGCCTGCAGCATCGCCTTACTCCAGCACTGCCCTGTTCTGTATGGACTCTGCAGCCAGCATGGCCCGCACCGCCTGCAGCATCACCTTACTCCAGCACTGCACTGTTCTGTATGGACCCCGTAGCCAGCATGGCCCGCACCGCCTGCAGCATCGCCCTACTCCAGCACTGCACTGTTCTGTATGGACCCCGCAGCCAGCATGGCCCGCACCACCTGCAGCATCGCCCTACTCCAGCACCGCCCTCTTCTGTATGGACCCCGCAGCCAGCATGGCCTGCACCGCCTGCAGCATCGCCTTACTCCAGCACCGCCCTCTTCTGTATGGACCCCGCAGCCAGCATGGCCCGCACCGCCTGCAGCATCGCCCTACTCCAGCACTGCACTGTTCTGTATGGACCCCGCAGCCAGCATGGCCCGCACCACCTGCAGCATCGCCCTACTCCAGCACCGCCCTCTTCTGTATGGACCCCGCAGCCAGCATGGCCTGCACCGCCTGCAGCATCGCCTTACTCCAGCACCGCCCTCTTCTGTATGGACCCCGCAGCCAGCATGGCCCGCACCGCCTGCAGCATCGCCCTACTCCAGCACTGCCCTGTCCTGTATGGACCCCACAGCCTGCATGGCCCGCACCGCCTGCAGCATCGCCTTACTCCAGCACCGCCCTCTTCTGCATGGCCCCCACCACCTGCAGCATCGCCCTACTCCAGCACTGCCCTGTCCTGTATGGACCCCGCAGCCAGCATGGCCCGCACCGCCTGCAGCATCGCCCTACTCCAGCACTGCACTGTTCTGTATGGACCCCGCAGCCAGCATGACCCGCACCACCTGCAGCATCGCCCTACTCCAGCACCGCCCTCTTCTGTATGGACCCCGCAGCCAGCATGGCCTGCACCGCCTGCAGCATCGCCTTACTCCAGCACCGCCCTCTTCTGTATGGACCCCGCAGCCAGCATGGCCCGCACCACCTGCAGCATCGCCCTACTCCAGCACCGCCCTCTTCTGTATGGACCCCGCAGCCAGCATGGCCTGCACCGCCTGCAGCATCGCCCTACTCCAGCACTGCACTGTTCTGTATGGACCCCGCAGCCAGCATGGCCTTCACCGCATGCAGTATCGCTTTACTCCAGCACCTCCCCTGCCTCCTGTGACCTTGCACCCCCCCCCCCCCTCTGGTAAGACACCACCGAAGTATATCATGGACCCCCTTTTTCTTTACCTTTTTTTTTTCTCTAAATTTGGGGTGCATCTTATAAAACAAAAAATGCGGTATATTTAGCGGCCATTCCGGAACGTGAGCCCCTGTCACAATCCGATCTGATGGATTCCTTGTTCTTCACCCCCGGTTCTTGGGTGGTAGGAGCCGCACATATTCGCTTCCAGACACAATAGCCTGGCTGTTCTGCCCGAGGTGTTAATGAAGCGTCTGTCAGGTGAGCAGCCAGATGCTGGATCTGTGGTTTCGCCTCCACATCGCTCTTCCTTTCTGCTACTCAATAAGAATATCTTTAACGAGGCGAAGAACGGTCCGTTTTCTGTAAGCTCCAGGGAGAGGATAAAATGATGCAGTAAAGAATGACGGCTATGCATCTTATAATGGAGGGAATGAACAGTTGTACAGCTGGCCTCCTCTAAGGCTACATGCGCACGCTGTTTTTTTTTCCTGCTTTTTTGCTGCTTTTTTGGCTGCAGTTTTGTCAGAACTTTCTGACATTTGACTTCCCAGCAAAGTCTATGAGAAGTCAGATTTGTCATGCGCACGTTGCAGTTTTTGTCAGCTTTTTATTTGTCAAAGGTTTGTGACAAATAAAATGCAGCATGTTCATTCTTCCTGCGTTTTTGTCCACATTTGTCACAAAAACGCAGCAAAAACGCAGGGTGTGAAAAACGCACCAAAAACGCACCTAAAATTACATGCGTTTTTTGTGACATTTCCAGGCTCTCTCTGACAAGGTGCAGTTTTGTCTGCATTTTGGCTGCAGTTTGTGAACACAAAAAGATGCAGCGTGCGCATGTAGCCTTACATGGAAGAACCGGACACCTCTGACATGGAAATATAGCGCTTTTTACATGTCTGTGGTTACCTTTTCCTAATGCACGGTTCCACTCTGCAGTCTTCATTCATTTTCAAGCCCCCTTTAAATGCAGTTTTCAGCCCGTTCCAATTTTTTTCTTCTGTCTATGTCACATGGAAGTCGTTTTGTTTTTTTTTTTTACTAACTTTGTCGACAGTTACGGCATCATTGGGATCTGTGCAGAGTACGGACTGCCACTTTGCCTGATAACTTCTGAGGTCTTTAAATCAGCACAGGCTGACTCTGATGTCAACCAATAGATTGGTAGTTCATAGGCGGGCTAGCAAGATTTAATTCCTGCTAGTCTGCTTGTGAGTCATCTTTGATCACATGTTGTGGGGGAGCCAATCACATCTGCTCTCCTCCTATATATGCTGGCTGGACACTTCCATTAGTGCCAGCTATAATTTGTCTAAGCTGGTCTGGTGAGGCGTTATGATCCAGACTAACTGGCAGTTGTTGTGCTTGTTTCTGTATGCAGTTGTGGAGTTAACCCTTGTTGTCTTTTTGTCGCTACCTTCCTGCTCTTGCTTTTCTCCTAAGTCTCTTTGTTGGTTCCAGTGTGTTTGCAGTGTGTTTAGAGTTTTGGTTTTCCTCTGTCTTTCTTTATCTGTGTTTACATCCCTCCTGCTCCTTCCTTTCCTGGTGGGATGGGGGAATAAGATCAGTTCTCGCCAGGAGCTTAGAAAGGCACAGGACTCAGCATGTCCACTATTAAAGTAACCCTGAGGTTAGGGATAGCCTAGGGACCCCTAACGTGAGGGACAGCATTCAAGCCCCTGTCCCTCGCTTTCCTACAGTCACATTGTGACCGTGGGAATGTCTCTCCCAGTAATATAGGCTGGTTGTAAGTTCTTTGTCTATCCAAGATTTTTGCTGTCTGTTAGTTTTCTTATCCACAAAACTTTAATCCTGCACTCAAATCCTCTTCATGTGCATTTGTACTTATCTGTAGCCTGTTGTCTCTGCCCTCCCTGAGACTATAGCTGCTTTCTCCTCTCTTTTGGATGTAGAGCGGTGTACACCTCCCTCCCTACTGCTATCTCTAACACTGAGAACTGCCAGTTAAGGAGATGCCCGATCCCCTCCTCCCTCCTCGCACAGGAAGTGCTATTTAGGGAGCCATAGGAAGTGCTCAATAGGGAGCCCCACCCTCTCATCCCCTTCACGTGATGCTAGTTAGGGCGAGGCCCCCCCTTCCATGATAAGTACTAGTTAGGGAGCCCTCCTCTGGAAGCGCGGTGTAGGGGGGCGCCCCCGTACTAGTTGGGCAGATTGTGTAGAGGTCACAATTTTGGGTTTTGCTCACATCCCATCCCATTTTCCTATCTTCCGTCAAGAACTGACTGACCACTTTCTGCTTAAGGCCACGTGCTCACGTTGAGTATTTGGTCAATATTTTACCTCAGTATTTGGAAGCCAAAACTAGGAGTGGAACAATCAAAAAAGTATAATTGAAAAACGGGCGCCACTGCTGTAGTTTTCACCCACTCCTGGTTTTGGCCTAACCTTTCCAATCCCAGACACTTGTCTCCATCACTAGATAAGCAATGTTAACACTACCAGCCAGTGGCTGTAATGTCGTGGATCGTATCTGCGGTACAATAAAAACCTCCTTATGCTAAACTGTCTCCGGCCATACGTGGAGTGAGGAAAGCTGCAGAGAGATCATACGAGGAGTGAGGAAAGCTGCAGAGAGATCATACGAGGAGTGAGGAAAGCTGCAGAGAGATCATACGAGGAGTGAGGAAAGCTGCAGAGAGATCATACGAGGAGTGAGGAAAGCTGCAGAGAGATCATACGAGGAGTGAGGAAAGCTGCAGAGCGATCATACGAGGAGTGAGGAAAGCTGCAGAGCGATCATACGAGGAGTGAGGAAAGCTGCAGAGCGATCATACGAGGAGTGAGGAAAGCTGCAGAGAGATCATACGAGGAGTGAGGAAAGCTGCAGAGAGATCATACGAGGAGTGAGGAAAGCTGCAGAGAGATCATACGAGGAGTGAGGAAAGCTGCAGAGAGATCATATGAGGAGTGAGGAAAGCTGCAGAGCGATCATACGAGGAGTGAGGAAAGCTGCAGAGAGATCATACGAGGAGGGAGGAAAGCTGCAGAGAGATCATACGAGGAGTGAGGAAAGCTGCAGAGAGATCATACGAGGAGTGAGGAAATCTGCAGAGCAATCATACGGGGAGTGAGGAAAGCTGCAGAGAGATCATACGAGGAGGGAGGAAAGCTGCAGAGAGATCATACGAGGAGTGAGGAAAGCTGCAGAGCGATCATACGAGGAGTGAGGAAAGCTGCAGAGCGATCATACGAGGAGTGAGGAAAGCTGCAGAGAGATCATACGAGGAGTGAGGAAAGCTGCAGAGCTATCATACAAGGAGTGAGGAAAGCTGCAGAGGGATCATACGAGGAGCGAGGAAAGCTGCAGAGCAATCATACGATGTGTGAGGAAAGCTGCAGAGAGATCCTACGAGGAGTGAGGAAAGCTGCAGAGCAATCATACGAGGAGTGAGGAAAGCTGCAGAGCAATCATACGAGGAGTGAGGAAAGCTGCAGAGATCATACGAGGAGTGAGGAAACCTGCAGAGAGATCATACGAGGAGTGAGGAAAGCTGCAGAGCGATCATACGAGGAGGGAGGAAAGCTGCAGAGAGATCATACGAGGAGTGAGGAAAGCTGCAGAGCAATCCTACGAGGAGTGAGGAAAGCTGCAGAGCGATCATACGAGGAGTGAGGAAAGCTGCAGAGAGATCATACGAGGGGTGAGGAAAGCTGCAGAGAGATCATACGAGGGGTGAGGAAAGCTGCAGAGCGATCATACGAGGAGTGAGGAAAGCTGCAGAGAGATCATACGAGGAGTGAGGAAAGCTGCAGAGCAATCCTACGAGGAGTGAGGAAAGCTGCAGAGCGATCATACGAGGAGTGAGGAAAGCTGCAGAGCGATCATACGAGGAGTGAGGAAAGCTGCAGAGCGATCATACGAGGAGTGAGGAAAGCTGCAGAGCAATCCTACGAGGAGTGAGGAAAGCTGCAGAGAGATCATACGAGGAGTGAGGAAAGCTGCAGAGAGATCATACGAGGAGTGAGGAAAGCTGCAGAGCTATCATACAAGGAGTGAGGAAAGCTGCAGAGGGATCATACGAGGAGCGAGGAAAGCTGCAGAGCAATCATACGATGTGTGAGGAAAGCTGCAGAGAGATCCTACGAGGAGTGAGGAAAGCTGCAGAGCAATCATACGAGGAGTGAGGAAAGCTGCAGAGCAATCATACGAGGAGTGAAGAAAGCTGCAGAGAGATCATACGAGGAGTGAGGAAAGCTGCAGAGAGATCATACGAGGAGTGAGGAAAGCTGCAGAGAGATCATACGAGGAGTGAGGAAAGCTGCAGAGAGATCATACGAGGAGTGAGGAAAGCTGCAGAGAGATCATACGAGGAGTGAGGAAAGCTGCAGAGAGATCATACGAGGAGTGAGGAAAGCTGCAGAGATCATACGAGGAGTGAGGAAACCTGCAGAGAGATCATACGAGGAGTGAGGAAAGCTGCAGAGCGATCCTACGAGGAGGGAGGAAAGCTGCAGAGCGATCATACGAGGAGTGAGGAAAGCTGCAGAGAGATCATACGAGGAGTGAGGAAAGCTGCAGAGCAATCCTACGAGGAGTGAGGAAAGCTGCAGAGAGATCATACGAGGAGTGAGGAAAGCTGCAGAGAGATCATACGAGGAGTGAGGAAAGCTGCAGAGAGATCATACGAGGAGTGAGGAAAGCTGCAGAGAGATCATACGAGGAGTGAGGAAAGCTGCAGAGAGATCATACGAGGAGTGAGGAAAGCTGCAGAGAGATCATACGAGGAGTGAGGAAAGCTGCAGAGCGATCATACGAGGAGTGAGGAAAGCTGCAGAGAGATCTTACTTTACAGCTTCTTTATCTCCAGCCCGTTGGCCAGAATCACACTGTCCGCATAGATAATATTGTAGAGGAACCCTAATTCCAATAAGAAGCATTCACTACCTATGTGCTGGACAGCTGACATGTGCTAGACCTCAGGATCCTCTCTCCAAATAATAAAATGGGGGTCTCTGATCTCACTCCCTCCCCAAACCGACCAGCACAAGTAATATGAAGACCGTTTGCCCCTCCATATTAATACAGGGAGTTTTGGAGCCACCAATGTCCCTCATTCTCGCGGTCACTGGCAGCTTCCTACAATTTGCAGGGATGTTGTTACATTCATAATCTGAATTGAGGCCATCCCTATTGTCTTTATTGTCCCTAATATTTAAATCCTAAACATACTGTATAAATAAAAATACATCTTTTGATTTTAAATATTTGTCAATTAAAGGGGCTGTCCAGTTTATCTTAGTCAAATTGTACAGCAAAGAGCGCCGCTCTCTCTTGAGGACCCACCTAATCAATTCAATGTGACCATATGCAATGCCTAATTTCTCCTCTGGGGGAGCTATGGTGAAATTAAACACTCCTTGTCAGGTTTCTTTACTAATAAGATACCAACAAGGGAACAGCTTATTATAAAGGGACCTATTCTCCGACAGGAAATTTGGCAAAACAAGTGAGAAGGTGGAATGTTCGCTCGGAGCGTCCAATCAGATCACTTCTTTATTTTCAAAAGAAGCTCTGCAAAAACAGAGCTGCGATCTGATTGGTCAACTAAGTGCAACAGTTACAGAACTTTTATCTGTAGCGCAGATGTCCGAACGTTCAGCCTCACACGACCTGTGATACTCGGCCGCTTTTTCATCTTTCAAGCCTAAAAATGGAGAGGAATTTCCTTGTTTAATCCTCCGGCTTCTCCTTGTGAACACCATCTGCGGAGCCCTCGCCACCTCTCCGGGACGCGGAAGCCCTAACAGAAAACATTGCCCATCCTAAAACGCCGGTTTATGGCTTTGATGGTTTTTTCAGGTTTTACGAAGCAGTAAAAATAGTCACTTGATGGCGGTATGTGAAGAGGAAGGGGTCCGACAGTCGCAACTTCTTCCTCTTTTTTTTTTTTTTTTTTTTTTTTTTTTTTTTTGTCTGGAGGCATTCTTGAACTTGGTGCAAGCATTGCATGAATGTTTTGTGCAAAGATAAAAGAAGGTCTTAGTTTTTCGTCTTTACCCCGTTCATTTACAGTACAGACCAAAAGTTTGGACGCAACTTCTCATTCAAAGAGTTTTCTTTATTTTCCGGACTCTGAAAATTGTAGATTCACATTGAAGGCATCCAAACTATGAATTAACACATGTGGAATGAAATACTTAAAAAAGTATGAAGCAACTGAAAATATGTCTTATATTCTAGGTTCTTCAAAGTAGCCAC
This sequence comes from Anomaloglossus baeobatrachus, assembly GCF_048569485.1. Lineage (NCBI taxonomy): Eukaryota > Metazoa > Chordata > Amphibia > Anura > Aromobatidae > Anomaloglossus > Anomaloglossus baeobatrachus. The sequence continues at coordinate 542,299,173 of NC_134358.1, read as the reverse complement.
CTTTTGCTGTGATTACTGCTTTGCACACTCTTGGCATTCTCTTGATGAGCTTCAAGAGGTAGTCACCGGAAATGGTTTTCACTTCCCAGGTGTGCCCTGTCAGGTTTAATAAGTGGGATTTCTTTCCTTATAAATGGGGTTGGGACCATCAGTTGTGTTGTGCAGAAGTCTGGTGGAAACACAGCTGATAGTCCTACTGAATAGACTGTTAGAATTTGTATTATGGCAAGAAAAAAGCAGCTAAATAAACAAAAATGAGTGGCCATCATTACTTTAAGAAATGAAGGTCACTCAGTCCGAAAAATTGGGAAAACTTTGAAAGTGTCCCCAAGTGCAGTGGCAAAAACCATCAAACACTACAAAGAAACTGGCTCACATGAGGAGCGCCCCAGGAAAGGAAGACAAAGAGTCACCTCTGCTGTGGAGGATAAGTTTATCTGAGTCACCAGCCTCAGAAATCGCAGGTTAACAGCAGCTCAGATTAGAGACCAGGTCAATGCCACACAGAGTTCTAGCAGCAGACACATCTGTAGAACAACTGTTAAGAGGAAACTTTGTGCAGCAGCCTTCATGGTAAAATAGCTGCTAGGAAACCACTGCTAAGAACCGGCAACAAGCAGAAGAGACTTGTTTGGGCTAAAGAACACAAGGAATGGACATTAGACCAGTGGAAATATGGGCTTTGGTCTGAGGAGTCCAAATTTGAGATCTTTGGATCCAACCACCGTGTCTTGGTGCGACACAGAAAAGGTGAATGGATGGACTCTACATGACTGGTTCCCACCGTGAAGCATGGAGGAGGAGGTGTGATGGTGTGGGGGGGGCTTTGCTGCTGACACTGTTGGGGATTTATTCACAATTAAAGGCATACTGAACCAGCATGGCTACCACAGCATCTTGCAGCGGCGTGCTATTCCATCCGGTTTGCGTTTAGTTGGACCATCATTTATCTTTCAACAGGACAATGACCCCAAACACACCTCCAGGCTGTGTAAGGGCTATTTGACTAAGAAGGAGAGTGATGGGGTGCTACGCCAGATGACCTGGCCTCCACAGTCACCAGACCTGAACACAATCGAGATGGTTTGGGGTGAGCTGGACCGCAGAGTGAAGGCAAAAGGGCCAACAAGTGCTAAGCATCTCTGGGAACTCCTTCAAGACTGTTGGAAAACCATTTCCGGTGACTACCTCTTGAAGCTCATCAAGCGAATGCCAAGAGTGTGCAAAGCAGTAATCACAGCAAAAGGTGGCTACTCTGAAGAACCCAGAATATAAGACATATTTTCAGTTGTTTCACACGTTTTTAAGTATTTCATTCAACATGTTTTAATTCATAGTTTTGATGCCTTCAATGTGAATCTACAATTTTCAGTCATGAAAATAAAGAAAACTCTTTGAATGAGGTGTGTCCAAACTTTTGGTTTGTACTGCATGTACAAAAAATTGCATGTTATGATTAAAATGTTGTAAAATTTGCACAAAAATTTCAGCAGGGGACCAGAAACCCTCCAGGGGGGGCACATGTGTACAAAAGTTCAGCAAGTTTTTAAAAAGTTGCAATTGGTAAACTGCGTCCACGATGAATATAGTTAATTAACCCATGTGGTAAATGGGTTAAAAAGGAGAAAAATAGCTTATTTTTCAAACTATAATATGCACTTTTTAGCTAGAGAAAATTCTTACTATAAAGTGCATGCGTCTTATAGTCCAGAGTTGGCTTTGATGGAGGATAACGCTCACACCCCGTCCTCCCTGATCACAGAAAGCTGCCCGTGCTTCTCCTGCCCCACACTGATCTAAGTGATCGGTGCCGAGCAGAAGAGGAAGCAACCGGGCCATACCGGAGGCTGCAGGAGCCGAGCAATTGGAGGACCTTCCACCCGACCAGCTTTAGGACCTTTCAAGGCTTGTGACCAGTGACATGCCTGGAGGGGAACTGCATAATGTTTACACAGTATTTCTATATGTGCATATGTAGCAGAGTTGCGTGCCTAAATGTTCGTATGTAGCAAAGCTGTTTGTGTCTATATATACATATGTGGTAGAGCTTTGTGTGTCTATATATGCATATGTAGCAGTGCTGTGTGTGCCTATATGTGCAGACCCTTTGCTCAGTATTGAATAGAAGCCCCTTTTGAGCTAGTACAGCCAGGGCTGTATTTTGCCTTCGTGCTGCCCTAGGCACTTTAAGTGGTCGCGCCCCTTAGTGACAACGTAAAACTGAGTTTTCGCACACGACATCTGTTTAAGGCAGATCTACTTTGTAAAACACTTGATAAAGTATCAATGAGAAATGAAGGGCACTAACCCCCCCCCAATGGGGATCACCACAGGCACATCAAAACATAGCATGAGTATAAAATATTCCCACCGTCCCCACTTATATACTGTGACTGTCACACTGCCCCTAATAAACTACACACTACCCTCCCTTATAAATTATACCCACCACACCTTCCTCAATTATGAAATATGATCTGCACATTGACTTCACATCATGCTGCCCCCTCCTCACAGTGTCCCATGCATGCTGCCCCCTCCTCACAGTGTCCCATGCATACTGCCCCCTCCTCACAATGTCCCATGCATGCTGCCCCCTCCTCACAATGTCCCATGTATGCTTCCCCCTCCTCACAATGTCCCATGCATGCTGCCCCCTCTTCCAAGTGTCCCATGCATACTGCCCCCTCCTCACAATGTCCCATGCATGCTGCCCCCTCCTCACAATGTCCCATGCATGCTGCCCCCTCCTCACAATGTCCCATGTATGCTTCCCCCTCCTCACAATGCCCCATGCTTGCTGCCCCCTCCTCACAATGTCCCATGCTTGCTGCCCCCTCCTCACAATGTCCCATGCTTGCTGCCCCCTCCTCAGTGTCCCATGCTTGCTGCCCCCTCCTCACAATGTCCCATGCATGCTGCCCCCTCCTCACAATGTCCCATACATACTGCCCCCTCCTCACAATGTCCCATGCATGCTTCCCACTCCTCACAATGTCCCATGCATGCTGCCCCCTCCTCACAATGTCCCATGCATGCTGCCCCCTCCTCACAATGTCCCATGCATGCTTCCCCCTCCTCACAATGTCCCATGCATGCTTCCCCCTCCTCACAATGTCCCATGCATGCTTCCCCCTCCTCACAATGTCCCATGCATGCTTCCCCCTCCTCACAATGTCCCATGCATGCTTCCCCCTCCTCACAATGTCCCATGCATGCTTCCACCTCCTCAGTGTCCCATGCATGCTTCCCCCTCCTCACAATGTCCCATGCATGCTGCCCCCTCCTCACAATGTCCCATGCATGCTGCCCCCTCCTCACAATGTCCCATGCATGCTGCCCCCTCCTCACAATGTCCCATGCATGCTGCCCCCTCCTCACAATGTCCCATGCATGCTGCCCCCTCCTCACAATGTCCCATGCATGCTGCCCCCTCCTCAGTGTCCCATGCATGCTGCCCCCTCCTGACAGTGTCCGATGCATGCTGCCCCTCCTCACAATGTCCCATGCATGCTGCCCCCTCCTCACAATGTCCCGTGCATGCTGCCCCCTCCTCACAGTGTCCCGTGCATGCTGCCCCTCTCCATGAGCTCCTAATGCTGCCTTCCTCTTTTCCATAATGACATCTCCATGCTGCCCCACTCATCATACTAAGACCACCACACTAACGCTTATGCTGAGACCCCCCCTACACACACTACCCCACTCTTGATATTGACTCCCCTACATTGTTCCACTCCATACTGAGCCCACACATGCTGCCCCTTCTCCATAATGAGCTCCCAATGCTGCCCCCTCTTATTCTGAGTCCTTACACTCCCCCCCATCGATATTGTCATTGCTCTATCCCTTAACCCTTGTCATCTGTCTCTAGCATTGGCCCCTCTCTTCCATTCCCCCAGCAGCAGCCTCTCTCCCCCCGCCTCCAGCAGCAGCCTCTCCCCCAGCATCAGCCTCTCTCCCCCCAGCCGCCCCCAGAATCAGCCTCTCTCCCCCCAGCCTCCCTCAGCATCAGCCTCCCTGCTCCCAGCTTACCCCAGCATCAGCCTCTCTCCTCCCATCCTCCCCCAGCATGAGCCTTCTCCAGCATCAGCCTCTCTCCTCCCAGCCTCCCCCAGCATCAGCCTCCCTGCTCCCAGCTTCCCCCCAGCATCAGCCTCCTTCCTCCCAGCCTCCCCCAGCATCAGCCTCCCTCCTCCCAGCCTCCCCCAGCATCAGCCTCCCTCCTCCCAGCCTCCCCCAGCATCAGCCTCCCTCCTTCCAGCCTCCCCCAGCATCAGCCTCCCTCCTCCCAGCCCCCCTCCTCCAAGCCTCCCCCAGCATCAGCCTCCCAGAGCATCAGCCTCCCAGCCTCCCCCAGCATCAGCCTCTCTCCTCCCAGCCTCCCCCAGCATCAGCCTCCCTCTTCCCAGCCTCCCCCAGCATCAGCCTCCCTCTTCCCAGCCTCCCCCAGCATCAGCCTCCCCCAGCATCAGCCACCCTCTTCCCAGCCTCCCCCAGCATCAGCCTCCCTCTTCCCAGCCTCCCCCAGCATCAGCCTCCCTCTTCCCAGCCTCCCCCAGCATCAGCCACCCTCTTCCCAGCCTCCCACAGCATCAGCCACCCTCTTCCCAGCCTCCCACAGCATCAGCTACCCTACTCCTAGCCTCCCCCACCCTCCTCCCAGCCTCCCCCAGCATCAGCCTCCCCCAGCATCAGCCTCCCCCAGCATCAGCCTCCCCCAGCATCAGCCTCCCCCAGCATCAGCCTCCCCCAGCATCAGCCTCCCAGCCTCCCCCAGCATCAGCCTCCCAGCCTCCCCCAGCATCAGCCTCCCAGCCTCCCCCAGCATCAGCCTCCCAGCCTCCCCCAGCATCAGCCTCTCGCCTCCCTTCTCCCAGCCTCCCTCCTCATCAGCCTCCCTCCTCCAAGCCTCCCCCTCCCAGCCTCCCCTAGCATCAGCCTCTCTCCTCCCAGCCTCCCCCAGCCTCAGCCTCCCTCCTCCCAGCCTCCCCAAGCCTCAGCCTCCCTCCTCCCAGCCTCCCCCAGCCTCAGCCTCCCTCCTCCCAGCCTCCCCCAGCCTCAGCCTCCCTCCAAGCCTCCCCCAGCCTCAGCCTCCCTCCTCCAAGCCTCCCCCAGCATCAGCCTCCCTCCTCTCAGCCTCCCCCAGCATCAGCCTCCCTCCTCCCAGCCTCCCCCAGCATCAGCCTCCCCCAGCATCAGCCTCCCTCAGCATCAGCCTCCCTCAGCATCAGCCTCCCCCAGCATCAGCCTCCCTCAGCATCAGCCTCCCTCAGCATCAGCCTCCCCCAGCATCAGCCTCCCTCCTCCCAGCATCAGCCTCCCCCAGCATCAGCCTCCCCCAGCATCAGCCTCTCTCCTCCTAGCCTCCCCCAGCATCAGCCTCCCTCCTCCCAGCATCAGCCTCCCTCCTCCTAGCCTCCCCCAGCATCAGCCTCCCTCCTCCCAGCATCAGCCTCCCCCAGCATCAGCCTCCCTTCTCCCAGCATCAGCCTCCCTCCTCCTAGCCTCCCCCAGCATCAGCCTCCCTCCTCCCAGCATCAGCCTCCCTCCTCCTAGCCTCCCCCAGCATCAGCCTCCCTCCTCCCAGCATCAGCCTCCCTCCTCCTAGCCTCCCCGTGCATCAGCCTCCCTCCTCCCAGCATCAGCCTCCCTCCTCCTAGCCTCCCCCAGCATCAGCCTCCCTCCTCCCAGCATCAGCCTCCCTCCTCCTAGCCTCCCCCAGCATCAGCCTCCCTCCTCCCAGCATCAGCCTCCCTCCTCCTAGCCTCCCCCAGCATCAGCCTCCCTCCTCCCAGCATCAGCCTCCCTCCTCCCTCAGCTTCCCTCCTCCAAGCCTCACCCTCCCCCTCCCAGCCTCCCCCAGCATCAGCCTCCCTCAGCATCAGCCTCCCCCAGCATCAGCCTCCCTCCACCCAGCCTCCCCCAGCATCAGCCTCCCTCCTCCCTCAGCCTCCCTCAGCATCAGCCTCTGTCCCCCCAGCCTCCCTCAGCATCAGCCTCCCTGCTCCCAGCTTACCCCAGCATCAGCCTCTCTCCTCCCATCTTCCCCCAGCATGAGCCTCCTCCAGCATCAGCCTCTCTCCTCCCAGCCTCCCCCAGCATGAGCCTCCCCCAGCATCAGCCTCCCTCCTCCCAGCCTCCCCCAGCATCAGCCTCCCCCAGCATCAGCCTCTCTCCTCCCAGCCTCCCCCCTCCCAGCCTCCCCCAGCATCAGCCTCCCTTCTCCCAGCCTCCCTCCTCATCAGCCTCCCTCCTCCAAGCCTCCCCCTCCCAGCCTCCCCTAGCATCAGCCTCTCTCCTCCCAGCCTCCCCCAGCCTCAGCCTCCCTCCTCCCAGCCTCCCCCAGCCTCAGCCTCCCTCCTCCAAGCCTCCCCCAGCCTCAGCCTCCCTCCTCCAAGCCTCCCCCAGCATCAGCCTCCCTCCTCTCAGCCTCCCCCAGCATCAGCCTCCCTCCTCCCAGCCTCCCTCAGCATCAGCCTCCCTCAGCATCAGCCTCCCTCAGCATCAGCCTCCCTCAGCATCAGCCTCCCCCAGCATCAGCCTCCCCCAGCATCAGCCTCCCCCAGCATCAGCCTCCCCCAGCATCAGCCTCCCTCCTCCTAGCCTCCCCCAGCATCAGCCTCCCTCCTCCCAGCATCAGCCTCCCTCCTCCTAGCCTCCCCCAGCATCAGCCTCCCTCCTCCCAGCATCAGCCTCCCCCAGCATCAGCCTCCCTTCTCCCAGCATCAGCCTCCCTCCTCCTAGCCTCCCCCAGCATCAGCCTCCCTCCTCCCAGCATCAGCCTCCCTCCTCCTAGCCTCCCCCAGCATCAGCCTCCCTCCTCCCAGCATCAGCCTCCCTCCTCCTAGCCTCCCCGTGCATCAGCCTCCCTCCTCCCAGCATCAGCCTCCCTCCTCGTAGCCTCCCCCAGCATCAGCCTCCCTCCTCCCAGCATCAGCCTCCCTCCTCCTAGCCTCCCCCAGCATCAGCCTCCCTCCTCCCAGCATCAGCCTCCCTCCTCCTAGCCTCCCCCAGCATCAGCCTCCCTCCTCCCAGCATCAGCCTCCCTCCTCCCTCAGCTTCCCTCCTCCAAGCCTCACCCTCCCAGCCTCCCCCAGCATCAGCCTCCCTCAGCATCAGCCTCCCCCAGCATCAGCCTCCCTCCACCCAGCCTCCCCCAGCATCAGCCTCCCTCCTCCCTCAGCCTCCCTCAGCATCAGCCTCTGTCCCCCCAGCCTCCCTCAGCATCAGCCTCCCTGCTCCCAGCTTACCCCAGCATCAGCCTCTCTCCTCCCATCTTCCCCCAGCATGAGCCTCCTCCAGCATCAGCCTCTCTCCTCCCAGCCTCCCCCAGCATGAGCCTCCTCCAGCATCAGCCTCTCTCCTCCCAGCCTCCCCCAGCATCAGCCTCCCTGCTCCCAGCCTCCCCCAGCATCAGCCTCCCCCAGCATCAGCCTCCCCCAGCCTCAGCCTCCCTCCTCCCAGCCTCCCCCAGCCTCAGCCTCCCTCCTCCCAGCCTGCCTCAGCCTCCCTCCTCCCAGCCTCCCCCAGCCTCAGCCTCCCTCCTCCCAGCCTCCCCCAGCCTCAGCCTCCCTACTCCCAGCCTCCCCCAGCATCAGCCTCCCTCCTCCCAGCCTCCCCCAGCATCAGCCTCCCTCAGCATCAGCCTCCCTCCTCCCAGCCTCCCCCAGCATCAGCCTCCCTCCTCCCAGCATCAGCCTCCCTCCTCCTAGCCTCCCCCAGCATCAGCCTCCCTCCTCCCAGCCTCCCCCAGCATCAGCCTCCCTCAGCATCAGCCTCCCTCCTCCCAGCCTCCCCCAGCATCAGCCTCCCTCCTCCCAGCATCAGCCTCCCTCCTCCCAGCATCAGCCTCCCTCCTCCTAGCCTCCCCCAGCATCAGCCTCCCTCCTCCCAGCATCAGCCTCCCTCCTCCTAGCCTCCCCCAGCATCAGCCTCCCTCCTCCCAGCATCAGCCTCCCTCCTCCTAGCCTCCCCCAGCATCAGCCTCCCTCCTGCCAGCATCAGCCTCCCTCCTCCTAGCCTCCCCCAGCATCAGCCTCCCTCCTCCCAGCATCAGCCTCCCTCCTCCTAGCCTCCCCCATCATCAGCCTCCTTCCTCCCAGCATCAGCCTCCCTCCTCCTAGCCTCCCCCAGCATCAGCCTCCCTTCTCCCAGCATCAGCCTCCCTCCTCCTAGCCTCCCCCAGCATCAGCCTCCCTCCTCCCAGCATCAGCCTCCCTCCTCCTAGCTCCCCCAGCATCAGCCTCCCTCCTCCCAGCATCAGCCTCCCTCCTCCTAGCCTCCCCCAGCATCAGCCTCCTTCCTCCCAGCATCAGCCTCCCTCCTCCTAGCCTCCCCCAGCATCAGCCTCCCTCCTCCCAGCATCAGCCTCCCTCCTCCCTCAGCTTCCCTCCTCCAAGCCTCTCCCTCCCCCTCCCAGCCTCCCCCAGCATCAGCCTCCCCCAGCATCAGCCTCCCTCAGCATCAGCCTCCCTCAGCATCAGCCTCCCCCAGCATCAGCCTCCCTCCACCCAGCCTCCCCCAGCATCAGCCTCCCTCCTCCCTCAGCCTCCCTCCTGCCTCAGCCTCCCTCCTCCCTCAGCCTCCCTTACAGCATCAGCCTCTGTTCCCCCAGCCTCCCTCAGCATCAGCCTCCCTGCTCCCAGCTTACCCCAGCATCAGCCTCTCTCCTCCCATCTTCCCCCAGCATGAGCCTCCTCCAGCATCAGCCTCTCTCCTCCCAGCCTCCCCCAGAATGAGCCTCCTCCAGCATCAGCCTCTCTCCTCCCAGCCTCCCCCAGCATCAGCCTCCCTCAGCATCAGCCTCCCCCAGCCTCAGCCTCCCCCAGCCTCAGCCTCCCTCCTCCCAGCCTCCCCCAGCCTCAGCCTCCCTCCTCCCAGCCTCCCCCAGCATCAGCCTCCCTACTCCCAGCCTCCCCCAGCATCAGCCTCCCTCCTCCCAGCATCAGCCTCCCTCCTCCTAGCCTCCCCCAGCATCAGCCTCCCTCCTCCCAGCCTCCCCCAGCATCAGCTTCCCTCAGCATCAGCCTCCCTCCTCCCAGCCTCCCCCAGCATCAGCCTCCCTCCTTCCAGCATCAGCCTCCCTCCTCCTAGCCTCCCCCAGCATCAGCCTCCCTCCTCCCCGCATCAGCCTCCCTCCTCCTAGCCTCCCCCAGCATCAGCCTCCCTCCTCCCAGCATCAGCCTCCCTCCTCCTAGCCTCCCCCAGCATCAGCCTCCCTCCTCCCAGCATCAGCTTCCCTCCTCCTAGCCTCCCCCAGCATCAGCCTCCCTCCTCCCAGCATCAGCCTCCCTCCTCCTAGCCTCCCCCAGCGTCAGCCTCCCTCCTCCCAGCATCAGCCTCCCTCCTCCTAGCCTCCCCCAGCGTCAGCCTCCCTCCTTCCAGCATCAGCCTCCCTCCTCCAAGCCTCACCCTCCCCCTCCCAGCCTCCTCCAGCATCAGCCTCCCTCAGCATCAGCCTCCCTCCTCCCAGCCTCCGCCTCCCTCCTCCCAGCCTCCCTCAGCATCAGCCTCCCTCCTCCCAGCCTCCCTCAGCATCAGCCTCCCTCCTCCCAACCTCCCCCAGCATCAGCCTCCCTCCTCCCAGCATCAGCCTCCCTCCTCCCAGCCTCCCTCAGCATCAGCCTCCCTCCCAACCTCCCCCAGCATTAGCCTCCCTCCTCCCAGCCTCCCCCAGCATTAGCCTCCCTCCTCCCAGCCTCCCCCAGCATTAGCCTCCCTCCTCCCAGCCTCCCCCAGCATTAGCCTCCCTCCTCCCAGCCTCCCCCAGCATCAGCCTCCCTCCTCCAACTCTCCCTCAGCATCAGCTTCCCTCCTCCAACCCTCCCAGCCTCCCCCAGCATCAGCCTCCCTCAGCATCAGCCTCCCCCAGAATCAGTCTCTCTCCTCCCAGCCTCCCCCAGCATCTGCTTCTCACCTCCCCAGCCTCAGCCTCTCTCTCTCCCCAGCCTCCCCCCCAGCCTCAGCCTCTCTCCCCCCAGCCTCAGCCTTTCTCTCCCGCCAGCCTCAGCATCTTTCCCCCCAGCCTCCCTCTCCCCCAGCCTCAGCCTCTCTCTTCCCAGCCTCCCCCCAGCCTAAGCCTCTTTCTCTGCCCAGCCTCTCTCTCTTCCCAGCCTCTCCCAGCCTCCCTCAGCCTCTTTCTCTGCCCAGCCTCTCCTTGCATGATTATAGTGGAAAAAGGCATCGCAACGATCATCAACTAACCTGTAAGGAGCCCATACATTCTAGGCTCTGCCTCTGCCTTATCTGCTCCGGTGCCCGCCGCCCTGCTCTGGCTGGCTCCTCTTCTGGCTTGCTCCAGCTGCAGACGCGTCCTCCTCCGCGGCGTGTGTCGTCTGCAGCATTGGACGCTGCAGCACGGGGCAGTCAGCTGTTTGTCGCGCCCGCGCGCCTCTGACCCCGGAAGTGAAGGCGATGGAACTTTCGGGGTTAATCAGCTCACCATGCCTGGCGCCCGCCATGTATTTAAATAGACAGAAGTGCACCTCCCCTCCCTCTCAACCCCCCCCCCCCCCCCCGAACACAGCCGAGTGTAACGGAGGGAGGGACGGGGGGCGGGGATGGAAAAAAAAAAATTTATATAAATTTTTTTTATTTTTTTTTTTGCTGCCAGAAAGTGCCGCCCCCCGCAACGTGCCGCCCTAGGCACGGGACCACAGGTGCCTAGTGGCAAATACGACCCTGAGTACAGCCATGAGTCTTCTTGGGAATGATGCAACAAGATTTTTATCCCTGGATTTGCGGATCCATTCTTCCTTGCAGATCCTCTCCAGTTCCATCAGGTTGGATGGTGAACGTTGGTGGACGCCATTTTCAGGTCTCTCCAGAGAGACTCAATTGGGTTTAGGTCAGGGCTCTGGCTGGGCCAGTCAAGAATGGTCAGAGTTGTTCTGAAGCCACTCCTTGTTATTTTAGCTGTGTACTTAGGGTCATTGTCTTGATGGAAGGTGAACTTTCTGCCAAGTCTGAGGTCCAGAGCACTCTGGAATTGGTTTTCTTCCAGGATATCTCTGTACTTGGCCGCATTCATCGTTCCTTCAATTGTAACCAGTTATCCTGTCCCTGCAGCTGAAAAATACCCCAATAACATGATGCTGCCACCACCATGTTTCACTGTAGGGATTGTATTGGGCAGGTGATGAGCAGTGTCTAGTTTTATCCACACATACCACTTAGAATTATCATCAAAAAGTTCTATCTTCGTCTCATCAGACCAAAGAATCTTATTTCTCATAGTCTGGGAGTCCTTCATGTGTGTTTTTGCAAACAGCATGTGGGCTTTCATGTTTTTCTCTGAGAGGTTTCCGTTGGGCCACTCTGCCATAAAGGCCCGACTGGTGGAGGCTGCAGAGATAGCTGACTTTGTGGAACTTTCTTCTATCTCCTTACTGCATCTCTGGAGCTCAGCCACGGTGATCTTGGGGTTCTTCTTTACCTCTCTCACCAAGGCTCTTCTCCCATGGTTGCGCAGTTTGGCTGGACGGCCAGATCTAGGAAGAGTTCTGCTGGTCCCAAACTTCTTCCATTTAATGATTATGGGGGCCACTGTCCTCTTGGGAACCTTGAGTACTGCAGAAATTCTTTTGTAACCTTTGCCAGATCTGTGCCTTGCCACAATTCTGTCTCTGAGCTCCTTGGGCAGTTCCTTTGAGCTCATGATTCTCATTTGGTGTGACATGCAGTGTGAGCCGTGAGGTCTTATATAGACAGGTGTGCGCCTTTCCACATCAAGTCCTATCAGATTAATTGCACACAGCTGGACTCCAATGAAGGAGTAGAACCATCTCAAGGAGGATCACAAGGAAATGGACAGCATGGGACTTCAATATGAGTGTCTGAGCAAAGGGGCTGAATACTTATGACCATGGGATATTTCAGTTTTTCTTGTTTTAATAAATTTGCAAATATTTCTACATTTGTTTTTTATTTTCTGTCAAGATGGGGGATGGGGGCAGAGTATACATTAATGAGGAAAAAATTAAACTTTTTTTTTTAATTTACCAAATGGCTGCAAAGAAACAGAGTGAAATATTTAAAAGGGTCTGAATTCTTTCAGTACCAACTGCATGTTGCAAAGCTGTGTCTTTGTGCATATATATCAGAGCTGTGCGTCTATATATGCATATGTAGTAGAGCTTTGTGTGTCTATATATGCATATGCCGCAGCTCTATTTGTCTGTATGTGCATATGTAGTAGAGGTTTGTGTATATCTACATGTGCATATGTAGCACAGCTGTGTGCCTCTACATGTGCATATGTAGCAGAGCTGTGTGCCTCTACATGTGCATATGTAGCAGAGCTGTGTGCCTCTACATGTGGATATGTAGCAGAGCTGTGTGCCTCTACATGTGCATATGTAGCAGAGCTGTGTGCATCTACATGTGGATGTGTTGCAGAGCTGTGTGCCTCTACATGTGCATATGTAGCAGAGCTGTGTGCCTCTACATGTGGATGTGTAGCAGAGCTGTGTGCATCTACATGTGGATGTGTTGCAGAGCTGTGTGCCTCTACATGTGGATGTGTAGCAGAGCTGTGTGCATTTACATGTGGATGTGTTGCAGAGCTGTGTGCCTCTACATGTGCATATGTAGCAAGCTGTGTGCCTCAACATGTGGATGTGTTGCAGAGCTGTGTGCCTCTACATGTGGATATGTAGCAGAGCTGTGTGCCTCTACATGTGCATATGTAGCAGAGCTGTGTGCCTCTACATGTGCATATGTAGCAGAGCTGTGTGCCTCTACATGTGGATGTGTTGCAGAGCTGTGTGCCTCTACATGTGCATATGTAGCAGAGCTGTGTGCCTCTACATGTGGATGTGTTGCAGAGCTGTGTGCCTCTACATGTGGATGTGTTGCAGAGCTGTGTGCCTCTACATGTGCATATGTAGTAGAGCTGTGTGCCTCTACATGTGCATATGTAGCAGAGCTGTGTGCCTCTACATGTGCATATGTAGCAGAGCTGTGTGCCTCTACATGTGCATATGTAGCAAGCTGTGTGCCTCTACATGTGGATGTGTTGCAGAGCTGTGTGCCTCTACATGTGGATATGTTACAGAGCTGTGTGCCTCTACATGTGCATATGTAGCAGAGCTGTGTGCCTCTACATGTGCATATGTAGCAGAGCTGTGTGCCTCTACATGTGGATGTGTTGCAGAGCTGTGTGCCTCTACATGTGCATATGTAGCAGAGCTGTGTGCCTCTACATGTGGATGTGTTGCAGAGCTGTGTGCCTCTACATGTGGATGTGTTGCAGAGCTGTGTGCCTCTACATGTGCATATGTAGTAGAGCTGTGTACCTCTACATGTGCATATGTAGCAGAGCTGTGTGCCTCTACATGTGCATATGTAGCAGAGCTGTGTGCCTCTACATGTGGATATGTAGCAGAGCTGTGTGCCTCTACATGTGGATATGTAGCAGAGCTGTGTGCCTCTACATGTGCATATGTAGCAGAGCTGTGTGCCTCTACATGTGGATGTGTTGCAGAGCTGTGTGCCTCTACATGTGGATGTGTTGCAGAGCTGTGTGCCTCTACATGTGCATATGTAGCAGAGCTGTGTGCCTCTACATGTGCATATGTAGCAGAGCTGTGTGCCTCTACATGTGCATATGTAGCAGAGCTGTGTGCCTCTACATGTGCATATGTAGCAGAGCTGTGTGCCTCTACATGTGCATATGTAGCAGAGCTGTGTGCCTCTACATGTGCATGTGTTGCAGAGCTGTGTGCCTCTACATGTGGATATGTAGCAGAGCTGTGTGCCTCTACATGTGGATATGTAGCAGAGCTGTGTGCCTCTACATGTGCATATGTAGCAGAGCTGTGTGCCTCTACATGTGCATATGTAGCAGAGCTGTGTGCCTCTACATGTGCATATGTAGCAGAGCTGTGTGCCTCTACATGTGCATATGTAGCAGAGCTTGGATCTAATAAACAACGTAACAATAAAAGTTAGACTGTTCCTTTTTAAACTTTTCTACATCCAAAACACTGCAAATGTAACAATAGATTAATCCCAATAAAAAAGGAATTTCTCTTTTATTCGCCGACATTATTCGATATTTGTTGCAAATGATTGTATTTCACTTGCCATGCCAAGATGTACGTATCGCCCGGCTTAGATTAATAAATAAGTCCGCTGTTCTCTTACAGTATAGGGTTGTCGCTGACGATCCTTTGTGTATTTATTTCTCTTTATTTTTTTTTTTCCAGGTAGGCAATTTCTTGAAATCCCCCAAATGTCCGATCTGGGTAATCGGCAGCGAGACGCATCTAACAGTGTTTTTCACCAAGGTGAGTAATACTATTTACCGATATATCACGATATGTCACAGCTGTTGGGTAAATGTGTGTGAACAGATACAGTGCCACGTTATATACACTTTATACACGCATACCTGCTCTTGCCAAAGGCATAAATGCCTAAATAACGTAGACTATGCATTGTCTTAAGGGGAACCTGTTAAGACCCCCAAATGCTTTTAAAGGGCTTGTCCACTATGTGGACAACTCCTCCATACCTATGTTTGCCCCAGTAAAATAACACTTGTACTGCCCTCCAGTACCAGCGCCGTTCTAGCAGTGTGGACACTGCCTCTCCCTGGGATCGGGTGACATTATTCTCTTATGTGATCTCTGTGGCTAATCAGCGCTGGCTTCAGTCTCCCTCCCTCAGATGTAACTGAGGAATCTCACTTCCCCTGAATGTTTCTGATTTGTCCGACGTAATGGAAAGGGAAGCCAGTGCGATTTAGCCACAGAGATTGCGTGACATAATAATGTCACACAATCCCCAGGAGAAGCAGTGTTGGCACCCTTGGAACGGTGCTGGTATTGGAAGTGAGTATAAGGGTATATGCCCATGATCAGGTCTCACTGCATCCTTGACGCAGTGGGCCTTGACCTGCAGGTCCGCGAGTCTCCTACGCAGGAGACCGCAGCTGTCAGTACCCAAGATCAGGGATCAGTGCGCTGCGGTCTCCTCGCTTTGTTCTCCCTACAGAGGACATATGCGAATCCGCAGCAAACAATTGACATGCTGCGGTCTGGAAAGACGCAACGCAGGTCAGTGTTTGCTGCGAAAAAAGCAAGCACAGTGGGCACATGATTTCTAGAAATCCCATCCGCTGTGCTTGTACTGTACAAGGCAGCGTTTTGGACGCAGCTGAAGCATGCTGCATCCAAAACTTTGCAAACACTGATCGTGGGCACACACCCCAAGTGTTATTTTACTAGAGCAAACGTAGGGATTGAGAAGGGGTTGTCCGCGTAGTGGACAACGCCTTTAACATGCAGATATAGGGTTAATCTGTAGGTTAATAGCATTATAAAGCTGTGCAGGCGCTGCACTGAAAGCCCTGCTACCGGGAGGAAATTAACCTTATTCCTCCTGGCAGCTTCCGGCTTTTAGTTATAGAGGCATGGCCGAGATGGCTACTACCACTTCTTAGTACAAAGCAAGTGGCAGCTGTAACTGTACTCTAGCGCTGACTGACAGCCGGCTCTGTACTGATGCCTGGGCGTGGTTACAGCCGCTCACTGTATACTGAGTGGTGACTGAAGGTGCTGCAGCTGCGCATATACAACTGAAAGCCGGAGGCTGCCGGGAGGAATAAAGTTAATTCTCTCCTGGTAGACTGGCTTTCAGTGAAGAGTCCGGGCAGCTTTAGAACATTAACCTGCAGATTAAGGCTATGTTCACACACTGCTTCTTTTACTGCGTTTTTGGTGCATTTTTGAGGTCACAAAGATGCCCTTAAATGCATGTGTTTCCTTCTCCCAGCAAAGTCTATGAGATTTCTATTTTGCTGTGCATTATACTGTGCGTCTTTTTTTTTTTCCAGCGATTTTGAGCCCTTCCAGTCAATAGATTTGACTTTTTAAAAAATGCTTCGGGTAAAAACACATGCGTTTTTACCGCACTGCATCTTTGTGGTTTAAGAAAAGATGCAGTGTGTGAACATAGCCTACCTCTATATCTGCTGATCAGTAGCATTTGAAGATGTGACTGTTTCCCTTTCAAGGGGGATTGCTGCTCGATGCCTTCTGTAGGATGGCAGACAAATGTGTAATACATGCATATACAGTACAGACCAAACGTTTGGACACACCTTCTCATTCAAAGAGTTTTCTTTATTTTCGTGACACTGAAAATTATAGATTCACATTGAAGGCATCAAAACTATGAATTAAAACATGTGGAATGAAATACTTAACAAAAAAGTGTGAAACAACTGAAAATGTCTTATATTCTAGATTCTTCAAAGTAGCCACCTTTTGCTTTGATTACTGCTTTGCACACTCTTGGCATTCTCTTGATGAGCTTCAAGAGGTAGTCACGGGAAATGGTTTTCCAACAGTCTTGAAGGAGTTCCCAGAGATGCTTAGCACTTGTTGGCCCTTTTGCCTTCACTCTGCGGTCCAGCTCACCCCAAACCATCTCGATTGGGTTCAGGTCTGGTGACTGTGGAGGCCGGGTCATCTGGCGTAGCACCCCATCACTCTCCTTCTTAGTCAAATAGCCCTTACACAGCCTGGAGGTGTGTTTGGGGTCATTGTCCTCTTGAAAAATAAATGATGGTCCAACTAAACGCAAACCGGATGGAATAGCATGCCGGTTCAGTATGCCTTCAATTTTTAATAAATCCCCAACAGTGTCACCGGCAAAGCACCCCCACACCATCACATCTCCTCGCCCATGCTTCACAGTGGGAACCAGCCATGTAGAGTCCATCCGTTCCCCTTCTGTGCGTCGCACAAAGACACAGTGTTTGGATCCAAAGATCTCAAATTTGGACTTCTCAACCAAAGCACGGATTTCCACTGGTCTAATGTCCATTCCTTGTGTTCTTTAGCCCAAATAAGTCTCTTCTGCTTGTTGCGCAGTGGTTTCCTAGCAGCTATTTTACCATGAAGGCCTGCTGCACAAAGTCTCCTCTTAACAGTTGCTCTAGAGATGTGTCTGCTGCTAGAACTCTGTGTAGCATTGACCTGGTCTCTAATCTGAGCTGCTGTTAACCTGAGATTTCTGAGGCTGGTGACTTGGATAAACTTGTCCTCTGCAGCAGAGGTGACTCTTGGTCTTCCTTTCCTGGGGCAGTCCTCATGTGAGCCAGTTTCTTTGTAGCATTTGATAGTTTTTTTCCACTGCACTTGGGGACACTTTCAAAGTTTTTCCAATTTTTCGGACTGACTGACCTTCATTTCTTAAAGTAATGATGGTCACTCGTTTTTCTTTACGTAGCTGCTTTTTTCTTGACATAATACAAATTCTAACAGTCTATTCAGTAGGACTATCAGCTGTGTATCCACCAGACGTCTGCACAACACAACTGATGGTCCCAACACCATTTATAAGGCAAGAAATCCCACTTATTAAACCTGACCGGGCACACCTGTGAAGTGAAGACTATTTCCGGTGACTACCTCTTGAAGCTCATCAAGAGAATGCCAAGAGTGTGCAAAGCAGTAATCAAAGCAAAAGGAAGAACCTAAAATATAAGACATATTTTCAGTTATTTCACACTTTTTTTTTTTTTTAAGTATTTCATTCCACATGTGGTAATTCATAGTTTTGATGCCTTCAATGTGAATCTATCAGAGTCCTGAAAATAAAGAAAACTCTTTGAATGAGAAGGCATGTCCAAACCTTGTATATGTGCATTTTCTTAACCTTGTTATTACTATCTCTATGTCCTTAAATTTTGTAACGCATGATTTCAAGATTTGTTAACTACAAAACCTAATAAAAATCATTTGAATAGGAAAATAAAGAAAACTCTTTGAAAGAGAAGTTGCGTCCAAACGTTTGGTCTGTACTGTAGGTGGCACCCATGCATGTACATTTTGATGATAGCCGCCTCGACCGCTGGATTCTGAGCAGTGTTGCACATGTGGAACGGCAGATGTGTCCGCAGACTGGCGCATGCGCCTCGAATAAAGCTACCTTAGCCGTCTTTCATGACGAAAATGTGCTGCACCCGTATTTCGTATTTTTCTGTACAGAGAAGAAGCTTGATAATTTATGACTTCTTCAATGCCAACAATTTTTTGGTATTTCCCCTTGGGTCACTTTTTACCTATATGTATGGCGTCCATAAGAGTTGGGCTGGTATTAAGAATTTAAAGTGATGCACCTAGATGTCAGATGATAGTACAGTAATGGTAGATCTTCTTGGTTCATGGGCGGACATACTGTGTGTGTAGCTGCATAGGGACCCTAGAGACATGGGGGGGGCAATGGTTTCTTAACAACATGGTAGCGCTGTCATGGCTGTTAGATTGCATTCTAGGCCTGGCCCCTGTTTTACTGGGGGATCAATGGACATCCAAATGAATAGCTTTTGCCTTCATTAGATCCTCAGTTGGAGAATAAGGGCCCCCACGTAATGTCCATGTACAGGGGTCCGCTGCGATCTTCATATGCCATGGGTATTTCCATCAGATAGGTTTGTTGGAGTTTGGATATTATTTTATTACTAGCTGTAGTATCCGGCGTTGCCCGGGATAGTAACTGTCTCTCTGTCTGTTTCTCTGTCTGCCTCTTTCCTTGTGTCTTTGGATCGGTCTGTCTGTCTCTAGCTCTGTGTCTCTGTGTCTGTCTCTAGCTCTGTGTCTCTGGGCCTGTCTGTCTCTCTGTCTCTGTGCCTGTCTGGCTCTCTGTCTCTGTGCCTGTCTGGCTCTCTGTCTCTGTGCCTGTCTGGCTCTCTGTCTCTGTGCCTGTCTGGTGGCTCTATCCATCTCCACAGACATCATATTACCTCACACACAAGCTTCTTATACTATGAATGTCTTTTGTTCCTATAGCAACCAATCACAGCTGCTATTAATAACCTGTAGCTCCCAGCTCCATTTACTTTAATGGAGGCAGGTTTTTTGGAGAGTAACTGTAAAACGTGGGGTTACATTTTCCTGTCAAAACATAGTCTATGGCGTTCCCTGGGTCACATGAGGCGTCTGTGCAAAATTTAGTGATTGTAAATGCGACGGTGCGGATTCCTTTAGCATACACACACACACACACACACACACACACACACAGCTTTATATATTAGATTTATAATTGCGGGGGGCTTCGGGGTCTGCACTTTACATTACAGCACTGAATTTTTAATTTTTTTTATTTTTCCTTTTGGAAAATGTGAGCGATTCCCGTTGATGTCTGCACCCGGATTCCCACTACGAGCCGCTCCCGCTCTTCTCTCCGCAGGATGATTTATCACACACAACACTCTCGCAAGAGTTTTTCCTCCTCCTGCTGAGTCCTCATAGATGGCCCCTTCACCCCGGCGGGTGTTTGCTTGTTGTGACCCGTGTAATCCCCTGGATGTGTTTTACTTGTGCTATGGGAACTATAATTAGAGGCAGTACAGATGTGACCTCGCCGCACACTGCCGAAGATAAATCGCTGCTGGAAAGCCACTTCTGATTTCTTCACATGTCAGGGTCTGGGATAGGATCATTTGATGCAAAAATTATACTTTGCACCCTTTGTAATTTGCATGTCCATGCTGTATATCTAAAAACGAAAAAATATATCTTATTACATGCCATAGTGACACCCCCCCCCCCCCACTGATCACTGAAATGAAGGACGGAGCCGTGCCGTCCATCCGTCAGTTCTTATTGCACATTTTTGTACAAATATGGAGATAAGTGAGCATTAAAGGGTTATTCCCAAAAAAAGTTATCACCTATCAATAGGATTTGGAATAACTTGCTGATTCAGGACAGAGCTTTACAACCTCGTTCTCAGGATCCCTGACGGTCCGAGTAGTGATTTTCACAGCGATCCTGAAGATGGGGCTCTGCCGCCATATAGCAGAGGTGTATATGCTCAAAGCTCAGTTCTTGGCAGTCCTATAGACAATGAATGGAGCGGAGGCAGAACGTGCGCATCACTGTTTCTTCCAGGACAGCCTCGTTCTTAGGATCGCTGGTGACCCAGTGGTCAGACACTCAGTAATCCACAATGATCACCTAACCAACGGATAAGGAAAAACTAAAATTTGGGGGCATAGCCCTTTAAAGTGTAACTAAACTTTTAGAAGTTATTTCAATACTTTGGAACCCCTTAAATGCACGGTCCTGATGCCCGCACCGACTGCTCAAACCTCAAGCCAGAAAATATTTTGCTGTGGCTTGCCCGATGTGCAGGTCCCCACACCACTGTGCATGCGCTCAGGAAATGGGCACCCCAACACCCTGATTTAAACAATTGATGATCTTAGAACCAAGACCCCACTCCTCTGCCCCCAAAGTATCTTTAAATAGGGTTTAAGGAGACCTTTCAGGATCAGTAAGTTTTATTGTTCTACCTTATCCTGTTATCTTGCTGTAAGCTCTGTAGAATTCAGTCTCTCCTGCAGGGTAGTAAAGTATAAATTTAGTTACTCACTACTCCCCCCACCCACCCCTCAGTGCAGTCACTATCACTGCTGAGAGGTGGAGGGGAGAATGAGTCCGGGCAGCAGTGCAAATTTAGATCAGATCTACTATCACTGATGTCAGGAGGAGGGAGCAGGGCATATATAGTTTATATGTACATGCTTGACTACTTGTAAAAATGAATTTTACGGAGCTTACAGCAAGTTAACTGGAAGAGGAAGAGCTATAAAAGGTCTATTTTTAAAGAAATAACATTAGTATTGTACTACAAAATCACCTGACAGATTCCCTTTAAAAGTAGTGTAACCTATAACTAAAATGTGCCAATTAGGTCAGGGGCCCCTGACGTTAATGACCTCTATATCCCCGTTCCTGTCTTCAGAGCAGAGAGTTAAGCTAACCAGCTGGCATCCTATATCAGTAACCAAGCCAGCCCCCTTTTCTGTCTGTGAACAGGCTGTGATTTAGAGAGGGGGCTGGTTTAGTTTTTAAATTAAAAAGGACCTGTCCCCAGATCAGAAGTGTGCAGTTTTTGCTCTTTTTATTTCCGCCATTCTTCTTAGTATTCCATATATCTGTATATAATTATATACTTTTTTTTTTTCTTTAATCCTCCATACATTTCCACTATATGGGCCTTTTTATTGCTAACTTTTATGGTCTTGGGTAATGGGCAATGTTCATGTAATTCTCTAAGGGGCGCGTTTTTAGGCTGAGGTGTTTAATTTTCCTTTAAGCAACGCCCCATTGGTAAAGACTAGTGATGGGTGAATAGTAATTATTCGTGTTCGGATTATTCAGAACGAGTCCCAAAGTACTATTCTGGTGTTCGTTACGAATAACAAATCTATTGCAAGATGTTGGGAGACCCAGTGCAGGCCAGTTGGGAGACCCGGTGCAGGCCAGTTGGGAGACCCGGTGCAGGCCAGTTGGGAGACCCGGTGCAGGCCAGTTGGGAGACCCGGTGCAGGCCAGTTGGGAGACCCGGTGCAGGCCAGTTGGGAGACCCGGTGCAGGCCAGTTGGGAGACCCGGTGCAGGCCAGTTGGGAGACCCGGTGCAGGCCAGTTGGGTGACCCGGTGCAGGCCAGTTGGGTGACCCGGTGCAGGCCAGTTGGGTGACCCGGTGCAGGCCAGTTGGGTGACCCGGTGCAGGCCAGTTGGGTGACCTTCAGGAAAAATGCACAGGTTTCCCATTGTCTTGCATTAGGTTCATTATTTGTGACTAGTACCAGAGGAATAGTACTTTGGGATTTGTCACAAGTAATCTGAACACGAATAGTTACTATTCGCTCATCAATAGTAAAGACCATAAATATTATCCTATCGGGAGCAGTGAATAAAGAGGACCTTATCTCTACCGTTCACCAAAGACCAGTTATCTACAGGGTAAAAAAAACGTTAATCCTACAAGGGTTTTTCACCTTGGACAATCTCTGTGACCCTTCTAACTAATGCGGTGGCCCCTGTAATCATCAGCTTTAGTTTCTTTGGCATCCTGGCAGTAATGGCCACTTCTCACTAAGTGACATCGCTAACGACATCGCTGCTGAGTCATGGTTTTCGTGAAGCAACAGCGATCTTGCTAGCGATGTCGTTGTGTGTGACATCCAGCAACGACCTGGCCCCTGCTGTGAGGTCGACGGTCGTTGCTGAATGTCCTGGGCCATTTTCTTCAAAGGCGATGTCCTGCTGGGCAGGATGCATCTCTATGTTTGACGCTGTGTGACAGGGTCCCAATGACAGCAGAGATCGTTATACAGGTACTGCGACCTGTATCGTTACTGAGTCGTTGGTAAGGTCTGACTGTGTGACATCTCACCAGTGACCTCCCAGCGACTTACCCGCGATCCTTATCAGGTGGCAACATTTTCGGGATCGCTGGTAAGTCGCTAAATGTGACGGGGGCTTAAGTGATCACTTTTTCTCCAGTGCCCCAGCAGGTGATGTGCAGTATTACAGTGTATAGTCAAATCCAGGGTTATGTTTGACATGTAGGACAGGATTGGTGCTCAAGCGTCAGACGTTCTTTGTAACAGTGCCCTCCTCTAATAGGGCGCATATATGTATTTTTTTGGGATCCAGACACCTATAACAGCTCAGCAAAACGTTGAAGGCTGATCGATAATGCTCAGGCGAGTATAAAAAGCTTCCGCCACTTTATTTTACAGTTCACCCAATATGTAGTGGAATATAAAAATCCTACATAGGAAATTAAAGGCTTTCAAACTTGGGGGCAATTTTTTTTTTTTTTCTTGCTTTGAAGTCCTTAGGACAAGTAAATTAACATTTATTTATTTATTTATTTTTGAGACCAGATAATTTTGAAAAAGTCTGAAAATCTAATAAGCAGCCAAGTATTTACTGGTGCTCCCATAGGTGATCTTTTCACTTTCATGCTCTGACCGGGTCAGACCAATAGTGCCTCTGTCTTTATTGGCTTCCCGGGAAGAGGTTATCCAAACACATGATTGACATTGCCTCCCCCAGCCCCCACAGCTTAAAAACAAAGAAGAAAAAAAATCTAATATATTTTTACTATTTTTAACTAATAGAATTTTTTTTTTTAGATTTTCCAAAATCCTAGAGAATGTGATGTTGATGGCCCATTAAAATGTGAATGCATTTCATTTTATAATTTCTTATAGATTGTATATTTAAAAATAACAAACCACAATATAATATAAAAATGTGATTTTATTATCTCCGCAGTCATGTGTAGAGCATGGGATTTGCAGAGATAATGATGTAAAATGTGTATAGATGCACAACACATCACATGGAATTGGAGGCCGTTCACATGATGACATTAAACATTTATTGCCTGCAATGTCACACGCAAGGAGCGAAGAGTAGTGGAAGTAAACGGACATGTATACAATTAGGTGCAGGTATATTTGGACAGTGGGCGAATCTTTGTGGTTTCTGCTTTGTAGGCCACTATCTTATTATTATTATTATTATTATTATTATTATTATTATTATTATTATTAAAAAAAGTGTGTGATCTTTTTATATATATATATATATATATATACATATATATACTAGAAGGTGGCCCGATTCTACGCATCGGGTATTCTAGAATTTACGTATTGTGTAGTTCATGTATGATTTTTGTTTTATATATATATATATATATATATATATATATATATAGAGAGAGAGAGAGATGTTGTTGTGTGTAGTTACCAAGTGTTTGTGTAGGCGCTGTACATGTTCTGGGTGTTGTCTGGGTGTGGCGGCGGGTGAGAGCGGTGTTGTATGTGTGTTGCGTGTGTTGCGTTGTTTGTGGAGCGCTGTGTGTCTGTAGCGTTGTGTGTGTGTGTTGCGCGGTTTGTGTGTGTGTGGTGTGTTTTGGGGGAGGTATGTTTTGTGCAATGTGTGTGTTGTGCGGTATGTGCGTATATTTGTGTGTGCCGCGGTGTTTGTGTGTTGGGTGTTGTGTGTGTGCAGCGTTGTCTGTGTGTGTGGGTGTCTGTGTAGGGCAGTTGTTTGTGGTTCCCAGTGTGTGTGTGTGTGTGTGTGTGTGTGTGTGTGGTGTGTGGTGTGTTGTGCAGTGTGTGTGTGTGTGTGTGCGTGCATCAGCCTCTCTTCTCTCAGCCTACCTCTCCCAGCCTCCCTCCTCCCAGCCTCCCTCAGCATCAGCCTCCCTCTCCCAGCTCCCAGCCTCCCCAAGCATCAGCCTCCACCAGCATCAGCCTCTCTCCTTCCAGCCTCCCCCAGCATCAGCCTCCGCCAGCATCAGCCTCTCTCCTTCCAGCCTCCTCCAGCATCAGCCTCCCTCTCCCAGCCTTCCCCAGGATCAGCCTCTCTCCTCCCAGCCTCCGTCCTCCCAGCCTTCTCCAGCATCAGCTTTCCCCTCCCAGCCTCCCTCAGCATCAGCCTTCCCCAGCATCAGCCTCTCTCCTCCCAGCCTCAGCCTCTCTCCTTCCAGCCTCCCCCAGCATCAGCCTCTCTCCTTCCAGCTTCCCTCAGCATCAGCCTCCCCTTCCCAGCCTTCCCCAGGATCAGCCTCTCTCCTCCCAGCCTCCTTCCTCCCAGCCTCCCCCTCCCAGCCTCCCTCAGCATCAGCCTTCCGCTCCCAGTCTCCCCCAGCATCAGCCTCCCCATGCATCAGCCTCCACCAGCATCAGCCTCTCTCCTTCCAGCCTCCCCCAGCATCAGCCTCCCCTTCCCAGCCTTCCCCAGGATTAGCCTCTCTCCTCCCAGCCTCCTTCCTCCCAGCCTCCCCCTCCCAGCCTCCCTCAGCATCAGCCTTCCGCTCCCAGTCTCCCCCAGCATCAGCCTCCCCAAGCATCAGCCTCCACCAGCATCAGCCTCTCTCCTTCCAGCCTCCCCCAGCATCAGCCTCTCTCCTTCCAGCCTCCCTCAGCATCAGCCTCCCGTTCCCAGCCTTCCCCAGGATCAGCCTCTCTCCTCCCAGCCTCCTTCCTCCCAGCCTCCCTCAGCATTTGACTTCCCCTCCCAGTCTCCCCCAGCATCAGCCTCCCCAAGCATCAGCCTCCACCAGCATTAGCCTCCACCAGCATTAGCCTCTCTCCTTCCAGCCTCCCCCAGCATCAGCCTCCCCATGCATCAGCCTCCACCAGCATCAGCCTCCCTCGTCCCAGCCTCCCCCTCCCAGCCTCCCCCAGCATCAGCCTCTCTCCTCCCAGCCTTCCCCATGATCAGCCTCTCTGCTCCCAGCCTCCTCCAGCACGCCGTGCTCCTCTGCCGACACTCACACACCCGATCGCATCCACTCACACACACCCGATCGCATCCACTCACACACACCCGATCGCATCCACTCACACACTCCCGATCGCATCCACTCACACACACCCGATCGCATCCACTCACACACACCCGATCGCATCCACTCACACACACCCGATCGCATCCACTCACACACACAGACACTGACGATATCGCACATACTCACAACATCCGGAGGTATCACATGCTTCTGGCCATGTGATCCTCCCGCAGGTCCTGGAAGCTAACAGCACAGTACCGCCGCCGAGAAGCAAGCGATATCCCAGGATGTTGTGAGTATGTGGATGCGATGTGATGTGTGTGTGTGAGTGAGTGTGATCTGATTTGTGTGTGTGTGTGTGTGTGTGCTGTTATGTGTGTGTGCTGTTATGTGTCTGTATTTTCCGCCGCTGCAGGACCTTGATGTGTGGATGCGATGTGATGTGTGTGTGAGGTGTGTGTGAGAGTGAGTGTGAGCCAGTGTACACTGGTAACTATGATACACATCGGGTAACTAAGGGACCTTAGTTACCCGATGTGTATAATGGTTACCAGCTTTCACGGCCTCCGTCAAGATCCCAGCATCGCAAGGTTATGTCTGGCGCTGCCGGGATCCTGACGCAGCCGGTGTAGAAGCAAGCGATATCCCAGCATGTTGTGATGTGTGAGGTGTGTGTGAGAGTGAGTGTCTAAGAGTGAGTGTGATCTGATGTGTGTGTGTACTCACCTGGGAGTCGCGGCTCCGTGTCAGTTGGGCCAGAGCGAGCGTGCATTGCGTGAGGGGGGCGGGGCCTGCAGAGAGCCAGGGCGAGAGGCCAATCCGTGTGGGGGGGCGGGGCCATGGCGAGCCCAGCGGCCAATCAGCTTTGTGTCACCGTAAGGACACAATTTCGGAGCATGACAGACAGACAGATAGACAGACAGACAGACAGACAGAATAAGGCAATTATATATATAGATATAGATATATAGAGATAGATATATATGAGATAGATATATAGATATAGATATATATGAGATAGATATATATGAGATAGATATATAGATATATAGAGATAGATATAGATGTGTATATACATACTAGCTGTACTACCCGGCGTCGCCCGGGTTAATAGCTGCTGTTAACAAAACAGAATGTATTAACAAAAATGTATTCTGCACACAAACACCACAAAACAGATAGATAGAAATGTAATTATTAAAAGGCAAAAACTAAGCTAATAGAAGCATTTCACAACATATATTTCAAGACCACAGATATTCCACACAGATTTAACTAAATTGGCCAAGTAATGTGCTCGGTCGGTCTCTTTCCCGGTCGGTCTCTTTCCCGGTCGGTCTCTTTCCCGGTCGGTCTCTTTCCCGGTCGGTCTCTTTCCCGGTCGGTCTCTTTCCCGGTCGGTCTCTTTCCCGGTCGGTCTCTTTCCCGGTCGGTCTCTTTCCCGGTCGGTCTCTTTCCCGGTCGGTCTCTTTCCCGGTCGGTCTCTTTCCCGGTCGGTCTCTTTCCCGGTCGGTCTCTTTCCCGGTCGGTCTCTTTCCCGGTCGGTCTCTTTCCCGGTCGGCCTCCCCACCGACATCTTATTACCTCACATATAAGCTTCTTATACTATGAATGTATTTTGTTCCTATAGCAACCAATCCCAGCTCCTACTAATAACCTGTAGTTCCAGGCTCCATTTACTTTAATAAAGGCATGTTTTTTGGAGAGTAACTGTAAAGCGCGGGGTTAAATTTTCCCGTCAAAACATAGTCTACGACGTTCCCTGGGTCACATGAGGTGTCTGTGAAGAATTTTGTGATTGTAAATGTGACGGTGCGGATACACTTTTTGTTTCACTTTTTCCCCATTATGTAGATAGGGGCAAAATTGATTGGTAAATTGGAACGCGCGGGATTAAAATGTCACCTCACAACATAGCCTATGACGCTCTCGGGGTCCAGACGTGTGAGTGTGCACAATTTTGTGGCTGTAGCTGCGACGGTGCAGATGCCAATCCAGGACGCACGCACGCACGCACACACACACACACACACACACACACACATACGCACACACACACACACACACACACATTCATTCAGCTTTATATATTAGATATATGTGTGTGTGTGTATATATGTATGTGTGTGTATATATGTATATATATATATATATATATATATATATATGATATATGTATATAAATATATGTATGATATATATATAATTTTTATTTATTTTTTAATAAAATGAAGCTACTAAGATGCAATTATACTCAGGCTTTGTGGTTTAATTAAGGGGATTAAGCCAAAATATCCTGTGAACCATTTAGGAATTGCAACCATTTTTCTACAAAGCCTCCTCATTTCAGGGGCTCAAAACTGATTAGCTAAATTAACTTTTTACCATAAATAAAATGTTAATTTCTAATACTTTGTAGAGAATCCTTTACCGGCAATGATGGCCTGAAGTCTTTCGGCCACGGACGTCACCATCGCTGGTTTCCGCCTGTGTGATGCTTTGCCTGCATTTCCTGCAGCTGGCTTCAGTTGTCGGTTGTTTGTGGCTCTTTCTTCCTTTAAGTTTTCTCTTAATCCTGTGAAATGCAGCTCGACCGAGCTGAGATCTGGTGATGACTCGGACATTGTAGAATATTCTACTTCTTTGCTTTTGCAGGATATTTTGGGTCATTGTCCATCTCTCAGTAAAGCACTGTCCATTCATCCTTGCTGTATTTGGATGAACCTGAGCAGAAAGTCTCATCCTGTACACTTAAGGATTCATCCGGCTGCTTCTGTCTTCAGTCACATCATCAACAACCACTAGTGCCCCAGGGCCATTGTTAGCCCTGCATGCCCGGCCATCACAAAGCCTCCACCATGTGTTAGAGGACGTGCTGTGCTCTCGATCAGGAGCCGTTCCAAGCCTTCTCCAGACTGTCTTCTTCTTATCATTCTGGTACAGGTTGATCTTAAGCTGGTGTCACACCAAGCGACAGCGACAACGACGTCGCTGTTACGTCACCATTTTCGGTGACATAACAGCGACCTTGTAAGTCGCTGTTATGATCGCTGCTTAGCTGTCAAACACAGCAGAAGCAGCGATCATAACGTCGCTGTGCTACATGTGCAGAGAGCAGGGAGCCGCGCTTAGCGCTGGCTCCTTGCTCTCCTAGGTACAGTACACATCGGGTTAATTAACCCGATGTGTGCTGCAGCTACATGTCACAGTGCAGAGAGCAAGGAGCCGCGCGCACTGCTTAGCGCTGGCTCCTTGCTCTCCTTGCTACAGTATACATCGGGTTAATTACCCGATGCATACTGCAGCCACATGTCACAGTGCAGGAGCCGGCACTGGCAGCAAGAGCGGAGGCTGGTAACCAGCGTAAACATCGGGTAACCAGGGAAAGGTCTTCCCTTGGTTACCCGATGTTTACGCTGGTTACAGCTTACCGCAGCTGCCAGTGCCGGCTCCTGATCGCTTCATTTCGTCGCTCTCTCGCTGTCACACACAGCGATGTGTGTGTCACAGCGGGAGAGTGACGACCAAAAAATGAAGCTGGACATTCAGCAACGACCGGCGACCTCACAGCAGGGGCCAGGTTGTTGCTGGATGTCACACACAGCGACAGCGACGGGACGTCGCTGCAACGTCACAGAAAATGGTGACGTAGCAGCGACGTCGTTGTCGTCGTCGTTATGTGTGACACCAGCTTTAGTCTCATCTGTCCTCTGCTGCTTTTCCAGAACTGGGCGGCTTCTCTAGATATTTATTTTTGTCAAACTCTAATCTGGCTTTTCTATTTTTAAGGCTGATTAATGGTTTTCACCATGTGGTGACCCCTCTGTATTTGCTTCTTGTGGTGACCCCTCTGTATTTGCTCTCAAGAAGTCTTGTGTTTATGGTAGACTTAGATACTGAAACACATTCTTGGAGAATGTTCTTTACTTGGGTGAATGCTGTGAAGGTTTTTCTTAACCATGGAAGGGAAAATGCGATCATCCACCGCTGTCGTCTTCCGTGGACATCCAGTCCTATTCGAGTTCCCAAGCTCACCGCATGGTGTGTTTTTTGTTGGGTTTTTTTTTGTGTTTGCAGAACCTACCAAGCTCTTGACTTGGCAACTCCTAACATTTCTGCATTCTCTGATGGATTTCTTCTTTTTTTCAACCTGTTTCTTCATTTGAGAGCTCCTTTGACTGCATTTTGTAGGTACAGCTTTCAAATGCAGAAGCCACACCTGGAATCAGCTCCAGACCTTTTACCTGCTTTATTAATGATAAATTAATGAGGGAATAGCCCATGCAGCCTATTCAAGAGCTCTTGAGATAATTGTACAATTACCTTGGTTTTCTTGAAAAGAGGCAGCTACAAATTAAAGAGCTGTAACTCCTAAATACTTACTCCAATTTGGATGTGAATACCCTCAAATTAAAGCTGAGTCTGCACCTTATCCACATATTCTATAACTGTATCTTAAATATGTTTTGGTAAACTGCGAAAATGCCAAAAGTTGTCACTGTCAAAATATTTCTCTGTGTGTGTGTGTGTGTGTGTGTATACATATAATATACTAGCTGTAGTACCCGGGATAGTAACTGTCTCTTTGTCTCTCTCCCAGTCTCTGTGTGCCGCTGTCTGTCTCTCTCGCTGTCTGTCTGTCTCGCTGTCTGTCTGTCTCGCTGTCTGTCTGTCTCGCTGTCTGTCTGTCTCGCTGTCTGTCTGTCTCGCTGTCTGTCTGTCTCGCTGTCTGTCTGTCTCGCTGTCTGTCTGTCTCGCTGTCTGTCTGTCTCGCTGTCTGTCTGTCTCGCTGTCTGTCTGTCTCGCTGTCTGTCTGTCTCGCTGTCTGTCTGTCTCGCTGTCTGTCTGTCTCGCTGTCTGTCTGTCTCGCTGTCTGTCTGTCTCGCTGTCTGTCTGTCTCGCTGTCTGTCTGTCTCGCTGTCTCTTTCCTTGTCTGTCTGTTTCTATCTCTCTGTCTGTATTTGCATCAGTCTGTCTCTCTCTCTGTCTCTTTGCCCGCGCTGTCTCTTTGCCCGCGCTGTCTCTCTCTATCCGTCTCACCACCGACATCTTTTTACCTCACACATAAGCTTCTTATACTAACAGTTTATTTTGTTCCTATAGCAACCACTGACAGTTGCTATTTATAGCCTGTAGCTCCCAGCTCCATTCAGTTTAATGGCTGCAGGATTTTTGTAGAGTAACTGGAAAGGACGGGGTTAAATTTTCCCGCCCAAACATAGTCTATGACGTTCCCTGAGTCACATGGAGTGTCTGTGCAAAATTTCGTGATTGTACATGCGACGGTGCAGATTCCTTTGGCGGACATACACACATATATACATTCATACACTCACCTTTATATATTAGATGTGTGTATATATATAATATATATATATAATATAATGTGCGTTTATATGTATGTATGCTTTATATATATGTGTGTGTATATGTGTGTATGTATGTGTGTATATATATATATATATATGTGTGTGTGTATATTATATAATATATATGTATGTTTTTATATATATATGTGTGTGTATATATACAGTTAGGTCCAGAAATCTTTGGACAGTGACACAATTTTCGCGAGTTGGGCTCTGCATGCCACCACATTGGATTTGAAATGAAACCTCTACAACAGAATTCAAGTGCAGATTGTAACGTTTAATTTGAAGGTTTGAACAAAAATATCTGATAGAAATTGTAGGAATTGTATACATTTCTTTACAAACACTCCACATTTTAGGAGGTCAAAAGTAATTGGACAAATAAACCAAACCCAAACAAAATATTTTTATTTTCAATATTTTGTTGCGAATCCTTTGGAGGCAAATCACTGCCTTAAGTCTGGAACCCATGGACATCACCAAACGCTGGGTTTCCTCCTTCTTAATGCTTTGCCAGGCCTTTACAGCCGCAGCCTTCAGGTCTTGCTTGTTTGTGGGTCTTTCCGTCTTAAGTCTGGATTTGAGCAAGTGAAATGCATGCTCAATTGGGTTAAGATCTGGTGATTGACTTGGCCATTGCAGAATGTTCCACTTTTTTGCACTAATGAACTCCTGGGTAGCTTTGGCTGTATGCTTGGGGTCATTGTCCATCTGTACTATGAAGCGCCGTCCGATCAACTTTGCGGCATTTGGCTGAATCTGGGCTGAAAGTATATCCCGGTACACTTCAGAATTCATCCGGCTACTCTTGTCTGCTGTTCTGTCATTAATAAACACAAGTGACCCAGTGCTATTGAAAGCCATGCATGCCCATGCCATCACGTTGCCTCCACCATGTTTTACAGAGGATGTGGTGTGCCTTGGATCATGTGCCGTTCCCTTTCTTCTCCAAACTTTTTTCTTCCCATCATTCTGGTACAGGTTGATCTTTGTTTCATCTGTCCATAGAATACTTTTCCAGAACTGAGCTGGCTTCATGAGGTGTTTTTCAGCAAATTTAACTCTGGCCTGTCTATTTTTGGAATTGATGAATGGTTTGCATCTAGATGTGAACCCTTTGTATTTACTTTCATGGAGTCTTCTCTTTACTGTTGACTTAGAGACAGATACACCTACTTCACTGAGAGTGTTCTGGACTTCAGTTGATGTTGTGAACGGGTTCTTCTTCACCAAAGAAAGTATGCGGCGATCATCCACCACTGTTGTCATCCGTGGACGCCCAGGCCTTTTCAGTTCCCAAGCTCACCAGTCAATTCCTTTTTTCTCAGAATGTACCCGACTGTTGATTTTGCTACTCCAAGCATGTCTGCTATCTCTCTGATGGATTTTTTCTTTTTTTTTCAGCCTCAGGATGTTCTGCTTCACCTCAATTGAGAGTTCCTTAGACCGCATGTTGTCTGGTCACAGCATCAGTTTCCAAATGCAAAACCACACACCTGTAATCAACCCCAGACCTTTTAACTACTTCATTGATTACAGGTTAACGAGGGAGACTCCTTCAGAGTTAATTGCAGCCCTTAGAGTCCCTTGTCCAATAACTTTTGGTCCCTTGAAAAAGAGGAGGCTATGCATTACAGAGCTATGATTCCTAAACCCTTTCTCTGATTTGGATGTGAAAACTCTCATATTGCAGCTGGGAGTGTGCACTTTCAGCCCATATTATATATATAATTGTATTTCTGAACATGTTTTTGTAAACAGCTAAAATAACAAAACTTGTGTCACTGTCCAAATATTTCTGGACCTAACTGTATATATGTGTGTGTATGTATGTGTATATATATATATATATATATATATATATATATATATATATATATATATATATATATATATATATATATATATATATATATATATAATATATATATATATATATATTATAAAATGTATGTGTGTATATTATGTGTATGTAATATGCACATATGTCCCACAGTTACCTATTATGAGCCCTGCAACCTAATGTCTTAAATGTACACCTGGAGAACTATAGAAGTGTCGGGTCAGACATAAAATATCCATGTGCTAATGGGCTCTTGCTTATATCTTCCGATTCTATGTTCCTTTAAAATGACAGCAAAGAGAAAAATCACCTCCTAAGTAGAAGTATTTGATTTCTTCTCTTCTGTGTAGTTGATTCAAATCCGATCAAGATGTTTCCGTCGTCTTTGAAGGTTTTGTGACATTCCTCTTTGAAGCCGAAATGGTAGCCATACTGCCTGACATCGAGCTTTCCTCACAGAAGTTATCCAATACCTGTCACTTTTACATCGAAAGGCGAGAAGTGCTGCTGACGTAGCATTGCGGGCCACTTGCCAAATCTCATGCACACATCCTCTCCTCATTAATAGGAAACGTGCATGAGACCTGCCATATTCTGGCCAGTAATGCTACGTCATCAGCACCTCTCACAGCTTGTTACTCGTACCTAGGTTATCTAAGTTGATCTCTTGGGTTTGCAGGTGATCCTCGAATACCCGATGACCTGAACGAGAGTTGACTTTTCTTCCAAGTGATATAACTTGTTACTCATACCTAGGTTACCTAGATTGATCACTCAGGTTTGCCAGTCACCCTATAGACCAGATGACCTGAACGAAAGTTGACTTTTCTTCCAAGTGCAACAGCTTGTTACTCATTACTAGGTTGAACTCTTGGGTTTGCTGGTTACCCTCTACATCAGATGACCTAAATGAGAGTTGACTTTTCTTCCAAGAGTGACAGCTTGTTACTTGTCCCTAGATTGATCTCTCAGGTTTGCCGTTCACCCTCTAGACCAGATGACCTGAGCGAGAGTTGACTTTTCTTCCAAGGCGCCCAGTAGTTTTCATCGACATGTATGTCACATCAATGGTTAAGAGTTACCCGTACCTAGGTTACATAGGTTGATCACTCAGGTTTACTGGTCACTCTCTAAATCAGATGACCTGAACGAGAGTTGACTTTTCATCCAAGAGCGACAGCTTGTTACTCGTACCTAGGTTGATCTCTTAGGTTTGCTGGTCACCCTATAGAGCAGATGACCTAAACGAGAGTTGACTTTTCTTCCAAGTCGCCCAGTAGTTTTCATCGACATGGCTGTCACATCAATGGTTAAGAATGCCACCACGCGTTAGTACAGGTTTCGGAGACACCACGCATGTTCCCACAGTCAATGGGATGATCTATGAAGAAGTTTAAGTTGTTTACATTCATCCCATAGGAATAAAGAAAGTGGATTTCATTTGCGAATAGTCCATTTCTCAAATTAACCTTAACATAAAGTGTCGTTTTAAAATGAGATCCGAGTTAAAGTGAATATTCATGGTTGGATGATGCAGACCATGAAAATGTAATTGTACATGCCCGAGGGACAGAGAGCAAATTATTTCCTTTCCAGAGAAAATGATCCTTCTTTCTCCCATCTGTTTTGTGTTCTCCTTGTTAAACATAGATGCCTGCCCTTCAGCCGGCAGCCCCGTCACCTCTGCTTCTATGTGTAGGGGATTTTATACTTGTTAATGTCGGGGGGTGCTTTAGAGATGACCTCACGTGAGTCTGGACTGTGCGGAGAAGGTTATGGATGTCTCTCCCCGCTATGCGTCTTAACGCTTTGGAACATGCCTGCAGTGTTTTAGGAAGCTGTCCATTGGCGATCAATAGACGCCACCTCCACCGGCTGCTGTAATGAGAAAAGCATGGCTGATGTGACTGGTATCTCACCGAACACCATGCTAGATGGTGTTCGTAGTGGCCCAGTGAGAAAGTTCTTCACCAAGGCAGCTTTTTAGTTTGGACCACCTTGTCATGCTAAAACTAAATTCTGGTTTTGCCAAAGAAATACAGTGGGTGCAGAAAGTATTCAGACCTATTTACATTTTTCACTCTTTGTTTCATTGCAGTCGTTTGGTAAATTCCAAAAAGTTAATTTTTTTTTCTCATTAATGTACACTCTGCACCCCATCTTGACAGAAAAAAAGCAGAAATGTAGAAATTTTTGGAAACTTATTAAACAAGAAAAATGAAATTATTACATGGTCATTAGTATTCAGAGCCTTTGCTCAGACACTTATATTTGTCACATGCTGTCCATTTCCTTGTGATCCTCCTTGAGATGGTTCTACTCCTTCATTGGAGTCCAGCTGTGTTTAATTAAACTGATAGGACTTGATTTGGAAAGGCGCACACCTGTCTATATAACACCTCATCGCTCTCAGTGCATGTCACACCAAATAAGAATCATGAGGTCAAAGAAACTGCCCAAGGAGCTCAGAGACAGAATTGTGGCAAGGCACAGATCTGGCCAACGTTACAAAAGAATTTCTGCAGTACTCAAGGTTCCTAAGAGCACAGTGGCCTCCATAATCCTTAAATGGAAGAACTCTTCCTAGACCCGGCCATCCAGCCAAACTGAGCCATCGTGGGAGAAGAGCCTTGGTGAGAGAGGTAAAGAAGAACCCCAAGATCACTGGCTGAGCTCCAGAGATGCAGTAGGGAGATGGGAGAAAGTTCCACAAAGTCAACTATCACTGCAGCCCTCCACCAGTCGGGCCTTTATGGCAGAGTGGCCCAACGGAAACCTCTCCTCAGAGCAAGACATATGAAAGCCCACATAGTGTGAGAAGCAATAAATCAAATTTCTAGCCCAAAAAAGGGCAAACCTTGTCACGATGGTATGGTGTTTACGTTTTTTGGTTTTTTTTTTATCAAGTACACTTAATTATATTTTCTATTTACTACTTGCAGGGTATTTGCTCATTTTTTTTAGGTTTTGCTTAGATTCTAGTTTGGCAATTTTGGAGCCAAACTAGGCAAACGTGGGGAGTGTTTCCACCTGCATCTACAGTAGGTCGATCAGTGGTGCCATGAGATGTCACCGGCTGGATTAGTGAGGTCTATCACTGCTGATTTTAGTGTAAAAAATGAACCTATGACACTCGGGGCAGCAGGAATCCAAGACAGCCTGTGTTATTGCAGCCATGTAACACCGCGCCTCATCGAAAACATGCTTCAGGTATGATGCGTCTCCGAGGTCTAGTCCAAGGGGCCAGTCCTAGCGGTTTCTCCCCTCGCCATTCTAATTTGATAAGTCTCTCCAAATACGCAAACCTAGAGGAGGTAATCCTGTCCGTCTAGGGAAAGTGGGCAGCAAGACACTCCTCCAGTGTCTAATTCCTGCAAGCCGTGGATCGTGCAGCACAAAATCTGTTGGGTTATCTACTTCTAATGAATTGGACAACACCTTCCGGTAGTGCACACATGACAACACCTATGTATAGACACAATGTCGTAGACTATGATCATTTCTCGATGTGGAAGAGAGCGGCATCGGAGAACCCTTAGAAAACTTGTCCAAGGACTAGCGGTCTAACACAACCGATGCAATCCAAGAACGTGCCAAATTGGTAAAAAATATATGGATTTTTTGAATATTCTGTATATCCTTGTATGGAGTTTGATAGGCTATTAATTAATATTCCAGAGCTGGAGAATAGAGATGAGCGGACCCATGGAAGTTTGGTTTGGCGGGTTCAGCTGGTCTTCAGGTAAAGTTCTGTTCTGGACCCGGACTTGACCTGAATCCCAATGGAAGTCACCAGTTCGGGTCTCTGCCCACATGCAGCCAGCGATAAACAGAGCACATCCAGGGGAGGGTGGGCAGGGTTTTTCCTTTTTGTTTGGTGCACGCTACATCTGATCACGCTGTTGTTACCCCCAGTGTGAGCCGATCAAACACTGCAAGCGGCTCGCATTGGGCCGAGCAAACCCGAGCACTGCGATGCTCATGCCAGTGGTTTGCTTATGTAAAGCACCCAAACGCCGAACCTGTTTGGTATGAACATTAAACGCCAAACCTTGGGTTTTCTTCTCTCTACTGGAGAACCCCTTTAAGTCTGTCGATCTGGTTCCTTCTTCATTGATGACCTAACCATTGTGCGCTGATGATCACAATCCAGATGTGGATGAATTTGCCTTTCTATGAGGCTTTGTAAAGTTAGGGGAAGATGGACATGATGACGTGCGAAGCTGTTCTGCAGAGAAATGTACAATTATTTTCATCTGATTTGATGCCAAATATGCGCAGTTTCCCAATCGCTGAGCTTTGTTTTTTAGTAGTCTCCTCTTTTGTTCTGAACCAAATTAACCATCGTACAGTTAGACAATGTGTTGTCAGTTTTGTCTCCCAGCCATGGTCTACCTTTTAGTTTTGAAGGCCATGTTCACATTTGAATGATATTTTTACAGATTATATTTAGATATGATATACACAACAGGTAGAGTGTCCTTAGAATTACAGCCCAGAGCTGTATTCACAATTTTGCTGTAAACCATTGACTAGTTTCCCAACAGACCCAACGTCTAATAGTTTTAAAGGGAATCTGTCAGCAGGTTTTTGCTTTGTAATCTGAGATCAACATAATGTAGGAAAATGTTACTTGCTGGTCCGTTTGCTGTCATTTTGATACAATCACCATTTTCTCTGCTGCAGATCTAGAAGAGCTTGCAATATTGAGCTGTGTATAACCCCACCCACACCATTGATTGACCGCTTTCTGTGTACACTGTATATTGACAAAAAGCTGCTTATCAGTGGTGACACTCGTTGATAACAATGATTTTATTGAAATAGCAACACACAGCCTAGTAGGTGCCACATCATTGGAATCTGGGTCTTGGATTCCTATATAATGCTGATCCCTCAGACTCCCAACTCCGCACCCTCTAAAATGAAGAATTTCTTAGTATGCCTGTATTTTGTGTACTGGTCCTTCTTAGTGACTGATGGCTATCTCTGTATGCGAAGTTAGCTGTAAATCATTAAATAGAACCTCCTACTGGATTCCTAAGCATAGAAAAAGTAGGGGTTCTGAATAAATTCCAAATTATATTGGGTCTTCAATAACATTTCTTCACATGTTCTACATAGATTAGATCAGGCACCATCCTGTAGGGAGTAAAAGCCGATGACTGACATGGGGAGAGCATCCATCATGTGGTGGCAAAATATTATTCTTAATGGAGGTTATCCTTTTTTTTTTTTTTTTCCTCCACTTTTTTATGTTGCTTATAGTTGTGTGCCTAATATAGCACACCCTCAGCGCTGCAGCAGCAGCACGACCTCCAGCGCTGCAGCAGCAGTAGCACGCCCCCAGCGCTGCAGCAGCATGCCCCCAGCGCTGCAGCAGCACGCCCCCAGCGCTGCAGCAGCACGCCCCCAGCGTTGCAGCAGCAGCACGACCCCCAGCGTTGCAGCAGCAGCACGACCTCCAGCGCTGCAGCAGCAGCACGACCTCCAGCGCTGCAGCAGCAGCACGACCTCCAGCGCTGCAGCAGCAGCACGCCCCCCAGCGCTGCAGCAGCAGCACGCCCCCCAGCGCTGCAGCAGCAGTAGCACGCCCCCAGCGCTGCAGCAGCAGCACGCCCCCAGCGCTGCAGCAGCACGCCCCCAGCGCTGCAGCAGCACACCCCCAGCGCTGCAGCCAGTATTTGACTGACTGAAGTGGTAGTATTTGTTGGAGAGGCAGTGCCAGATCTGCAGGAGGTGATTATATCTTTTTTTTTTTTTTTTTGTTTTTTTTTTTGTTTTAATCATCTATGGGCCAAACACATAATTGAAAAGTTACCATTTTTTAAATATATGTAATTATTTTTTTAGATTCCAAAAACAAATGGCCATATTTTTATTTTTTTTAATTCCTGAAGTTTAAAGAAAAAGAAAACCTTTTAAATTTGTAGAACCGGTCATTAAACGCCAAAATTAAACCAAATCTGATCTGTTCAGACTGATTCTCCTCGAGTGTAAACATTTCCAGACAATCCAGTTATTGATCAGAAGTGGTTTCTGTGCGCAGTGTGACCACACGCAAAGGAAATGTCTCATTATGGAGTACCCCGCCGTCCTGGTGCTCGCGGAGGAATGTTCCAGCCACTCTGATACTTTTTTATGTTCCTTTTGCCCCTCAAAGGGCTTCACGCATTCCAAGACATCGTAGCTGGATCCATTGAGACCTGTTCTGAACATTTTCTTCCTCACTTCTCAACCTTGTAAATTGGAAGCGTGAATAAAGCTTGTCCTTCACCGTGTCGCTGAGATGATGTATAGTCGTAGTGTACGGCTCATGTGCGCCGTGCACCAGCGGGGATTACTGGAGGCCCAGTCACTTTGGATCTTCTCAGTCATCTCATTGGTGGGAATAATACTCCATTTGTCTTGTCACTATGAGCTCAGTCTTTTATTCTCCTCATGTCATCCAGTTATACTCATAACCTCTTTCAACCATAGTTGGGTCCAAAAAGTATCCATCTCATTCTCATCTACAGTTATTTAGTCACAAGGTCTTCTCGATTCTTCAAAAATACCTTGTCCCTACATTTACCTTCATAACTCAAAACTCAGTTAAAAAGGTATTTCCACTACTTAGACAGCCCCTTCTCGAAATTAATCAGTGCCTCCATGTATATCAGCATACACTCAACACCCCCCCCCCCGACCGGTGCTAAGTTGGCACTTTGCCAGCGATGGTGTGACATTGTTCCTTGCGCCCTGCAGCCTTTCAGCGGTCACTGATGGGCTGCAGAGCTCACACTACATTTATCTAAAACAGTTTTATCCAAGGGAAGTGTGAGCGCTGCAGCCCATCAGTGTCTGCTGATGGATTGCAGAACTCGCATGACCCAACAATTAAGAGCCAATGATGGGTTGTAGCGCTCTCACTTCTCCATAAGAAACGTTTTTGACTGGGGGAAAAGTGTGAGCGCTGCAGCCCATCTGTGTCTGCTGATGGGCTTTAGCGCTTACGTAACCTAACTATCCGTGGCTGCTGATAGGTTGATGTGCTGTTTTACAGGGAAGTGGGAGCGGTGCAGCCTATTAGTGTCCGCTGATAGCCTGTAGCGCCTACGTGACTTGACATAACAATCACTTCCCACTGACGGGTCACAGCACTCTTGTGACCTAACAATTCGCAGCCAATGATGGGCTGCAGCGCTCACACGTCTCTTATATGAAACCTTTTTGACTGAGCAAAGTGTGAGCCCATCAGTGTCCGCCGATCGTCTGTAGCGCTCACCTAACATAACAATCAGTGGCTGCTGATGAGGCGCAGCATTAGTGTTACCTAACAATCCGTAGCCAATGATGGGTTGCAGCACTCACAATTCTCTCATACGAAACCTTTTTGAGGGAAGTATGAGCGCTGCAGCCCATCAGTGTCTGCTGATAGGCTGTAGTGCTTATATGACATAACAATCAGTGGTCGCTGATGGCTTGCGGGGCTTGTTCCCTCAGAGAAAGCCATTTCACATGCGGGAAGCGTGAGCCCTGCAGCCCATCAGTGTCCAATGAAAGGTCACAGCACTCGCATGACCTAACAATTTGCAGCCAGTGCTGGGTTGTAGCGCTCACTCTTCTCTCATATGAAACCTCTCTGATGAAAGTGTGAGCGCTGCAGCCCATCTGTGTCAGCTGATCAGCTGTAGTGCTTACGTAACATAATCCGTGGCCGCTGATAAGTTGAAGGGCTACTTCCCTCAGAGCGTCTTTTTACATGAGGGAAGTGTGAGTGCTGCAGCCCATCAGTGTCCGTTGATAGGCTGTAGCCGCTGCGTGACATCACTTCCTGTGATAGGATGCAACCCAACAATCCGCAGCCAATGATGGGGTTGCAGCGCTCACACTTCTCTCATAC
Organism: Anomaloglossus baeobatrachus; assembly: GCF_048569485.1. NCBI lineage: Eukaryota > Metazoa > Chordata > Amphibia > Anura > Aromobatidae > Anomaloglossus > Anomaloglossus baeobatrachus. Next base: position 542,258,949 of record NC_134358.1, on the reverse strand, counting down.
AAAACCTTTTTGTCTGAGAAAAATGTGAGCGCTGCAGCCCATCAGTGTCCGCTAATTGGTTGTAGCACTTATATAACCTGATGGGTTAAAGCGATCACATGTCTCTCATACGAAACCTTTTTGACTGAGGAAAATGTGAGCGCTGCAGCCCATCAATCGGTCTGATCCTTATTTTTCCACTGGGCGCTTTTCCTCTCCAATACTGAAACATTCATATCTATCGTGTATGGGAGGGTTGGGACATAAAGCTCTTGTGGGCGGCACGGTGGCTCAGTGGGCGGCACGGTGGCTCAGTGGTTAGCACTGCAGGCTTGTAGCGCTGGAGTCCTGGGTTCGAATTCAACCAAGGACACCATCTGTAAGCAGTTTGCTTGTTCTCCCTGTGTTTGCGTGGATTTCCTCCGGGTGCTCCGGTTTCCTCCCACACTCCAAAGACATACAGATAGGGGATTTTATATTGTGAGCCCCAATGGGGACAGTATTGCCAATGTATGTGAAGCGCTGCGGAATATGTTAGCGCTATATAAAAAAAAATAAAGATTTGCTGATAGATGATCACCCTTTTTTTCCCAAATTTCTCCATGATGGGGGATATTCACCTTTTTTTTATTTTTTTTTTTTCCTCAGTACAATTTTGGAGGTTTGACTGTACATGGTGCCATGAGCATCGCATTAGATAACGCCATCAGTCACACCATCGCTGATGCCTCCTTTGATGTTCCCCATTCTCCTCATTGGATGGTAGCAGCTCGGTAGTTGGAGGGAGCGAGTGACAGTGATTGAGTGGCAGGAATGTTAATTGGAAGCATTAGCGATGGAAATGGTCCCTAAATAGTCCAGCAGCTCACGCTCTACATCTGCCTCGATTACGAAGATTAATCTCCTTCTATGGCAGAAATTGTGTTCAAGATTTATAGATTTCTTTTTTTATACTGGTGTTTGAAAATATCCCAGAAAATGCCAAAAGTGTGAGCGGTGAAATTGGATGTTTAATTATTTTTGTACTTGTCACCATGAGTCATGAGTAGAGTTGAGCGGATTGCTAATAATCCGGGTCCGGCGGATCAGTGTCAGGTTGACAAGGAAGTCCGGATCCGATATCCGGCCCAATATATGTCGATGATGAGTGGAATCCGGAACGAGAGAGAGACAAAGAGAGAGAGACAAAGAGAGAGAGACAAAGAGAGAGAGACAAAGAGAGAGAGACAAAGAGAGAGAGACAAAGAGAGAGAGACAAAGAGAGAGAGACAAAGAGAGAGAGACAAAGAGAGAGAGACAAAGAGAGAGAGAGACAAAGAGAGAGAGAGACAAAGAGAGAGAGACAAAGAGAGAGACAAAGACAGACAGAGAGTGAGACAAAGAGAGTGAGACAAAGAGAGTGAGACAAAGAGAGTGAGACAAAGAGAGTGAGACAAAGAGAGTGAGACAAAGAGAGTGAGACAAAGAGAGTGAGACAAAGAGAGTGAGACAAAGAGAGTGAGACAAAGAGAGTGAGACAAAGAGAGTGAGACAAAGAGAGTGAGACAAAGAGAGTGAGACAAAGAGAGTGAGACAAAGAGAGTGAGACAAAGAGAGTGAGACAAAGAGAGTGAGACAAAGAGAGTGAGACAAAGAGAGTGAGACAAAGAGAGTGAGACAAAGCGAGTGAGACAAAGCGAGTGAGACAAAGCGAGTGAGACAAAGCGAGTGAGACAAAGCGAGTGAGACAAAGCGAGTGAGACAAAGCGAGTGAGACAAAGCGAGTGAGACAAAGCGAGTGAGACAAAGCGAGTGAGACAAAGCGAGTGAGACAAAGCGAGTGAGACAAAGCGAGTGAGACAAAGCGAGTGAGACAAAGCGAGTGAGACAAAGCGAGTGAGACAAAGAGAGAGAGACAAAGAGAGAGAGACAAAGAGAGAGAGACCGAGACAGAGAGAAATAGACAGAGAGAAATAGACAGAGAGACACAAAAAGAATCCGGATCATGCACCCGGAATTCCTCGTCAGGCAGGTACCAGTCCTTTCCGGCAAAACATGTAGAAAGACTTGGCATGGCTGCCTTCATCCTACTTTACCACGTACCACCAATACAATATTTCCAGGAACTGTGTGGATTCACAGGCTCTCTAACTTGTCTTGTGAGCCACTATTGTGTGTGTTTTCTTCCTCTGCATTCTTCCAGTACTATAGGGCTGTAATTTCATTTTCATCACTTACCAGCATCTATAACCTATCTTATTTTCCACATTCGCTGAACTGAAAGCCCTGGTTCTTTGTTATGCCTGTGTAAATTTTGACTGTTTTTGCTGCAGATTTCACCCATACTATTGTGTGGGAAAAATCCTCATCAAAAACATACTTTTTTTTTTTTTTTCCCTGACCAAAAGAGGCAGAATTGGTATAGATATTTCTGCACCAAATACTTTACATGAGCACATAACTTTGTGGTCCTGAAAATCAAGCAGCTTCTTTTCCGTTCCCCAAAATTTACAGGCATTTTAAACGGAATCTATCAATGAGAGAGCCTAGTTCCAGTGATGTTTCAATGCAATCAATGTTTTATCAGCAGGTGACTATCACTGCCGGAGTAGGTGTTGCGTGCCAGGCAGTCCCACTGATCTGTAATCCCAGCCCCACCACTGATTGGCAACTTCCTGTATATTGTCAGCAAAATGCCAATCAGTGGTGTGTGCGGGGTTATACTCAAGCTCAGTACTTTGAGCATTGACTTGTCTAGGGCGGCACGGTGGCTCAGTGGTTAGCACTGCAGTCTTGCAGCGCTGGGGTCCTGGGTTCAAATCCCACCAAGGACAACATCTGCAAGGAGTTTGTATGTTCTCCCCGTGTTTGCGTGGGTTTCCTCCGGGTTCTCCGGTTTCCTCCCACACTCCAAAGACATACAGATAGGGACTCTAGATTGCGAGCCCCAATGGGGACAGTGATGCCAATGTATGTAAAGCGCTGTGGAATTAATAGCGCTATATAAATGAATACAATTTTGTATTATTATTATCATTATTATTATTATTATTATTAATAATTGTCTACAACAGATAAAATAGGGATTCTATGAAAGCTGCACCAAGCAGCCCCAGTAAGTGACACATCGCTGGAATCAGGCTCTCTGCCCCTACATCGTGCTGCTTGTAGATTACATAGCAAAAACCTGGTGACAGATATCTTTTAAGGGCTCACACTGTAGTTTCTTGAATAGTTAGGTGGTCGGGGAACACAATGCATGGGAAAAATGGAGAAGGGGGGTGCAGTGCTACCCCCAAGGCTGCATCTTCATTCTCAAAGTTGGGACTTTGAGATCAGAAAGTGTTATACATCATCACTTATTGACATTTCATTACATTTGCAAAGGAAGGTTATTCATCAAAAGGTATTTCTGGTGCTGCAATAATAGGCGATACCTGTCGAAATGTGAGGCAGACACCTCTTACCTGTTCTAACCTCCTAACGCCGCTCTTCATGCTTTATATATTCCGCTCGGAGGTTTCCCCGGCTCTGCTGCATGACTAATTCAAGACTCTGTTTTCTGTAGAAGTCTAGACCATGTTTCGAATTCCTTACAAGGACCATTTAATAAACCTCTTTAAGTATGGATACCTCCACTGTTTTTTTTTGGATTAACCCTGCCATAGCTTTCTCAGAGAGTCCCCGCTCATGCGCCGGCGTACGCAGCTTCTGACTTGTGCCACCGGTAGCCGTCACGGTTAAAGCAGGGCACGAGTGTACATTTTAAGTTGCTCTTGATCATTTTTATTTTTTTTTTAATATTTTCGTTAAAAGAAAATTCGAGTTCCTTCCATCTTGAAAAAATGATGGTTCTATCCTCTTTGGAGAACTGAGCCTTGATGTGCGCCACTGTCAGAAAAGAGGTGTCTGCGCATGCGCGGCTTTTCCTAATTGTGCTCAGAAAATTACACTGCGCACATGCTGTGTATTTCTTGACGTTTGTACTTCAAGGAGGATACGCAGCCACCTCTCCATTCTGAATAGGGCCCAGTATTTGAGAGTTGTATTTATCTTTAAAGGGAACCTGTCACCAGATTTGGCGACTATAAACTGCGCCACCATCAGTGAACCTTTATATACAGCATTCCAGAATCTATATATATAATTGCCTTATTCTGTCTGTCTGTCTGTCTGTCTGTCTATCTGTCTGTCTGTCTGTCTGTCATGCTCCAAAATTGTGTCCTTACGGTGACACAAAGCTGATTGGCCGCTGGGCTCGCCATGGCCCCGCCCCCCACACGGATTGGCCGCTCACCCAGACTGCGCCCCCACACGGATTGGCCAGCCGCTCGCCCAGGCTCCGCCCCACCCACAGATTGGCCTCTCGCCCCGGCACCCTGCAGGCATTGGCAATTCAGCCACGCCACGCCCCGCCCCCCTCACGCAATGCACGTTAGCTCTGGCCCCACCCCCTCCCTCTCCCCGCGCATTTCTCTAACTGACACGGCTGTCACGGAGGTGAGTACGGTACTCCCTATCCCCCCCAACCCCCCCCCCCCCCCCCCCTTGTTAATGTCGGGGGGTGCTTTAGAGATGACCTCACGTGAGTCTGGACTGTGCGGAGAAGGTTATGGATGTCTCTCCCCGCTATGCGTCTTAACGCTTTGGAACATGCCTGCAGTGTTTTAGGAAGCTGTCCATTGGCGATCAATAGACGCCACCTCCACCGGCTGCTGTAATGAGAAAAGCATGGCTGATGTGACTGGTATCTCACCGAACACCATGCTAGATGGTGTTCGTAGTGGCCCAGTGAGAAAGTTCTTCACCAAGGCAGCTTTTTAGTTTGGACCACCTTGTCATGCTAAAACTAAATTCTGGTTTTGCCAAAGAAATACAGTGGGTGCAGAAAGTATTCAGACCTATTTACATTTTTCACTCTTTGTTTCATTGCAGTCGTTTGGTAAATTCCAAAAAGTTAATTTTTTTTTCTCATTAATGTACACTCTGCACCCCATCTTGACAGAAAAAAAGCAGAAATGTAGAAATTTTTGGAAACTTATTAAACAAGAAAAATGAAATTATTACATGGTCATTAGTATTCAGAGCCTTTGCTCAGACACTTATATTTGTCACATGCTGTCCATTTCCTTGTGATCCTCCTTGAGATGGTTCTACTCCTTCATTGGAGTCCAGCTGTGTTTAATTAAACTGATAGGACTTGATTTGGAAAGGCGCACACCTGTCTATATAACACCTCATCGCTCTCAGTGCATGTCACACCAAATAAGAATCATGAGGTCAAAGAAACTGCCCAAGGAGCTCAGAGACAGAATTGTGGCAAGGCACAGATCTGGCCAACGTTACAAAAGAATTTCTGCAGTACTCAAGGTTCCTAAGAGCACAGTGGCCTCCATAATCCTTAAATGGAAGAACTCTTCCTAGACCCGGCCATCCAGCCAAACTGAGCCATCGTGGGAGAAGAGCCTTGGTGAGAGAGGTAAAGAAGAACCCCAAGATCACTGGCTGAGCTCCAGAGATGCAGTAGGGAGATGGGAGAAAGTTCCACAAAGTCAACTATCACTGCAGCCCTCCACCAGTCGGGCCTTTATGGCAGAGTGGCCCAACGGAAACCTCTCCTCAGAGCAAGACATATGAAAGCCCACATAGTGTGAGAAGCAATAAATCAAATTTCTAGCCCAAAAAAGGGCAAACCTTGTCACGATGGTATGGTGTTTACGTTTTTTGGTTTTTTTTTTATCAAGTACACTTAATTATATTTTCTATTTACTACTTGCAGGGTATTTGCTCATTTTTTTTAGGTTTTGCTTAGATTCTAGTTTGGCAATTTTGGAGCCAAACTAGGCAAACGTGGGGAGTGTTTCCACCTGCATCTACAGTAGGTCGATCAGTGGTGCCATGAGATGTCACCGGCTGGATTAGTGAGGTCTATCACTGCTGATTTTAGTGTAAAAAATGAACCTATGACACTCGGGGCAGCAGGAATCCAAGACAGCCTGTGTTATTGCAGCCATGTAACACCGCGCCTCATCGAAAACATGCTTCAGGTATGATGCGTCTCCGAGGTCTAGTCCAAGGGGCCAGTCCTAGCGGTTTCTCCCCTCGCCATTCTAATTTGATAAGTCTCTCCAAATACGCAAACCTAGAGGAGGTAATCCTGTCCGTCTAGGGAAAGTGGGCAGCAAGACACTCCTCCAGTGTCTAATTCCTGCAACCCGTGGATCGTGCAGCACAAAATCTGTTGGGTTATCTACTTCTAATGAATTGGACAACACCTTCCGGTAGTGCACACATGACAACACCTATGTATAGACACAATGTCGTAGACTATGATCATTTCTCGATGTGGAAGAGAGCGGCATCGGAGAACCCTTAGAAAACTTGTCCAAGGACTAGCGGTCTAACACAACCGATGCAATCCAAGAACGTGCCAAATTGGTAAAAAATATATGGATTTTTTGAATATTCTGTATATCCTTGTATGGAGTTTGATAGGCTATTAATTAATATTCCAGAGCTGGAGAATAGAGATGAGCGGACCCATGGAAGTTTGGTTTGGCGGGTTCAGCTGGTCTTCAGGTAAAGTTCTGTTCTGGACCCGGACTTGACCTGAATCCCAATGGAAGTCACCAGTTCGGGTCTCTGCCCACATGCAGCCAGCGATAAACAGAGCACATCCAGGGGAGGGTGGGCAGGGTTTTTCCTTTTTGTTTGGTGCACGCTACATCTGATCACGCTGTTGTTACCCCCAGTGTGAGCCGATCAAACACTGCAAGCGGCTCGCATTGGGCCGAGCAAACCCGAGCACTGCGATGCTCATGCCAGTGGTTTGCTTATGTAAAGCACCCAAACGCCGAACCTGTTTGGTATGAACATTAAACGCCAAACCTTGGGTTTTCTTCTCTCTACTGGAGAACCCCTTTAAGTCTGTCGATCTGGTTCCTTCTTCATTGATGACCTAACCATTGTGCGCTGATGATCACAATCCAGATGTGGATGAATTTGCCTTTCTATGAGGCTTTGTAAAGTTAGGGGAAGATGGACATGATGACGTGCGAAGCTGTTCTGCAGAGAAATGTACAATTATTTTCATCTGATTTGATGCCAAATATGCGCAGTTTCCCAATCGCTGAGCTTTGTTTTTTAGTAGTCTCCTCTTTTGTTCTGAACCAAATTAACCATCGTACAGTTAGACAATGTGTTGTCAGTTTTGTCTCCCAGCCATGGTCTACCTTTTAGTTTTGAAGGCCATGTTCACATTTGAATGATATTTTTACAGATTATATTTAGATATGATATACACAACAGGTAGAGTGTCCTTAGAATTACAGCCCAGAGCTGTATTCACAATTTTGCTGTAAACCATTGACTAGTTTCCCAACAGACCCAACGTCTAATAGTTTTAAAGGGAATCTGTCAGCAGGTTTTTGCTTTGTAATCTGAGATCAACATAATGTAGGAAAATGTTACTTGCTGGTCCGTTTGCTGTCATTTTGATACAATCACCATTTTCTCTGCTGCAGATCTAGAAGAGCTTGCAATATTGAGCTGTGTATAACCCCACCCACACCATTGATTGACCGCTTTCTGTGTACACTGTATATTGACAAAAAGCTGCTTATCAGTGGTGACACTCGTTGATAACAATGATTTTATTGAAATAGCAACACACAGCCTAGTAGGTGCCACATCATTGGAATCTGGGTCTTGGATTCCTATATAATGCTGATCCCTCAGACTCCCAACTCCGCACCCTCTAAAATGAAGAATTTCTTAGTATGCCTGTATTTTGTGTACTGGTCCTTCTTAGTGACTGATGGCTATCTCTGTATGCGAAGTTAGCTGTAAATCATTAAATAGAACCTCCTACTGGATTCCTAAGCATAGAAAAAGTAGGGGTTCTGAATAAATTCCAAATTATATTGGGTCTTCAATAACATTTCTTCACATGTTCTACATAGATTAGATCAGGCACCATCCTGTAGGGAGTAAAAGCCGATGACTGACATGGGGAGAGCATCCATCATGTGGTGGCAAAATATTATTCTTAATGGAGGTTATCCTTTTTTTTTTTTTTTTCCTCCACTTTTTTATGTTGCTTATAGTTGTGTGCCTAATATAGCACACCCTCAGCGCTGCAGCAGCAGCACGACCTCCAGCGCTGCAGCAGCAGTAGCACGCCCCCAGCGCTGCAGCAGCATGCCCCCAGCGCTGCAGCAGCACGCCCCCAGCGCTGCAGCAGCACGCCCCCAGCGTTGCAGCAGCAGCACGACCCCCAGCGTTGCAGCAGCAGCACGACCTCCAGCGCTGCAGCAGCAGCACGACCTCCAGCGCTGCAGCAGCAGCACGACCTCCAGCGCTGCAGCAGCAGCACGCCCCCCAGCGCTGCAGCAGCAGCACGCCCCCCAGCGCTGCAGCAGCAGTAGCACGCCCCCAGCGCTGCAGCAGCAGCACGCCCCCAGCGCTGCAGCAGCACGCCCCCAGCGCTGCAGCAGCACACCCCCAGCGCTGCAGCCAGTATTTGACTGACTGAAGTGGTAGTATTTGTTGGAGAGGCAGTGCCAGATCTGCAGGAGGTGATTATATCTTTTTTTTTTTTTTTTTGTTTTTTTTTTTGTTTTAATCATCTATGGGCCAAACACATAATTGAAAAGTTACCATTTTTTAAATATATGTAATTATTTTTTTAGATTCCAAAAACAAATGGCCATATTTTTATTTTTTTTAATTCCTGAAGTTTAAAGAAAAAGAAAACCTTTTAAATTTGTAGAACCGGTCATTAAACGCCAAAATTAAACCAAATCTGATCTGTTCAGACTGATTCTCCTCGAGTGTAAACATTTCCAGACAATCCAGTTATTGATCAGAAGTGGTTTCTGTGCGCAGTGTGACCACACGCAAAGGAAATGTCTCATTACAGAGTACCCCGCCGTCCTGGTGCTCGCGGAGGAATGTTCCAGCCAATCTGATACTTTTTTATGTTCCTTTTGCCCCTCAAAGGGCTTCACGCATTCCAAGACATCGTAGCTGGATCCATTGAGAACTGTTCTGGACATTTTCTTCCTCACTTCTCAACCGTGTAAATTGGAAGCGTGAATATAGTTTGTCCTTCACCGTGTCGCTGAGATGATGTATAGTCGTAGTGTACGGCTCATGTGCGCCGTGCACCAGCGGGGATTACTGGAGGCCCAGTCACTTTGGATCTTCTCAGTCATCCCATTGGTGGGAATAATACTCCATTTGTCTTGTCACTATGAGCTCAGTCTTTTATTCTCCTCATGTCATCCAGTTATACTCATGACCTCTTTCGACCATAGTTGGGTCCAAAATGTATCCATCTCATTCTCATCTACAGTTATTTAGTCACAAGGTCTTCTCGATTCTTCAAAAATACCTTGTCCCTACATTTACCTTCATAACTCAAAACTCAGTTAAAAAGGTATTTCCACTACTTAGACAGCCCCTTCTCGAAATTAATCAGTGCCTCCATGTATAATATCAGCATACACTCAACACCCCCCCCCCCCCCCGGACCGGTGCTAAGTTGGCACTTTGCCAGCAATGGTGTGACATTGTTCCTTGCTCCCTGCAGCCTTTCAGCGGTCACTGATGGGCTGCAGAGCTCACACTACATTTATCTAAAACCGTTTTATCCAAGGGAAGTGTGAGCGCTGCAGCCCATCAGTGTCTGCTGATGGATTGCAGAACTCGCATGACCTAACAATTAAGAGCCAATGATGGGTTGTAGCGCTCACACTTCTCCATAAGAAACGTTTTTGACTGGGGGGAAAGTGTGAGCGCTGCAGCCCATCTGTGTCTGCTGATGGGCTTTAGCGCTTACGTAACCTAACTATCCGTGGCTGCTGATAGGTTGATGTGCTGTTTTACAGGGAAGTGGGAGCGGTGCAGCCTATTAGTGTCCGCTGATAGCCTGTAGCGCCTACGTGACTTGACATAATCACTTCCCACTGACGGGTCACAGCACTCTTGTGACCTAACAATTCGCAGCCAATGATGGGCTGCAGCGCTCTCACGTCTCTTATATGAAACCTTTTTGACTGAGCAAAGTGTAAGCCCATCAGTGTCCGCCGATCATCTGTAGCGCTCACCTAACATAACAATCAGTGGCTGCTGATGAGGCACAGCATTAGTGTTACCTAACAATCCGTAGCCAATGATGGGTTGCAGCACTCACAATTCTCTCATACGAAACCTTTTTGAGGGAAGTATGAACGCTGCAGCCCATCAGTGTCTGCTGATAGGCTGTAGCGCTTATATGACATAACAATCAGTGGTCGCTGATGGCTTGCGGGGCTTGTTCCCTCAGAGAAAGCCATTTCACATGCGGGAAGCGTGAGCCCTGCAGCCCATCAGTGTCCAATGAAAGGTCACAGCACTCGCATGACCTAACAATTTGCAGCCAGTGCTGGGTTGTAGCGCTCACTCTTCTCTCATATGAAACCTCTCTGATGAAAGTGTGAGCGCTGCAGCCAATCTGTGTCAGCTGATCAGCTGTAGTGCTTACGTAATATAATCCGTGGTCGCTGATAAGTTGAAGGGCTACTTCCCTCAGAGCGTCTTTTTACATGAGGGAAGTGTGAGTGCTGCAGCCCATCAGTGTCCGTTGATAGGCTGTAGCCGCTGCGTGACATCACTTCCTGTGATAGGATGCAACCCAACAATCCGCAGCCAATGATGGGGTTGCAGCGCTCACACTTCTCTCATACAAAACCTTTTTGTCTGAGAAAAATGTGAGCGCTGCAGCCCATCAGTGTCCGCTAATTGGTTGTAGCACTTATATAACCTGATTGGTTAAAGCGATCACATGTCTCTCATACGAAACCTTTTTGACTGAGGAAAGTGTGAGCGCTGCAGCCCATCAATGTCCTCTTATAAGCTCTAGTGCTTACATGACGTAACAATCAGTGACCACTTATGGGTTGCAGGGTTACTTCCCTCAGAGAAAGCAGTTTTACGTAAGGGAAGTGCGAGCCCTGCAGCCAATCACCGTCCACCGATTGGCTGCAGCGTTCATAAGACTAGACATCAAGCAGGCACAGTGCCGACATTAGTGAACGATGCCGATCCAGGAAGTGAGTATATGATCAGACATGTTGGACTTCAGTAGGTCTGATCCTTATTTTTCCACTGGGCGCTTTTCCTCTCCAATACTGAAACATGCATATCTATCGTGTATGGGAGGGTTGGGACATAAAGCTGTTGTGGGCGGCACGGTGGCTCAGTGGGCGGCACGGTGGCTCAGTGGTTAGCACTGCAGGCTTGTAGCGCTGGAGTCCTGGGTTCGAATTCAACCAAGGACACCATCTGTAAGCAGTTTGCTTGTTCTCCCCGTATTTGCATGGGTTTCCTCCGGGTGCTCCGGTTTCCTCCCACACTCCAAAGACATACAGATAGGGAATTTTATATTGTGAGCCCCAATGGGGACAGTATTGCCAATGTATGTAAAGCGCTGTGGAATATGTTAGCGCTATATAAAAAAAAAATAAAGATTTGCTGATAGATGATCACCCTTTTTTTCCCAAATTTCTCCATGATGGGGGATATTCACCTTCTTTTTTTTTTTTTTTTCCTCAGTACAATTTTGGAGGTTTGACTGTACATGGTGCCATGAGCATCGCATTAGATAACGCCATCAGTCACACCATCGCTGATGCCTCCTTTGATGTTCCCCGTTCTCCTCATTGGATGGTAGCAGCTCGGTAGTTGGAGAGAGCGAGTGACAGTGATTGAGTGGCAGGAATGTTAATTGGAAGCATTAGCGATGGAAATGGTCCCTAAATAGTCCAGCAGCTGACGCTCTACATCCGGCTCGATTACGAAGATTAATCTCCTTCTATGGCAGAAATTGTGTTCAAGATTTATAGATTTCTTTTTTTATACTGGTGTTTGAAAATATCCCAGAAAATGCCAAAAGTATGAGCGGTGAAATTGGATGTTTAATTATTTTTGTACTTGTCACCATGAGTCATGAGTAGAGTTGAGCGGATTGCTAATAATCCGGGTCCGGCGGATCAGTGTCAGGTTGACAAGGAAGTCTGGATCCGATATCCGGCCCAATATATGTCGATGATGAGTGGAATCCGGAACGAGAGAGAGACAGAGAGAGAGACAGAGAGAGACAAAGGGAGACAGACACAAAGAGAGAGAGAGAGAGAGACAAAGAGAGAGAAACAGAGAGAGACAGACACAAAGAGAGAGACAGAGAGACAGACACAAAGAGAGAGACAAAGAGAGAGACAAAGAGAGAGAGAGAAACAGAGAGAGAAAGAGAGACAGACACAAAGAGAGAGAGAGAGACAGAGAAACAGAGAGAGACAAAGAGAGAGAGAGACAGAGAAACAGAGAGAGACAGAGAGAGAGAGAGACAGAGAAACAGAGAGAGAGAGAGAGACAGAGAGAGAGACAGAGAGAGAGACAGAGAGAGAGACAGAGAGAGAGACAGAGAGAGAGACAGAGAGACAGAGACAGAGAGAGAGAGACAGAGAGAGAGACAGAGAGAGAGAGACAGAGAGAGAGACAGAGACAAAGAGAGAGAGACAGAGACAAAGAGAGACAGACACAAAGAGAGAGAGAGAGAGAGAGAGACAGAGAGAGAGAGAGACAGAGAGAGAGAGAGACAGAGAGAGAGAGACAGAGACAAAGAGAGAGAGACAGACACAAAGAGAGAGAGACAGAGAGAGAGACAGAGACAGAGAGAGAGACAGACACAAAGAGAGAGAGACAGAGAGAGAAACAGAGACAAAGACAAAGAGAGAAACAGAGAGAAACAGGGAGAGAGAGAGAAACAGAGCGAGAGACAAAGACAAAGAGAGAGACAGAGAGAGAGAAACAGGGAGAGAGAGAGAGACAGGGAGAGATAGAGAGAAACAGAGAGAGAGAGAGACACAAAAAGAATCCGGATCATGCACCCGGAATTCCGCGTCAGGCAGGTACCAGTCCTTTCCGGCAAAACATGTAGAAAGACTTGGCATGGCTGCCTTCATCCTACTTTAACACGTACCACCAATCTAATATTTCCAGGAACTGTGTGGATTCACAGGCTCTCTAACTTGTCTTGTGAGCCACTATTGTGTGTGTTTTCTTCCTCTGCATTCTTCCAGTACTATAGGTGCTGTAATTTCATTTTCATCACTTACCAGCATCTATAACCTATCTATTTTCTACATTCACTGAACTGAAAGCCCTGGTTCTTTGTTATGCCTGTGTAAATTTTGACTGTTTTTGCTGCAGATTTCACCCATACTATTGTGCGGGAAAAATCCTCATCAAAAACATACTTTTTTTTTTTTTTTTTTTCCCTGACCAAAAGAGGCAGAATTGGTATAGATATTTCTGCACCAAATACTTTACATGAGCACATAACTTTGTGGTCCTGAAAATCAAGCAGCTTCTTTTCCGTTCCCCAAAATGTACAGGCATTTTAAACGGAATCTATCAATGAGAGAGCCTAGTTCCAGTGATGTTTCAATACAATCAATGTTTTATCAGCAGGTGACATCACTGCCGGAGTAGGTGTTGCGTGCCAGGCAGTCCCACTGATCTGTAATCCTGCCCCCACCACTGATTGGCAGATTCCTGTATATTGTCAGCAAAATGCCAATCAGTGGTGTGTGTGGGGTTATACTCAAGCTCAGTACTTTGAGCATTGACTTGTCTGGGGCGGCACGGTGGCTCAGTGGTTAGCACTTTAGTCTTGTGGTGGCTCAGTGGTTAGCACTGCAGTCTTGCAGCGCTGGGGTCCTGAGTTGAAATCCCACCAAGGACAACATCTGTAAGGAGTTTGTATGTTCTCCCCTTGTTTGCGTGGGTTTCCTCCCACCCTCGAAAGACATACTGATAGGGACTCTAGACTGTGAGCCCCAATGGGGACAGTGTTGCCAATGTATGTAAAGCGCTGTGGAATTAATAGCGCTATATAAATGAATAAAATTATTATTAATTGTCTACAACAGATAAAATAGGGATTCTATGAAAGCTGCACCAAGCAGCCCCAGTAAGTGACACATCGCTGGAATCAGGCTCTCTGCCCCTACATCGTACTGCTTGTAGATTACATAGCAAAAATCTGGTGACAAATATCTCTTAAGGGCTCACACTGTAGTTTCTTGAATAGTTAGGTGGTCGGGGAAGGCAATGCATGGGAAAAATGGAGAAGGGGGGGTGCAGTGCTACCCACAAGGCTGCATCTTCATTTTCAAAGTTGGGACCCCCGATCAGAAAGTGTAAGACATCATCACTTATTGACATTTCATCACATTTGCAAAGGAAGGTTATTACCTGTTCTAACCTCCTAACGCCGCTCTTCATGCTTTATATATTCAGCTCGGAGGTTTCCCCGGCTCTGCTGCATGACTAATTCTAGACTGTTTTCTGTAGAAGTCTAGACCATGTTTCGAATTCCTTACAAGGACCATTTAATAAACCTCTTTAAGTATGGATACCTCCACTGTTTTTTTGGGATTAACCCTCTCATAGCTTTCTCAGAGAGTCCCCGCTCATGCGCCGGCGTACGCAGCTTCTGACTTGTGCCACCGGTAGCCGTCACGGTTAATGCAGGACACGAGTGTACATTTTAAGTTGTTCTTGATCATTTTTTTTTTTTTAATATTTTCGTTAAAAGAAAATTTGAGTTCCTTCCATCTTGAAAAAATGATGGTTCTATCCTCTTTTGAGAACTGAGCCTTGATGTGCGCCACTGTCAGAAAAGAGGTGGCTGCGCATGCGCTGCTTTTCCTAATTGTGCTCAGAAAATTGTACTGCGCACATGCTGTGTATTTCTTGAAGTTTATACTTCAAGGAGGATACGCAGCCACCTCTCCATTCTGAACAATAGGGCTCAGTATTTGAGAGAAGTTGTATTTATCTTTAAAGGTTACCTGTTGGCGACTATAAACTACACCATTATCAGTGAACCTTTATATACAGCATTCCAGAATACAGTATATAAGAGCCCAGACCGCTGTGTAGAACATAAAAATCACTTTTATTATACTCATCTTGGGGGTGATCCCATCGGATGGGTGTTGCCGCTCTCCGGTCCGGTGGGTGTCGCCGCTCTCCGGTCCGGTGGGTGTCGCCGCTCTCCGGTCCGGTGGGTGTCGCCGCTCTCCGGTCCGGTGGGTGTCGCCGCTCTCCGGTCCGGTGGGTGTCGCCGCTCTCCGGTCCGGTGGGTGTCGCCGCTCTCCGGTCCGGTGGGTGTCGCCGCTCTCCGGTCCGGTGGGTGTCGCCGCTCTCCGGTCCGGTGGGTGTCGCCGCTCTCCGGTCCGGTGGGTGTCGCCGCTCTCCGGTCCGGTGGGTGTCGCCGCTCTCCGGTCCGGTGGGTGTCGCCGCTCTCCGGTCCGGTGGGTGTCGCCGCTCTCCGGTCCGGTGGGTGTCGCCGCTCTCCGGTCCGGTGGGTGTCGCCGGTCCGTTGGGTGCCGCCGCTCTCCGGTCCGGTGGGTGTCGCCGGTCCGGTGGGTGCCGCCGCTCTCCGGTCCGGTGGGTGCCGCCGCTCCGCTCTCCGGTCCGATGGGGGGTTGGCTTCTCTCTCCAGTCTGAAGAGGGGGGGGCTCGCCGCTCTCTGGTCCGATGGGGGGTGGCTGCTCTCCGGTCTGATGGGGGGGTCCGCCGCTCTCCGACACAATGGGGGGGTGGCCACTCTCCGGTCCAATGGTGGGGGGTCGCAGCCCTCCGCTCCAATGGGGGGGGGGGGCACCACTCTGGTCCAATGTGGGGTTTGCTGCTCTCTGGCCCGATGAGGGGTCTGCCGCTTTCCGGTCCGATGGGAGGTTTGCCGCTTTCCGGTCCAATGGGGAGTTGCCGCGCTCCGGTCCATTGGGGAGTTGCCGCTCTCTGATCGGATGGGGTGGGGGTTTGCCGCTTTCCGGCCTGATGGTGGGGGGGGGGGGGGTCGCCTCCCACCAGCGATCGCCATCCTCCTCCTATCTAGCCCAGTGTAGATGTCGTAGGAGATGTCATGCATACTAGGCTGGGTAGAAGGAGGATCGCAATCATCACAGAGAGGAGCCCCCGGACTGCAGAGCAGCGTCACCCGTCGCACCAGACGGCCCCCTGAGGGAGTATAAGTGATTTTTACGTTCTACAGAGCGGCCGGTGCTCTTTTATATACAGTATTCTGGAACGCTGTATATAAGAGCTCACTGGTGGTGGCCGCAGCTTATAGGGGACAAATCTGGTGACAGGTTCCCTTTAAGGCTTTTACTTGAAATTGAATTTTCACATAAGTCTCCATGGAGTTAATTTTGTCCCGTTGTGCTCCGTATCTCACTTCTCTGATAGTTTTACCTCTGATCCTTCCATTCCTCGTCAGTCCGCACTGTGGAGACATGGACTGATATTTATTAATACATTGAAATACAATAAAGGCAACGTAACCACAAATGTGAAAAAAGGAACCCAATAAAACTATATGACTTAGACTGAGACCTTGACATGTATGTTTTGTTTTTTTTCCTAAATAAAAGCTTTTTTGGACAAACTACCAGATCTGTCTCATAAAAATTCTCCAAAAAATATGAAGGATTTTCTTTGCTTTACTAAATCAAAGTAGAGAATTTGGACTCTTGTATGTAAGCGGGGGTGAGGGTGGCCTAGATTAAAGCTGTCGGTGTGGAATTTCCACCCATTGTCATGATCGTAAAGGGAGTTGGTCTGTGTAGAACGACTGTTCAAACCAAGCACAAATGCTCGGTGCACACTTGTTGCACTTGAAAGTTCAGTGCTCTTTCATTTCTAAATATTTTCCATCTATCTCCGCTCCCTTCCGGGTCCTGTAAAGCCAAAGCTGTCAATCACGGACGAGGGGAGATGGATGGAAAACAGGAAGGTGGGAAAGTACACTGATCTATTGAGCCACACCAAGGGTGCACTGAATGTCTGTGCTTGGTTTGAACAGTCCTATGTAATGCTAGGTATGGAGAAGTACAACATGTACGGCAACCGAGAATGCATACTCTGTCTCTAGGGAAGGTGGTGGAGATGGTGACCCATATCTCACCATCCACTACAGCTTTGAGCCTGAGACGACCTTCATTTTATAGACAATCATCTTGGCTATCTCATGCATAAATAATACTCCTTTGGCTTTCAACCTTGCCTGAATCCTTCTGGGGTCTCGATCAGATTCGAGCATGTCTCGACTGAAATTTCCCAGGTCTCTGCTACACTTTCCCAATGTTGGTGCACACTGGTCGGGTCACTTGTTGGGGATGTATACAGCTTTTATCTTCAACTCTACCCACAAGTGTTTGATGGGGTTGAGGTCTGGGGACTGTTGGGACAATCCAGCACCTCTACTTCATTGTCGTTGAACTGTTTCTTCTCCAATCTTGACGTATGCTTCTGGTCGTTGTCCTGCTGGAACTCTGTCGTCGTTTTCTTAGCCATAGTACTTGAGTGTATGAAGTAACTAGTCTTGTAGGATATTCGCAGATAGCTCAGCATTGAGACCACCATCGATCTTGGTCAAGTATCCAACGCCTTTGGCTGTGAAACACCCCCATATCATCAGGCTTCCTCCACCAAACTTGACAGTTCCTTCAGTTTCTTGATCCGTTCACCACTTTTTCCCTTATTTCTTCCACACCCATTTGCCTCCATCAGAGCCGTCTATTGACTTTCGTCTCATCGCTCCAAATCACCCGTTTCCAGTCTTCCACACTTTTTGCACTTTTTTGCAAACTCAAGCTGATGCTTTGATGATGATATTGACGTTGAGGTTTCTTCACCTTTTTTTTTCGGGCCACCATTCCAGACTTGTGCTTTTAGGGAATGTGAGAACAGTTTGTAATTTGTAGTATACAGGAAGAAAAAGGAGCAAAACAGTAACAATGCAGTGACCCAAGAAGACTCTCCATAACTAATCATATACTAAATAGTTGCAAGTCAAATTTATGTATGAGATAGCCAAGATGATTGTCTATAAAAATGAAGGTCGTCTCATGCTCAATGCTGTAGTGGATGGTGAGATATGGAGCCTGAAAGTCAAAAGATCAAAACATTGTTACCCTTTTGCTCGTCGGTGTCGGAGTATCATAAAATCATGGGGTTTTTTTTTAAGGGAAAGTGTCAGATACTTCTACCACTCTTCACTTTTCACCATTTCTCCCTTTTAAGTGCTTTGACACACCCAGAGCACTTAAGCCTAATTTGCATATGTATTTAAACCCAGATTTTTCAGGCTGGGAGCAACAAATTATTAAATCCGTAAATGTACAAAGAACATTATCTCTTAGAGAGCGACATGACCATATGAACGGTCTATTGGGGTGGATCGTTCCCTTTTAAGTGCTAAGGAAGTGATCACATTAGTTATAGCACTGTCTGTGCTTTTATATTATTAGCATTATTTCTGGGCACTTTGCTCACTGTGCAGGTGTAATGGAGCGATATTTTAGGGATCGCTGCGTTTCCTGTATCAAGGTTGAATATGTAAGTCCTATGTAAAGTCATGCCTTTAGGACAAGGGTTGCAAAAGAGCCAAGAAGCTTACAAAGTATGCTGGCCGTCATCCTTTGTTTATGATCTGAAGGATCAAACTTTCGGGAATGTTTTTGTTGGACCTCGCCGCCCCTGTGATATATTTTTGCCTTTAGGGATAAACACTAAAATCCTAGAATAAGTGGTACCGCTGCCGAGCTGCTCCGCTGGCCTCCGCGGCGTGTTGTTCCCGGTCTGCAGGGTCCGGCTGCTCTTATTTGGTGCCGGGATCTTGTTTTCTTGGACGTCAGGTTCTTACACGACGGCGCAGCTCTACCAGGTTACAGTTCTTGCCTTGTAAGGTCATTTTATTGTGTTTCTCAAGTGCTAGAAAATAGTCCAGGGCAGAGAATTAGGTTTTTTAGATTTTGGCAGAGGGCGTGGAATTTATATTTTGGGTCGTTCCAATATTGTTCTCCGGAGACTCACGTATGACCATTTTGGCTTTACTTGATAACATACCATTCGTAAGAAGTATGAAACGTCTGAAATCAACAAGTCTGAGCTATGTGGATGACTTATGACAGCTTACGGCCCTACACATGTTTTACATATAGCGGCAATGTAGTCTGTAGCGGTGTATGAGATTGCACCCAGATCATGGATGGATGAAAATGTGTCAGAAAATATGTCACCAGATCCTTCTGACCCTAATGAAGCTTTTTTTTTTTTTTCTTGCATTCATTGTTTGCATGATTTAGCATTTCAGAGTGCAATTGTCTTTTTTTTAATTATATGTCATGTTCAGTTTTGCACCTGTTCACACTGCATGTTGGGAGTGCCATCAGTCTTTTTGTCTAGATTATGGAGTCATGCCCTCTGACATGGAGGTTTTGTAACCCAGAGAGAGGCTTCAGTTCAGTGTAGGTTCCCAGTAACAAGATATGCCTTGACGTGGCTACTGGGCAGATATAGAAATGGCCATTTTTGTATGCAAAAAAGCTCAATTTTTCTTAGATTTCCTTAAGCGGTAATGCATATCTATGTTCTTGCATTCATTGTTTGCATGCTTTAGCATTTCAGAGTGCAACTGTCTTTTTTTTTTTATTATATGTCATGTTCAGTTTTGCACCTGTTCAGATTGGATTTTGGGAGTGCCATCAGTCTTTTTCTCTAGATTATAGAGTCATGCCCTCTGACTGTGCACTCCTCCCCCATTAGCCACAGGTGACTTTATTCTCTAGTAGATGGTTCCTACATACCCATACACATGGAGCTTTGTAACCCAGAGAGCGGCTTCAGTTTTGTTTAGGTTCCCAGTAACAAGATATGCCTTTATGTGGCTACTGGGCAGATATAGAAATGGCCATTTTTGTATGCTAAATTATCTCAATTGTTCCTACATTTCCTTAAGCAGTAAAGAATATCTATATTCTTTCATTCACTGTTTGCATGATTTAGCATTTGAGTGCAACTTTTTCTTTATTATATGTCATGTTCAGTTTTGCACCTGTTTACACTGCATTTTGGGAGTGCTGTCAGTGTTTTTTGTCTAGATTATGGAGTCACGCCCTCTGACTGTGCACCCCTTCCCCACTAGCCGCCGGTGATTTCATTCTCTGTAGCAGGTTTCTACTTTCCCATACACATGGAGGTTTGTAACCCAGAGAGAGGCTTCAGTTCAGTGTGAGTTCCTAGTATATGAGATACGCCATGACGTGGTTACTGGGCAGACATAGAAATGGCCATTTTTGTATGCGAAATAACTAAATTTTTCCTAGATTTCTGTGAGCAGTAATGCAAATCTATATTCTTGCATACATTGTTTGCATAATTTAGGTTTTCAGAGTGTAACTGTCTTTTTTTACTATTTTTTTTTTTTTTTTTTTTATTTTTTTTTTTTTGACACCCCACCTAGTTAATTTTTGGAGGGTGGGAATGAACCGAATAATACATGCAAACATCTTGTCCTTGGTTGAATTACCTGTAAGTCACCATGCTATCTCCTGCAGTCCCATAGGAGCTCATGTTTGCTGTCTGCTGCATTCAGATGGGGCTCTGCAGAGCCCCATCCCAGGACCAGGGAGGTTCCCAGCAGTTCAAGCACTAATGGGAAGTTATACCCTATGCTATGGATAAGTGCCAAACTTGGGAACCCTATAGCCTGTCTCTGTGCGGTTCACATAGTTTATTTTATTTTTTGCATTATGGGATGATACAAAAAAAAACAAAAACAAAAAAACAAAGTTAGCACCTCCTCATAAAGTCTAATAAATGAGCAGGTGCACATGCGGAAAAGCAAAGAAGAATAGCTAATGTTCTGATTAAAGCTGACACTTTTTAAGAAATGCATAGCTGTCCTGCTATAGGATCAGCTTATAGAAAGGCAGATTGTCCTGCAGGTCCGAAAATTCGACTTTTTTTTTTTAAAAAAGAGCCCTTTGATGGGTCACAATCATAGCCTTCATACAGAGGTTTCCATGGGCTTTTAAAAGGAATTTGTCTCCAGGGTTGTGCTCCCTCATCTGCGAGCAGTGTAATGTAGGGGCAGAGACCCTGATTCCAGAGGTGTCATTTGCTAGGCTGCTTGCTGCAGTTTTGATAAAATCACTTTTAAAGGGAACCTGTCAGGTCCAATATGTACCCAGAACCACGAGCAGTTCAGAGTGATATTGCTATTCCCTGCCTAACTGTCCCTGTATCTAGTAGTATAGAGAAAAGGATCTTTAGAAAAAGTATTTCTAACGATCTTTTATCGTATGCTAATGAGCAAGGGGACTAGTCCCAAGGGCATGAGTTCCCTTGGCTAGTCGTCTCTCATAGCATAGTAGCACGCCCTTGTGGGTGTACTAACATGGTAATAAATACGCAGCGACGCCGCCCATACCTCACCGTTCATGGCAACCGGCGGAGGATGGATGCGCACTTGGCACGATCCGGAGTACCCTAGGCCTCTGATCATGCGCGCTAAACTGATGCCTTAAACTGAAGCTTCAGTGAGGTACAGTGCGCAAGACCGGAAGTGCTATGGTAGGGGCTCCGGATCATATGCGTACTGCACATCCATCCTCCTCCGGCCGCCATGAACAGTGAGGTATGTGCGGCATCACTGCATATTTGTTAGCACGTTAGTATGCCTACAGGGGCCAAAGGGGCGTATTAACATGCTAATGGGGCTAACTAGCAAGGGAAGCAACTCCCTTGGGACTAGTCCCCGCGCTCATTAGCATATCATAAAGGATCTTTAGAAATACTTAATCTATACTAGTGTATACAGGGACGGTTAGGCAGGGATTAGCAATATGTACCCAGAACTGCTCGTGGTTCTGGGTGCACATTGGACCTGACAGGTTCCCTTTAAGTTGTCTGAATGCTGAGCTCTATATAACCTCGCCCATATCACTGATTGTGCACTGTGCATAGGCAGAAAGCTGACAATCAGTGGTGCAGGTGGGGCTATACAGAGGTCATGAATATGGAGGACTGCATGCCTGCAGTACTTTTTAGAGATCATAGTCACATGGGTTTTATTTTCAGGCCCCCAAAGCAGCGATCCCCCGTGTCGCTGTCCTCTTCCTGTAGCCTGTTGCTGCTCTGTATAACCCCGTCCATATGACTGATTGGCAGCTTTCTGCCTATGCACAGTGCACAATCAGTGGTGCAGGTGGGTCTATACAGAGCTGCAGTACTTTTTAGAAATCATAGTCACATGTGGTTTATTTGCAGTGATCCCCTGTGTCGCTGTCCTCTTCCTGTAGTTTGTTGCTGCTCTGTATAACCCCATCCATATCACTGATTGGCAGCTTTCTGCCTATACACAGTGCACAATCAGTGGTGCAGGTGGGTCCATACAGAGCTGCAGTACTTTTTAGAAATCATAGTCACATGTGGTTTATTTGCAGTGATCCCCGTGTCGCTGTCCTCTTCCTGTAGCCTGTTGCTGCTCTGTATAACCTCGTCCATATGACTGATTGGCAGCTTTCTGCCTATGCACAGTGCACAATCAGTGGAGCAGGTGGGTCTATACAGAGCTGCAGTACTTTTTAGAAATCATAGTCACATGTGGTTTATTTGCAGTGACCCCCGTGTCGCTGTCCTCTTACTGTAGCCCTTTGCTGCTCTGTATATGACACAATTTACTATTTTTACACCATCGATGTGTTTTGCAATCACTCAGCATAAAAGTCACAGTGCGGGAATATGGCCAGATTATGTTTTTAAAGTAAGTGAATGAGCAGCGATTGGCCGGACATCGTGTTCTTCCAAACTGTAATGAACTTTTACATTCTTGGATCGCTCCTGACAATCCTCTTTATCTAAATCCGCTAATCAAAGTCGCGGCGGTGGAGAAAGCGAGCAGTCTGCGTTCTCATTCCAGGACTAACGTGACACTTGCCTACATCAAATGGCGATATATTCAGAATGCCGCGTGCCCATGAGCGCGCCGTGGACCTGCTACATATATACACCTGAGACTAGGACAAGATCGGGTCCTGTGATATATGAAGAAAAGCCTGATCCGATCCTCGGCACTAAATTTATCTACCCTTTAGTTTTCTGCAAGTTTGGGAAAAGGGGATGTGTTTTTTTTATATCCCCATATGCCTTGCGTAAGGAAATACTAATAAAATCACAATTGTCCTCCTCAAGGTCCATGAATATCTCTCTGACAACTACAGAGCACATGACTGCTGCAGCCAATCACTGAGCTTAAAATGGATCTGTCAGCAGGTTTTTGTTATCTCGTCTGCGAGCAGCATAATGTAGGCTCAGAGATCCTGAATCCAATGATGTATTACTTAGTTTACTGGGTGCAGCCGTTCTGACACAATCAGAATTTTTAGATTTAGCCATGTAGCAAAGCTGAGAAAGTGTCCCCCGCCCACACCAGGCTGTCTATGTAGAGTGTACATTCACAATGAGGTGTCAGAGGAGGGTTTTGTGCTGGACTGCTGGTCCGAGCAATGATTAGTTCTGCTGCTTAAACAAACATAGCAAATAAACAGATTGGACCCTGACAAGACAGGCATCCCTGAATTCTATGTTTTAACCCTTGCAGCATACTATCTTCAGATTACATAGCAAAAACCTGCTGACCGGTTCCCTTTAATGGCTCATGCTGTCTTCATCATCGCAGAGCCCAGTGATTTGGCTCCAGCGGTCACATGACTTGTATTCGTGACATGATCATTGCTACCTTGTTAAAGCTCGTTGAGGCATCGTAGGATCTTCAGAGGGTGAGTAACTCTGATTTTATTTTTTGCCTTTCCACAAGCTATAGTGGGGAGAAACAAAACTTTTCAATGTTAAGCCCTTTTAAGCATGCTTTAATTTCTTAGCATATTTACAGCCAACTGGGTGGTGACTTATAGACACATGTAGTCTAAGCCTTTTCCATCTGAGTGTCATTAAATCATGTTTCTTTTTTTAAAGTTGGGTATTGTATGCCACTTATCTTAAGATAAAGCAGACCGCTGGGGGTTGCCACTGTAAAGCAGACCGCTGGGGGTTGCCACTGTAAAGCAGACTGCTGGGGGTTGCCACTGTAAAGCAGACCGCTGGGGGTTGCCACTGTAAAGCAGACCGCTGGGGGTTGCCACTGTAAAGCAGACCGCTGGGGGTTGCCAAGGTAAAGCAGACCGCTGGGGGTTGCCACTGTAAAGTAGACCGCTTGGGGTTTCCAGGGTAAAACAGACCGCTGGGGGTTGCCACTGTAAAGCAGACCGCTGGGGGTTGCCACTGTAAAGCAGACCGCTGGGGGTTGCCAGGGTAAAGCAGACCGCTGGGGGTTGCCAGGGTAAAGCAGACCGCTGGGGGTTGCCAGGGAAAAGCAGACCGCTGGGGGTTGCCAGGGAAAAGCAGACCGCTGGGGGTTGCCAGGGAAAAGCAGACCGCTGGGGGTTGCCAGGGTAAAGCAGACCGCTGGGGGTTGCCAGGGTAAAGCAGACCGCTGGGGGTTGCAACCTTGTACACTGGTTATCAAAAACAGGGTTGGAGACCACATAATAATTTAATGGGTTTTTTTTTTAAATTAATTCTTTTTACACTGCAATGCAGCAAACTGATTGCAACCTATCACAGATGTCAACACAGGGTGGGGGCGTGTGTAGCAGTGTGACTGCGACCAATCACAGATGCCAACACAGAAGGGGGCAGGGAAAGGAGTGAATATTCATGAAGTTTAATGAGTGAGCCAGAAAAGGGCCCTGAAAGTCTTATTGCTGTTATCTTCTGACAAATACAGTATGTAGAACTGTCCTGCTGTTTTTCTTCCTTTTGCAGCCCTTTAACCACGACCATTTTACAGCCATTTTTTAGCACAGAAATTCAGGTCCCCATTCACTTGTATGTGGTTTGGTGTCCAGGGTCAAGTCCGGTTCTTGGACCAAACTTTTTTTTTTTTTTCTTTCCAAGTGCGTCCGGACCCTTTCATATCCCACCAAGTACAGCATCCGCAAAGAGATTGTATGTTCTCCCCTTTTTTTTATGAGGTTCCTCCCACACTCTAAAGACCTAGTGATAGGGAATTTATAGTGTGCGCCCCAATGGGGACAGTGATAATGTATGCAAAGCGCAACAGTCCCTGATGGCCTCCAGCACATTAATTGGCGTGGTAGATGTGTCACGGAGGCCACAGCTTTTCGCTGTTACAATGTAGAAACCTTACTGTAACGGTGACTGCAGCAGATTGTCACTTTGCACAGCGAGTGGACACAAGCGAAGGCCACATCAGAGGCAATTTATCACAGTTCCCCTTGAATTAATCCCGTTACAGAAGCTACTGATCGGGCTCCATAATAAGCTTATGAAGGGCCCGATTGTCTCCTGGTTGTAGCTTTTCTCCAGCTGTAACTCGTAGAGTGCTTCTTTCAAGGACAGGAAAGGAGTCGGTGAATAAATGCATTGATCAGATCCCGTTCCTCAAATAGCCCAAGAATAACTCAAGACGTACGTATTTCTCAATGTTAGTGTAGGATAAGTTTTTGAAAATTTTGGTTTTTTGGTCAATTCCAGGGATTTCTAGGTAACATGTCTGTGAACTTCTGATCTAGGTTTGTTCTTCTTAAGGCTTTGTGTGCACTAGAACTGTGAAGTTTCTCAAGAAAATTTCTTGAGAAACTTCTGGGAGTGGAAGATTTCCGGACCTCCGGAAAAAATCCGCACCAAATCCGCATGCGGATTTGCCGCGGATTAGCCACAGATTAGCCGCGAATTTGCCGCGATTTTCCCGCAGGTTGTTCCCTGCGGATTTTGCAGGCTGTACTGCCGAAATTCGCAGGGTACCTGCGGAAAAGAATTGACATGCTCATTTTCTCAAGAAATTTTCTCAAGAAATTCTTCTCAAGGAAATTTCTTGAGAAAAATCCGCACCAGTGCGCACAGCTATTTTTTTTTCACATAGGATTTGCTGGGAAATGTCTGCACAAAGATTGCATACATTTCTCAAGAAATTTCCGCTGCAAATCCGCGGGTAAATCCGCGGGTAAAACGCTCTAGTGCGCACATAGCCTAAGACAGGCCAAATGCGGGAAGAAACTTTGAATACGTTCAACCAAGTAGATATAGTTTTCTAAATGCTTCACCAACAATCGCTGAGGCCTCTGGCCCCTCAGTACGCTCATGGACTACCTACACGTAGGATTTCGATTCTCTGTTTTATATTAAAGGGAACCTGTCAGGTGCAATATGCACCCAGCACCATGAGCAGTTCTGGGTGCACATTACTAATCCCTGCCTAATTGTCCCTGTATACACTAGCATAGATAAAGAGATCTTTAGAAAATTTATTTCTAAAGATCCTTTATGATATGCTAATAAGTCCAGGGACTAGTCACAAGTGTGTTAGTTCCTGCGCTCATTCCACCCTCTTAGGGTAGGATTCCACTTGCAAGAGACTCGCACGTATCTCGCATCACTCAGGACGGCCTGCCACTTTCCCGACAGGAGCGGGTCAGCTGCATGTATTTCTATGCAGCTGAGACACTCCTGTCGGGAAAGAGGCAGGTCGTCCCGGGTAATGCAATGCGAGATACGCGCAAGTCTCTCGCAAGTAGAATCCTACACCCATGGCATGTTAGTATGCCCACAGGGATGTGGTAACATGCTTTTCAAGCCCATTGTCAAGCATCATCAGTGGTGGCACACGTACTTGTGTCTGTCACCGCATCAGACACCGGGCAGTGCGCATGATCAGAAGTCTCGGCACTTCTGTTCATGCGCACTAGACCTCTCTGAAGCAAGGACGCGTAAACATGGCTTCGTAGTGTGCATGACCGTCAGTGCGGGGTATTTTGATCATGCGCACTGAGCCTGAACCGGGTGTCTGAGGCAATGACAGCAGACAAAGGTACGCGCATGACACTGGGCATTAAAAAGCATGTTAGCACGACCCTGTGGGCGTACTAACATGGAAAAAAAGCAGAATGAGCGCAGGAACTAACACCCTGGTGACTAGTCCCTGCACTCATTTGCATATTATAAAGGATCTTTAGAAATACTTTTTCAAAAGATCTCTTTATGCTACTAGATACAGGGACGGTTAGGCAGGGATTAGTAATATGCACCCAGAACTGCTCATGGTCCTGGGTACATATGGGACCAAGCAGGTTGCCTTTAAGGATTTATAAGAAAGGGTTATTCTCATACTCATATTAGTTATCTATAGGCAATGATCACTCTCCGGAAGTCCGACAAGTGAGCCTCGCACTAATCTGAAGAATGGGATCTGAAATGCCCCATTGTAGTGCAGTGGGGGCTGCGTACACCACTGCTGTGTTTGTCTATGGGACTTATGGAGGTAGCTAGGATTGGTGCCGGGTCCTAGCGCTCCAATCCCCCAGGGATCAGCTTTTCACCTCTCTAATGGATTGATGACTTTAAAATGTATTTTTTTTTTTTTTTTTTTTTTTAAAGCACCGTTAATTCCAGGGTTCTAGACGTGAAAAGAGATTCCATACATTTAAGACATTTAAAAAATAAAAGGAAGTACAAATAACATAAACTAGGGAGAGAATCCTGTCCTTGTGGGTTTACATTCTACAGGGAAGGAGACAATAGGTCAGGGGGGTTGCAGCAGCTCCAGTGGTGGTGAGGTGGCAATGGGGGTCATCAGTGCAGGCTACAGTGCCTACAAGTAGTATTCAACCCCCTGCAGATTTAGCAGGTTTACACATTCGGAATTAACTTGGCATTGTGACATTTGGACTGTAGATCAGCCTGGAAGTGTGAAATGCACTGCAGCAAAAAAGGATGTTATTTCTTTTTTTTTTTTTTTTTTTTTAATTGTGAAAAGTTTATTCAGGGGGTCATTTATTATTCAACCCCTCAAACCACCAGAATTCTGTTTGGTTCCCCTAAAGTATTAAGAAGTATTTCAGGCACAAAGAACAATGAGCTTCACATGTTTGGATTAATTATCTCTTTTTACAGCCTTTTCTGACTAATTAAGACCCTTCCCAAACTTGTGAACAGCACTCATACTTGGTCAACATGGGAAAGACAAAGGAGCATTCCAAGGCCATCAGAGAGAAGATCGTGGAGGGTCACAAGGCTGGCAAGGGGTACAAAACCCTTTCCAAGGAGTTGGGCCTACCTGTCTCCACTGTTGGGAGCATCATCCGGAAATGGAAGGCTTATGGAACTACTGTTAGCCTTCCACGGCCTGGACAGCCTGTGAAAGTTTCCACCCGTGCCGAGGCCAGGCTTGTCCGAAGAGTCAAGGCTAACCCAAGGACAACAAAGAAGGAGCTCCGGAAAGATCTCATGGCAGTGGGGACATTGGTTTCAGTCAATACCATAAGTAACGTACTCCACCGCAATGGTCTCCGTTCCAGACGAGCCCGTAAGTTACCTTTACTTTCAAAGCGTCATGTCAAGGATCGTCTACAGTTTGCTCATGATCACTTGGAGGACTCTGAGACAGACTGGTTCAAGGTTCTCTGGTCTGATGAGACCAAGATCGAGATCTTTGGTGCCAACCACACACGTGACGTTTGGAGACTGGATGGCACTGCATACGACCCCAAGAATACCATCCCTACAGTCAAGCATGGTGGTGGCAGCATCATGCTGTGGGGCTGTTTCTCAGCCAAGGGGCCTGGCCATCTGGTCCGCATCCATGGGAAGATGGATAGCACGGCCTACCTGGAGATTTTGGCCAAGAACCTCCGCTCCTCCATCAAGGATCTTAAGATGGGTCGTCATTTCATCTTCCAACAAGACAACGACCCAAAGCACACAGCCAAGAAAACCAAGGCCTGGTTCAAGAGGGAAAAAATCAAGGTGTTGCAGTGGCCTAGTCAGTCTCCTGACCTTAACCCAATTGAAAACTTGTGGAAGGAGCTCAAGATTAAAGTCCACATGAGACACCCAAAGAACCTAGATAACTTGGAGAAGATCTGCATGGAGGAGTGGGCCAAGATAATTCCAGGGACCTGTGCCGGCCTGATCAGGTCTTATAAAAGACGATTATTAGCTGTAATTGCAAACAAGGGTTATTCCACAAAATATTAAACCTAGGGGTTGAATAATAATTGACCCACACTGTTATGTTGAAAATGTATTAAAATTTAACTGAGCAACATAACTTGTTGGTTTGTAAGATTTATGCATCTGTTAATAAATCCTGCTCTTGTTTGAAGTTTGCAGGCTCTAACTTATTTGCATCTTATCAAACCTGCTAAATCTGCAGGGGGTTGAATACTACTTGTAGGCACTGTAGCTTTCCGGAAGAGATGGGTTTTTAGGTTGCTTCTGAATGTTTCAATAGTTGGAGACAAATAGATATGCTGAGGCCATGAGGTACAGAGGATGGGGCAAGCTCAGGAGGAATATTGGAAACGGTTGTGTGTGGAATGTTAAAGGATGGAGCCAACGAGATCTTGTGGGGAGAGGTCGGAGATGTATGGAGGAAATGGATCATTGACGGCCTTCTGTGTTGTTAAGAATTTAAACTGAATTCTCTAGTTCATTAGAAGCCAGTGAAGGAATAGGAGAGGTAGATTAATCAGGCAGCAAAGTTTAGGAGGGATGAGAGCGTGTTGGCTCAGATGTCACATAGAAGAATGTTGCAGTAGTTGTGGTGGGAGATGATGAGGGCATGCACTAACATTTTTGTTAACTTGAGATTGAGGAAAAATGGAAATCCCCTGTGAAGTACTTGGACAGGTCATACAATGGCATGTATTTCGGATATGGCCATCATTGCGTGATCAGTGGTGATCACACCCCTCCGATCCTCAATGCTCAGCAGAACCAAGCAAACGCTGGACTCTTTATTGCAGTACTCCACAAAGCAGCAAGTTGGAATTACGGCTGGTACTGAGGTTCACTTTAAAGGGTTATTCCCAAGATATTAAGTTATCCCTTATCCGATGCATAGATGACTTACTATTTTGTGAATTACCCTTTAATGGGGGTTGCGGTACTTAACACAGTCAAACATTTTGCTTAAGATGATGATGGGGTCAGGCTCTCATCAATCTCATAGTATAGGAATAGCCTTTAAACCTTAATGGATCATCAGTGCTCTACCCAGAAACCCCATTGAAGTGAATTTGCTGGTAGGTTCAACTCTCCTAAGTCTTCGATATGGACATGTAGATCACAGGAAGGTGGATAAAATTATACATAGATATGTACGATCCGATTTCTTATTCCAGAGAAAGCCACATTCTTCCTGGTGGTGACAGGGGAGGAGATGGGGAGCGGTCACATCATTTTTGCTGATGAGACGGCACGTTGGTCCGGCTGCTGACCGGCACGGGGGTCAGGTTGGAGAGGTGGCACACCATTTTTGCTGATTACAGGGGAAAGTGAGCAGAACATTGCTGTCCCTCTGCCAGGATCACTAGTGTATTGTTGGTCTACTAGGCATTGCTCCCACCTGGCCAGAATCCTACTCCACACTGTTGACGGGCAATACCCAGAAACAGCTGTCTGTGGATGGATACCTGGCCTTGGTATTTCCCTTATCATATCTTTAAACTCGTCAAGAGCTGGATATTGACTAAAAGGGCCAATTAATATGGTGGTCATGGTGGTCTCCTAAAAAGAGCCACTCATTGGCTTTGTCCTTCCCGGAGAGATATCTGGCTATTTTCCATGTCGAGACTCCTAACAGAGGCTCCATGGACCTTTTTTGATTTGCATAGGATCACTAGTGATGGGAGTGGAGGTGACAGAATTGCGCTACTTCATCATCTGACCCGAGAGGAGCAGCTCCTGATTAGTGTCATGGGTGTGTCACTGATGACACGGTCATGTGGTTTTTGGCCATAGAAGGTCACAGCTTTTGGCTTTGCAGAATGCTCCCTGACTTGCCATTGTTCCTGCTGTCAGTATTCCTTGGTATAGGTAGCTTTACTGATTGATTCATCTCTCTCCCCTTTTGGACCCAGCAGGAGCTCACCTTCCACCCAGCTGCTGATCATCAGTATTCTCTTGGTGTTTAAATACCCCTTCCCGTCTTGGACTGGTGATATTCTTCAGTTCATGCAAGCAGGTGGCTTGTACTCCTCTGTGGTATCGTTGCTGAAAACTTGGCTGAACTTTTACCAGCGTCATCTGTGGATAAGTAGTTCATGCATTTTCCCCTTGTGTCTTCTATAGTGTTTAGTGGGATTGACGAAGAGCTCATCCCACCCGTTCCCTATTTGGGGCCCAGCACTAGTGATCCTTAGGGTCAGGTATCCACCTCTGTGTATAGGTGCAGAACCTATCTAGGATGGTGAGGGCCTCCAGGGACCAGAGGTCGGCTCGTTCAGGGGTCACATCTTCCCATTCCTTAGGTACAGGGCTTCCTTTCCCTTTGCCGCTCGGTTGGTTCTTCCCTCATACCTAGCGTGACAATTAGTTTTTGGGAGGTTAGGCAATCTATCAAACCCAAACTGCTCCTTGGCTTCTGTGTAGCCAGGTACCATTCTATGGGATTAAGTGGGGCTAGATAGATCTAGCAGGGACCAGGAACCACAGTGTGTGCTCCAGAATACCGGCCATCCTCTGTATTTACGTGCAATGTTGCAACCGCACGTGTTCGGCCACCACTCCAAGCTGTAAACTATGAAATCAATAAATCAGAAATCAAGAGAACAGAGCAAGGTAGAAAAACAAGTTGCTTAGTTTTAAAATTCCTTCCTGATTTCACAAACTTAAGATCAGAACAATCCTTTAATGTTTTTTTTTAGAAATATTTGGACTGCAATGTACTAGACAGTCCCAAAATGCCCCAGATTTATCCAAGTAGTTCCTGCTGTGTGATAAATCTGGCACATCTTTAGACTGTCTAGTCTTATCTTTATACCATCTATTAGTTGGATTATTTTGTACAAAAAAATTTGCTCAAGTTTTTTGTATCATTTTGATGGCGCATGGAGACATTTGTTAGTACTTGCCCCTCTTTTTGTGACGTCCCTTTGTCAGACAAGGCACAGAAACGGTCTAAAACGCCTACTAAACATGTCGGAATTTACCAAAGACAGATTAGTTTTTTGTGCTCCAGAAATTTGTCACAATTAGGGCTCATTCAGACGTCCGTTTTTCAAGTATGAATGCATCTGGAGTTTTCACAGATATCACGAGTACCTGTGATAGTATAGACGTCTGCCCATGATTTTTCAGACCGGGGTGTCCACAGAAAATCGCGAAGATCTGTTTGATCAGATTTTGTTCGGAGTGTCTGGACAAAATCGGCAATTCAAGTCTGAGTCATTGATAACAACGGTCTACACCGAGAAAATATGAGTGCAGTCCTATTTTCACAGACTTTCAGCCTGGAGAAACTTTTGTTCTCCTTTTACGATGGACCAAACTCTGATCACAGTCTGTTCTGAAAAATCGGTCCCTTTTTCTCCTACATTTCTAAATGAGCCCTTAGTTTGATAAATCTTCTCTATTGAGAAACAAAACATTATGATTCTCGCCACAGAGGTGAAGCCTTGAACTAAAACTAGTTTGGCTAAAATGATCTGCAAAGTTTAAAGGGCTTTACTTAGATTTCCTATGTCCAGCGCTGTCTCTGGCGCTTTTCCAGCTTCTGTTGTTGGCTGCAGCGCTGTTTAAAATCCAGCGTTGTCTCTGGCGCTTCTCCAGCTTCTGTTATTGGCTGCAGTGCTGTTGACAATCCAGCGCTGTCTCTGGCGCTTCTCCAGCTTCTGTTGTTGGCTGCAGCGCTGTTGACAATCCAGCGCTGTCTCTGGCGCTTCTCCAGCTTCTGTTGTTGGCTGCAGCGCTGTTGACAATCCAGCGCTGTCTCTGGCGCTTTTCCAGCTTCTGCTGTTGGCTGCAGCGCTGTTGACAATCCAGCGCTGTCTCTGGCGCTTCTCCAGCTTCTGTTGGCTGCAGCGCTGTTGACAATCCAGCGCTTTCTCTGGCGCTTCTCCAGCTTGTGTTGTTGGCTGCAGCGCTGTTGACAATCCAGCGCTGTCTCTGGCGCTTCTCCAGCTTGTGTTGTTGGCTGCAGCGCTGTTGACAATCCAGCGCTGTCTCTGATGCTTCTCTAGCTTTTTTTTTGATGGCTGCAATGCAGTCGACAATCCCTGAGCTCAGCACTTTTCTGAATACATGGGATGAGCAGCTACAAGCTGCTGAAAGTGCTGATTGACTGCAGCGCTGTAGGACGTGATGTCAGTGCTGCAGACATTAAGAGCAGTGGAGGAGACTAGTGATGAGCGAGCACGGCCATGCTTGCGTTTTAGTAATGAGCAGCCAGACGCTCGGACGGGCTTGACTCGTGTTCCTAGTATAATGGAAGTCAATGGGGGACTCGAGCATTTATCCAGGAGATCTTCCTGAAAAATACTTCAATAAGAAACTTACTTCCATTATACTTAGGACATGACTCGTGCCGTTCCGCTGCTTGTTAGGAGTACCAAAGCATAGTAGTGCTCGCTTATCACTTAGCTACGAGTACCGAGCACCCGAGCATGGTAGTGCTCACTCATCACTAGTTACGAGTACTGAGCACCTGAGCATGGTAGTGCTCACTCATCACTAGTTACGAGTACTGAGCACCAGAGCATGGTAGTGCTCACTCATCACTAGTTACGAGTACTGAGCATCCGCGCATGGTAGAGCTCACTCATCACTAGTTACGAGTACTGAGCACCCGAGCATGGTAGAGCTCACTCATCACGTTACGAGTACTGAGCACCCGAGCATGGTAGTGCCCACTCATCACTAGTTACGAGTACCGAGCACCCGAGCATGGTAGAGCTCACTCATCACTAGTTACGAGTACTGAGCACCCGAGCATGGTAGAGCTCACTCATCACTAGTTACGAGTACTGAGCACCCGAGCATGGTAGTGCCCACTCATCACTAGTTACGAGTACAGAGCACCCGAGCATGGTAGAGCTCACTCATCACGTTACGAGTACTGAGCACCCGAGCATGGTAGTGCCCACTCATCACTAGTTACGAGTACCGAGCACCCAAGCATGGTAGAGCTCACTCATCACTAGTTACGAGTACTGAGCACCCGAGCATGTTAGTGCCCACTCATCACTAGTTACGAGTACCGAGCACCCGAGCATGGTAGTGCTCACTCATCACTAGTTACGAGTACTGAGCACCCACGCATGGTAGTGCTCACTCATCACGTTACGAGTACTGAGCATGGTAGTGCTCACTCATCACTAGTTACGAGTACAGAGCACCTGAGCATGGTAGTGCTCACTCATCACTAGTTACGAGTACTGAGCACCCGAGCATGGTAGTGCTCACTCATCACGTTACGAGTACTGAGCACCCGAGCATGGTAGTGCCCACTCATCACTAGTTACGAGTACCGAGCACCCGAGCATGGTAGAGCTCACTCATCACTAGTTACGAGTACTGAGCACCCGAGCATGGTAGAGCTCACTCATCACTAGTTACGAGTACTGAGCACCCGAGCATGGTAGTGCCCACTCATCACTAGTTACGAGTACAGAGCACCCGAGCATGGTAGAGCTCACTCATCACGTTACGAGTACTGAGCACCCGAGCATGGTAGTGCCCACTCATCACTAGTTACGAGTACCGAGCACCCAAGCATGGTAGAGCTCACTCATCACTAGTTACGAGTACTGAGCACCCGAGCATGTTAGTGCCCACTCATCACTAGTTACGAGTACCGAGCACCCGAGCATGGTAGTGCTCACTCATCACTAGTTACGAGTACTGAGCACCCACGCATGGTAGTGCTCACTCATCACGTTACGAGTACTGAGCATGGTAGTGCTCACTCATCACTAGTTACAAGTACAGAGCACCTGAGCATGGTAGTGCTCACTCATCACTAGTTACGAGTACTGAGCACCCGAGCATGGTAGTGCTCACTCATCACGTTACGAGTACTGAGCATGGTAGTGCTCACTCATCACTAGTTACAAGTACAGAGCACCTGAGCATGGTAGTGCTCACTCATCACGTTACGAGTACTGAGCATGGTAGTGCTCACTCATCACTAGTTACGAGTACTGAGCACCCGAGCATGATAGTGCTCACTCATCACTAGTTACGAGTACTGAGCATGGTAGTGCCCGCTCATCATGGGATCCAAGAAGGATAAGTAACGCAAAGTGTTTTGGGCTGTTTTTTTTAACTAATGGAGTTTATAGTAAAAACTTTTCTGAAAGGGGACAACGCCTTCAAGTAATTTCCAGATATTCATCAACTACAAGGACTTTGCCTGTGGGATTCCCAAGCTGCTGTCCCCATAGAAGTCTGACGGCAAATCCAACAGTAGAAGCATCTGCATATCCAACCGGGTCTGAAGGTGCTGATGTCACCAGATCGGGGTGATGGTTGTGGTGATGTAACTTGGTGGTGACTGCGCAGGAGAAGTGACCCCAGAAAAGGGCGAGATGAGTAACCACCGTCTTCAAGAATCCCACAAGACGAAAAGTGATGGGACCAACCGAATATCCCACCGTAAAAATGTTTCCACATTAAACACACACTAATTAAGAAGACTCATGTGTTTACCTCTCCGTGGTTAGAATACACACGAGTCCCCTTGAAGTCTCTTGGTGAGTACCAGCTCTGGGACAATAGGCCGGCACCTCTCCAGGGTCTCGGGTTTCCACGTCTTTATACATTGGGCTTTAGTAAATTAAGTCAATTATTTTGTTAGATCTTCTAATGACTTTGTTCTTCGTCCTGCAGCTTTGTCTTGGGTTTCTCCACTGTCCCAACTCCAGTTAGTGAATTTCTAGGTGATTTTCCCATATATTTATTCGTAGAAGGGATAAAGAAATCGCTTGTATTTCAACCTAAGTTACGACTCCCCTTTTAATAAGACCCTTGGAAATAATGTATTAGGTTTGTACTAAAAAAAACCTATAGAATCTGTTATAATTCTGCGGTGTTTTAGCAGTTTCTATTGTGCTTTGTTTTGTTCTGTTTTAGCAAATTATTGCATTTTGTTTTTCTTGTTGCGATCTCTAACTTTTTATCTGTTCTGGTTTGGATTATTGATGTTTCCCTGACGCTTAGGCTTTGTGTTAATCGTTTTACTTTTTTTTTTTTTTTACAAATCGCATTCTTATTTCTTCCATTTTCTTATTGTCTGCCTGTCAGCCCTCATCCTCATAGCATGACTACATAAGTATTTGGGATAGTGAGGACCTCCCTGCTTTAAAGCAGTATATACTCGTACAAGCTAGATACCCTGTTTTTCCAAAAATAATACCTCCCAAAAATAAGCCCTAGCAGGAATTTTCAGCATTTTTGGAGCAAGGCTTAAATATAAGCCCTACTCCAAAAATAAGCCCTAGTCGCGGTTCAATAATGAAGTATCCTTGCAGCTAAAAAAGTTACAGATACTGCAGGACACTTCATTATAGAAAGCAGACACCCCGCATCATACTCACCAGACGCCGAGCAGAAGACCTGATCGCACCACCGCACACATCCGATCTCACACACACATCAAATCACACACCCACTCACCACATCCAGCGTCCGATTTCTTCTCGCCGGCAGATTCCAGAGCGGCTTATGCAGTGGAGCGCAAGGACCTGCAGCAATGCTGGCTTACCAGACCTGCAACACGTGACTTCCTCCCATCATTCCTGGGGCCGGAAGCATTCTGTAACGCTTGATGTGACGAGTGAGTCTGTGTGTGTGTGTGTCGGCCAAAAGCAAAGGAGGATGGCGTGCAGCACAGCTGCTGGGAGCGCCCACCGGAGATCACAGAAGGACCTGGGAATTACGCGACGTCCGGGTCTGGTAAGTATGAGTCTCCTGGGAAAGGGGGTCTTTTTTGGGTCGGAAAACTTACCCCCCAACCATGTTTCTCCAAGAATAAGACCACCTCCAAAAATGAGCCCTAGTGCTTTTTTTTGGTGGTAAAAAAAAAGTGTAAGACAGGGTCTTATTTTTGGAAAAACACAGTAGCACCCGTGGTCGGTCGCTAAGGCAATGAGCTGTAGGCACAAATAAAACGTTAATACCGTGTTTCCCCAAAAATAAGACACTGTCTTATTATTTCTTGCCCCAAAAGACGCACTAGAGCTTATTTTCAGGGTAGGGCTTATTTCTGGGAAAACATGGGTTTGGAGGTAAGTTTATCCCTAAAAAAGGCAGACACCCCACCCACCTAGGAGAATCATACTTACCAGAGCCCGGACATCTGCATGGCTCCCAGGTCCTCCTGTGATCAACAGCGGACGCTTCCTTGTGTGCTCCCCAGCAGTGCTTCCGGCTGAAACACACACACCAGATCACGCAGGAACATCATATACACACACAGAAACATCTGGTGATACTGTGCTGCAACCGACCAGCAGCGCTGTGGAACGTTGGGACCTGCGCTGGAACAAATTAAAGCGTTCCACCACAGGTACTCCTATTCCACTGCGTCCCAGGTCCCCGAGGCTGAGCATTATCACCATGTGTGTGTGTTCCACCGCAGATCCTCGATATGTTCCACCGCAGGTCCTCGATATGTTCCACCGCAGGTCCTCGATATGTTCCACCGCAGGTCCTCGATATGTTCCACCGCAGGTCCTTGATATGTTCCACCGCAGGTCCTCGATACATTCCACCGCAGGTCCTCGATATGTTCCACTGCAGGTCCTCGATATGTTCCACCGCAGGTCCTCGATACGTTCCACCGCAGGTCCTCGATATGTTCCACTTAAGGTCCTCGCGTTCCACAGCTTCCCGTTCAGGGTCTGGTGAGTATGATTGCAGGGTCTGTCTTCTCTCTTTTGGGGATCTCCGCTTCCTTTAATGAAGTGTCCTGCAGCATTTATTAACTATTTTAGCTGCTTGGAGACGTCTACATTGAACCGCAACTAGGGCTTATTTTTAGGATAGGGCTTATATTTCAGCCTTAAGGGGGCTTTACACGCTACGATATCGCTAATGCTGAGTCGATGGGGTCACGGAATTTGTGACGCACATCCGGCCGCATTAGCAATGTTGTTGCGTGTGACACCAATGAGCGATTTTGCATCGTCGCAAAAACGTGCAAAATCGCTCATCAGTGACATGGGGGTCCATTCTCAATTATTGTTACTGCAGCAGTAACGAGGTTGTTCCTCGTTCCTGCGGCAGCACACATCGCTCCATGTGACACCGCAGGAACGAGGAACCTCTCCTCACCTGCCTCCCGGCCGCAATGCGGAAGGAAGGAGGTGGGCGGGATGTTACGTCCTGCTCATCTCCGCCCCTCCGCTTCTATTGGGCGGCTGCTCAGTGACGCCGCACGGACCGCCCCCTTAGAAAGGAGGCGGTTCGCCGGTCACAGCGACGTCGCAGGGCAGGTAAGTCCGTGTGACAGGTCGGGGCGATGTTGTGCGGCACGGGCAGCGATTTGCCCGTGTCGCACAACAGATGGGGGCGGGTACCCACACTAGCGATATTGGGACCGATATCGCAGTGTGTAAAGCGGCCTTTACTCCGAAAAGGCCGAAAATTCCTCGTTTTTACAAGCTCTATCTGCCAATATCTTCTTATGAAAATAGAGAATAACCCTTTTAAGGTGTAAATTAAATTCACATTATGAGAGTCCTACATTTGGCATAAAAGGCTCTAAAATATGAATAAAGCCGCAGTCCAACGTGATTTAATTTAATTCAGAGATCAGCCAATCAATGATCACTCTTGTCTCCGGTTTCCTCCCACACTACAAAGACATACTGATAGGGAGTTTAGATTGTGAGCCCCAATGGGGACAGTGATGATGATGTAGGTAAATTGATGCAGAATATGATGGCGCTATTTTACCGTAAATATTTAATTCCAGCATTTCTATGGTATTAGGATAAGGCAGAGAGATGTCTTATTTACACATCTGGTGCCAACTCTTTGAAAGTAATAATAGCTTATACTTGGCCTTGGTCATTCAGTTCTCATTGTTGCCGTTAATAACTTTTCTTTGATTCTGTCTATTTTTTTTTATTTTGAGCTAAAGAAAAAAAAATTCTCCACTATGACCTTAACAAATATACCCAAATGAATTAATTCTGTGACCATAAAGTCACAGGAAGAGCAAGTTTTGGTGACGGAGTCACTTCCATACGTGACTGCATGAAACTGGGAAGATCGTTCCCTTGAGACCTGATACTATTAGTAAAGAACACAGATTGTGCCACAGGCCGGTATCTGGTGGGATGAAAGAGCAATTATTTTCTTTCTTTGTTAGACAGAGAAAAAGCAGACGCTTCGACCCAAAAAGGCCTGTTTCACTAAAATACTAGTTCTTAACATTGCATTAAAGGGAATCTGTCAGCAGGGTTTTGGAATGTAATCTGAAAGCAGTATGATGTAGGGGCTGAGAACCTTATTCCAGTGATGACATTTACTGGGCTGTGTTTTGTTGTTTTGATACAATCTGTGTTTTATCACCAGGACATTATCACTACAGCAAGAAACAAAAAAAAACTGCATCTCCAAATAGAACACAGCAAGTGTAAATAGGCGCCAACTGCAATAACTACCCAAAACTCAATAAAAAAAATACAGCAGCGCTCTGTAAGTGCTTAACTATAAGCAAACATGGAATATATGAAACTTAAAATACATTAATGCAACAAAAAATATCTTAGAAAACTGAAGGTACTTTGCTCACAAATTGGCCATTTTTTTGTATTATATTTTATGTAGCATTAATGCATTTTAAGTTTCATATATTCCATTGTTGCTTATATCTTCTGTTTTAGAGAGTGCTGCTGTATTCTTTTGATTATCACTACAGAACTGGGTGTCTCGTGCCTCCTAGTCAAGCAATAATCCTACCACTGATTGGCAGCTTTTTGTCACTATATAATGTACACAGGAAGCTGCCAATCAGTGTTGTGAGCAGGATTACACAGGGCTGAGCATTCTGAGCTCTGCTAGATCTGCAGCAGAGAAGTGTCACGAGTGTGTCACGCTTGACAAACAGTCCTGTGGTGTCCGGCTGTAGAAGGTTGAAGTGTTTGGCTACACAAACTGCTCCCTGACATTCTCTTCTTCTCTGCTTGGGGTTTATCCCTTTCTGTTTAGGACCCTGCAGAGTTCCTCGCCTTTCAGCTATTAATCATCAGCAGTTCCTTGGTGTCCTTTTAAATACTCATTTCCCCTTGGTCTTTGCTGGTGATAGTTAAAAATGTATTCAGGCCTTTGATGCAATTAGTCGTCTTGTATCCATCTGAAGAAACATTCTTGTTCATTGCTGTACCTCTCCCCGAGTCTTCCTAGAGATAAGTTGTTGATGTACTTTCCCCCAGTTTGTGATCCCAGTGTCTCCTTTAGATCTTAGTTGGGTTGACTAAGCGCTCATCCCATCCATTCCCAACCTAGAGCTCAGTTCTAGGGTCAGTCAGGGTCCGGTATCCTGCTCGACACATAGGTACGGAACCTATCTAGGGAGGTCAGGGAAGCTAGGGGACAGCAGAAGGTTTCGTCAGAGGTCACGATCTCCCCCCTTCCCTAAGCACAGGGTTTCCCCTTTCCTGTCGTCGTCCTTGTGGTACTTCCCCATACCTAGTGTGAAAAGAAAACAATGATTCTATCGCAACTAAGTGACACTGGACTCGGGTCTCTGCCACTACATCATGCTGCTCTCAGATTACATAGCAAAAACCTGATTCTCTTAATCCCTCTGATATAACTGGGGCAGCCCCAAATCCATGTATGACTCTTATGTACTCACATTATTTATTTTTATATGTGATGAACTCATGCCAAGTTCCAAACCCATGAAAATCTTCCAAGACTGAGCCACTGCATGGGCCCGTACGGGTAATAGATGACCGGCATGTTATTCTGTGTGCAGGTGGCAGGCGTCACATAGAGCCAATGTCATCCCATAATCACTTCTCACTTTTACTTCAATGGTTTGTTGAAACAAGCAATGAGCGTGACCTGGCATAGTCCAAACAGAGCAGACGTGTGAAGAGAGAGGTAATTACACAGACTGACCCTCGTGTAAAGAGCAAGATCACCTCTAAACCTCTGTTTACGTCTTACATCTAGATGGGATCTCCTTATTTCGTGGAGAAGCTTGGAATATAATGTATGCGTTAGGAGGACCTTTTCCTGTACAGCCGTATTCAATACTGTCCTTTGCTGGTTGCAGAGTGGGTACTGGGTCTCCTTAGGAAAGTAATGTGGTGCAAGCAATGCCTGCTGGGAAAAATATATGCAAATCATCTATCTAAAAGCCATCTATAGGTAGCGACTAGTGATGAGCAGGCACTACCATGCTTGGGTGCTCAGTACTGGTAACTAGTGAAGAGTGGGCACTACCATGCTCTGTACTAGTATCTAGTGATGAGCGGGCACTACCATGCTCGGGTGCTCTGTACTCGTAACTAGTGATGAGCAGGCACTACCATGTTCGGGTGCTTAGTACTCGTAACTAGTAATGAGCGGGCACTACCATGTTGGGGTGCTTAGTACTCGTAACTAGTAATAAGCGGGCACTACCATGTTGGGGTGCTCAGTACTCGTAACTAGTGATGAGCAGGCACTACCATGCTCGGGTGCTCTGTACTCGTAACTAGTGATGAGCAGGCACTACCATGTTCGGGTGCTTAGTACTCGTAACTAGTAATGAGCGGGCACTACCATGTTGGGGTGCTTAGTACTCGTAACTAGTAATGAGCGGGCACTACCATGTTGGGGTGCTCAGTACTCGTAACTAGTGATGAGCAGGCACTACCATGCTCGGGTGCTCTGTACTCGTAACTAGTGATGAGCAGGCACTACCATGTTCGGGTGCTTAGTACTCGTAACTAGTAATGAGCGGGCACTACCATGCTCAGGTGCTCAGTACTCGTAACTAGTGATGAGCGGGCACTACCATGTTGGGGTGCTCAGTACTCGTAACTAGTGATGAGTGAGCACTACCATGCTCAGGTGCTCGGTACTAGTGATGAGCGGGCACTACCATGCTCGGGTGCTCGGTACTAGTGACTACTGATGAGCGGGCACTACCATGCTCAGGTGCTCAGTACTCGTAACTAGTGATGAGCAGGCACTACCATGCTCGGGTGCTCGGTACTAGTGACTAGTGGGCACTACCATGCTCGGGTGCTCGGTACTAGTGACTAGTGATGAGCGGGCACTACCATGCTCGGGTGCTCGGTACTAGTGACTAGTGATGAGCGGGCACTACCATGCTCGGGTGCTCGGTACTAGTGACTAGTGATGAGCGGGCACTACCATGCTCGGGTGCTCGGTACTAGTGACTAGTGATGAGCGGGCACTACTATGCTTTGTACTCGTAATGAGCAGTCAGTCGTTCAGACGGGCACGACTCGTTTACCGAGTATAGTGGAAGTCAATGGGGAACTCTAGCATTTTTTCGGAGCATGGTCGTCTTTGCTCATCACTAGTGACTACCCTTTAAGTCAACGTCTGAGTTTTAAAACATGGCTAGGGATCTCTGACCAACCGGAGACACCTATTTGTTCGGGGGGGTTGCTGCTTGGAATTTCATGCTGCCATATGCAGGCCTATACATTAAGATACTGAAATGTGTCCGGAAACAAAATGGTTAAATATGCATTTGTACAGACACTGAAGTAGCAGGGAAAACTGTGAGATGCGATCTCAAACCTAATAAGGAGCCTGCAGAATTCTGAGTGCAGCTCTGGAGAGAATTGAGAGATTAGAATCCAGGACCCCGGTGTTTCTAGGCGGTAGTGCTAGCTACTTGGCCACCATGCTACGAGACCCTGGAAATTAGGGGAAAACAGGGAAGATTGAGAAAAAAAGCAGTAGAGATGTTATTTAAAAAGAGATGGTGCCAATCAATTTGCAGCATCCGATGCTGCGGCTCGGTCACTGGTCTTTTGGTCGTCAGACGGGAGCCTCTTATCTGATGTATACCCGACCCCCACTTTTGTTTAGCTGGTTTGGCGCAACATCGTCATTGTACCAGTTCCCGGAAACCAAATGTTGAAGCCATATGCAAATTAGCCAGGCAGCGTATTGGGGGCGTGTGCACTCAGAGTACATGGACACACCCCAAATGCATTTTTAGGCAGCGAGTGCAGGTGGAACATTCAGAAGATGACAACTCCTTACGCAAAATCAGCTACTTGTAAGAGGTTTCTGGGGAAAGCAGAGCATCAGCTCTCGTGTTCCCGGGGTTTTCTAGGATGAGGTAGAGGAAGATGATGAGCTTTGTGCTTATTTCGTGCCGTGTGATGGGTATAGCTTGTGAAACTCGAGAAGCGTGGAAATCATTGAAATTCACTTATTTGTTTGGCAAGACGTAATTACCTAGAGGGAACTGAAATATTTGGATTATTTGGGAACTTTAGAATGAATCTGCCATAAGAATGCTATTAACTTTTTTTATGGCCTGAAAAGATATTGTATAAAACGACATGTCCGTGTCAGAGGAGCTTGTACTTCTCGACATATTGTTTCCATCGTGAGAACATGGGGCGTTTGGTGGACGCTTGCCTGTCTATAGCCGTGAATGCTGGAGCTCAACCTCATCTGGTGCTTTTGGTCACTACTGTGGGCTCTGAAGATGACGTTTTAGGTCAACCATGCACAACCTCTCCTGTTGCCAGAGGATTGGGTGGGGTAATAGAGGATTGAGCATGGTGAAACCCAACATGTCCAAGCCTTCACTCCCTAGAGGGAACTATCAGGGTGTCCCAATTCACATTAGTTCGCTGGCCAATCCTGCTCATCTCTAGAGGGAAGCCTTTTCGAATAGATCATGATCTGCTTACAAAACAGAACTAGTGGCACCAATTGGGCCCCCAAAGTGGCAATCTGCAGGCTGCAAATTTGTTTTACCCAAAAGGCCGTTCTTGTGATGTTCCTCTTTCTCAGTCCTTCTAAACAGCAAACTACTCTGCTGGTGTCATGCGATGTACAGCTCTGCACATAACAGCTGGCACGGTGGCATCAGACTCTGGTCACACTGACAAGCAACCTGAGGCTTCTGGATTGTACAGCCAGAGCCGGGCATCGGCTGGTTCAGGTTCACTGGTCTTCAGATCTGCAGGCGATAAGTCCTGCAGACTGCCGAGTAGGACCTAAGAGCTTAGGTTTCTGATTGCCAAGTGTAGCTGTCAGTTCTCCAT
Organism: Anomaloglossus baeobatrachus; assembly: GCF_048569485.1. Lineage (NCBI taxonomy): Eukaryota > Metazoa > Chordata > Amphibia > Anura > Aromobatidae > Anomaloglossus > Anomaloglossus baeobatrachus. The sequence goes on along the minus strand of NC_134358.1, from coordinate 542,215,030 downwards.
TTAAGGCCAGTTTCACACATCCGGCATTTTGCCGCTTTGCCGGATCCGTAACACTCCAGTACAGTGAAATACAATACAATGGCATCGCGGCAAGCTCCGGTCCCATTCTGTCATGTGACCAGAGCTTGCCACGATGCCTTTGTACTGTATTGCACTGTACTGGAGTGTGACGGATCCGGTGAAATGCCAGATGTGTGAAACCGGCCTAAGGCACTGCCTCCTTTTAGGAGGCGCTGATGATAGCTTCAGTTTTTACTTCAGCGATTCCGGTCTTGGAGCTTTTCCTGTGACTTGTGATCCATGCTGCGCCTCTGAGTGGTGTGAGCGTTCCCCTGTTATGCGTTAGTTCCTCCCCTTCTTCATTGTTCCCCGGTACACATATCATTTCTCCTGTGCGTTTTGAGTGCTGTGTGTAGGAGTTTCCTTTCTCCCTTGTCTGTGTCGGTTTGTAGGGTTTTCTACTTGTGTTTTCCAGCCCACCCCAAGGGTGTGGGAGAGGGGGGATTAAGATCAGGATCCGGACAGGAGTTAGGGTCACGCTGGGGGCTCGGACATGGTTACCATGAAACCTACCTTCGAGATAAGGGAACAGCGCAGGGTCACAGTCTTAGGGCCAGCCGAAGACCCCCCGTCCTGTCTCCATTTACCCTGTGATAGCAGACCACAAAAAAGAGATCATACTCCTAAATAATTGTTCAACAAGTGGACCTGCAAAGGACGCATCTAGTTTATAGGCTTGTCCTGACTTTTTTCCAACTGGAGATGTGTAGGGGTAGAAAAATTGGACATATCAGGGCCAAGCATGCAAGTACATACAGGGGTAGAGGGGGTCTTTCAGCTAAAAGCGCTTGAAGCTAGCCGTGCACAAAATCCTTCAGAATACAATAAGATCAAGATATGATCATGTTATGTTCAGTAGTAATCAGGGGAGAAGGATTTCAACATGACTCATCCATGACTGATCCACTTTCATGTCTACAGACCTCCTAATTAGTATCTTGGTCAGTGGCAGGACTTTAAGCTTGCAGACCCCAAAACAAAATTTCCAACATGGCCCCCCATGCGTGGTATTGGTCTTATAAATGGCCTTAGGCCCTGGGTGGCACTCAGTTTAGTTATAGCCCTGAACTCTAGGGCTTCCATTCTTGCCCCTTTTGTGTTCATTCGTCAGGACTTCCACCATGTAACATAAATACATTTTGGTCGCTTGTTGTCCAATTCTGCCACCTCTAGATCCTTAGACAATTTCCAGAGCTCTCGCCTGTAAGTCGTCCCTTTTGATGAGTTAGTTTTCCCTCTAACCTCAGTCCGTGTCTGTTCTTTGTATTCTTTCTGTCCTTTTCACCTCCCGCTTATAAATCCCTGCGTTATTTATGGAGCTGATCTCCTCTGTGGATCTGTCACCATGCGTCTCACAATGTATAGATTTCCTCCATATTCTCATACATAAACCATGGGCCGGCTATAGGCTATTTATGACGTTTAGTCCTTTTATCTCGCTTCATGCATTTCAAGTTTTTCCATCTTACGTATTGGATTTATGGTCGGAGTACATCATTTATCCTGCTGAAAAATTCAGGGGTTGCATTTCTAGGAAATGTCAAATTCTGTGCTATAATTGGTGATGTTTTATATCTTTCAGGAATTGACGCTAGTTGCCCCAGAGTCGCCGTCAGAACAAGCAAGACGAATGTTCCAAACCTACGACCCAGAAGGTGGGTGTGCATTCTGTTCTCTGCATATAGCTGCCGTACTGTTTATAGAAATGGTTTCCTTATAATTAGACAACCTCTCCAGTGGTATACAGTCTAATACAAGGGTTGGGAAGTAATTTTCTCGAGGGGCCACATGAGAAACTGACTGGTGTGGACGACCAAACTAATAGACCAAAGATCAGAAAAGATTCAGCACAACAGCAGAAGTCAGTAGGAGAATCGCAATGGGCAAATCAACAATGAAGTCACTGGACAAGGTCCTCAAATCAAGGGACATATCACTAGTGATGAAGACACGGCTTGTACATAGTCTGGTCTTGGCATGTACATAGTCTGGTCTTGGCGTGTACATAGTCTGGTCTTGGCGTGTACATAGTCTGGTCTTGGCGTGTACATAGTCTGGTCTTGGCGTGTACATAGTCTGGTCTTGGCTTGTACATAGTCTGGTCTTGGCTTGTACATAGTCTGGTCTTGTACATAGTCTGGTCTTGGCGTGTACATAGTCTGGTCTTGGCGTGTACATAGTCTGGTCTTGGCGTGTACATAGTCTGGTCTTGGTGTGTACATAGTCTGGTCTTGGTGTGTACATAGTCTGGTCTTGGTGTGTACATAGTCTGGTCTTGGCGTGTACATAGTCTGGTCTTGGCGTGTACATAGTCTGGTCTTGGCGTGTACATAGTCTGGTCTTGGCGTGTACATAGTCTGGTCTTGGCGTGTACATAGTCTGGTCTTGGCTTGTACATAGTCTGGTCTTTTCTGTGGTAACATAAGGATGCGAAACCTAGATGATAAAGGAACAAACCAGAAGAAGAATCAATGCCTTTGAAATGTGGTGCTGGAAAGGATGTTATCAATACCATGGTTGACAAGAAAAACAAAGAAATCAATTTTGGAACAAATCAAGCCAGACTTGTCACTCAAAGCAAGGATCATCAAGCTGCAACTTGCCTACTTTGGATACATCGTACGAAGAGAGCAATCACTGGAGGACGGTCTGGTCGTTCGAATAGAAGGAACAAGGCGCAGAGGAAGACCAGCAACCCAATGCCTGGATACAATCAAAATGGCGGAGAAGACCCTGGTGGACCTTCTAGGCTGCACAAGATCGATGTTCCTACAGAGCATTCATCAATGAAGTCAGTGTGGCTAGAGTTCTACTTGTAGGCCCTTAAATACACCATGTTCCAAGTTATTATGCAAATGATATTTTTCTCTGATTTTCCTATATGGTTGGTGCAAATGACAGTCAGTCTAATAAAAGTAATCACCCGTTAGAGTATAAATCGAATTTTATTGTAGAAACCTCCCAATGATAACAGTATAATCTTCCTGTTCCAAATTATTAGGCACAGTAGAGTTTCTAAACATTTTATATGTTTTAAAGAAGTGAAAATGTTCATTTGTGGAATTTGCAGCATTAGGAGGTCACATTCACTGAAGTAAAAAGCTATTTAAATCCAAAACATCCTAACAGGCCAAGTTACATGGTAACATAGGAACCCTTCTTTGATATCGCATTCACAATTCTTGCATCCATTGAAGTTGTGAGTTTTTGGAGAGTTTCGGCTTGAATTTCTTTGCAGGATGTCAGAATCCCAGAGCTGCTGTATTGATGTGAACTGCCTCCCACGCGCATAGATCTTTTGCTTGATGATACTCCAAAGGTTCTCTATAGGGTTGAGGTCAGGGGAAGATGGTGGCCACACCATGAGTTTATCTCCTTTTATGCCCATAGCAGCCAATGACACAGAGGTATTCTTTGCAGCATGAGATGGTGCATGAATATGCATGAAGATGATTTTGCTCCTGAAGGCACATTCTGCTTTTTGTAACATGGAAGAAATTTCAGTCAAAAACTCTATATACTTAGCAGAGGTCATTTTCACACCTTCAGGAATCCTAAAGGGGCCTACCAGATGTCTCTCCATGATTCCGGCCCAAAACATGACTCCTCCACCTCCTTGCTGACGTTGCAGCCTTGTAGGGACACGGTGGCCATCCACCAACCATCCATCACTCCATCCATCTGGACCATCCAGGGTTGCTCGACACTCATCAGTAAACAAGACTGTTTGAAAATTAGTCTTCATGTGTGTCTGGGCCCCCTGCAACTGTCTCTGCTTGTGAGCACTGGATAGGGGGGGCCGAATAGTAGGTTTATGCACCACAGCAAGCCTTTGAAGGATCCTACACCTTGAGGGACTCCAGAGGCACCAGCAGCTTCAAATATCTGTTTGCTGGTTTGTAATGGCTTTTTAGCAGCTGCTCTCTTAATCCGATGGACTTGCCTGGCAGAAACCTTACTCATTATGCCTTTATCAGCACTAACACGTATGTGCTCAGAATCAGCCATATATCTCTTCACAGTACGATGATCACGCTTAAGTTTTTGTGAAATATATAATGTTTTCATCCCTTGTCCAAGGCATTGCATTATTTGATGCTTTTCGGCAGCAGAGAGATGCTTTTTCTTTCCCATGTTAATTGAAAACTGTGACCTGCTTAATATTGTGGAACATCCAGTTTTCCTTTTTATTGGGCCTCACCTGGCAAACTAATTATCACAGGTATCTGAGATTGATTTCACTGATCCAAAGAACCCCGAGACACAAAACCATCAATGAGTTTCATTGGAAAAAAAAGTAAATTAATCACTATGACACTTAAATCCAATTTGCATAATAATTTGGAACATGGTGTAATACAATTAATTATAATTAATGCTTATCGCTTACTATTGAGCAGAATTAAATAACTACACCCCCTATATACAGTATGAACCCAGACACAGCCCCCCTATATACAGCATGACCCCTCACATAGTTCACTACATACAGTATGAGCCCTCACACAGCCCCTAAACACAGTATGAGCCCCGCATAGCTCCCCTATATACAGTTTGAACCCCTACATAGCCTCCCTATATACAGTATGAGCCCCACACAGCCACCTATATACAGTTTGAGCCCCTCACATAGCTGCTCTATATACCATGAGAGCCCAAACACTGCTCCCCTATATAGAGTATGAGCTCCCGCACAGCCTCCTATGTACAGAATGTGCCCCCACATAACCTGCTTTATACAGCATGAGCCCTACCAAGCCCCCTATGTACAGTATGAGCCCCCACGTAGCCCATCTATATATAATGTGAGCCCCCACATAACCACTCTGTATACAGTGTGATCCCTCACAGCCCTTGTATATACGTTATGAAAATACAAACCAGCCCCTGTACGCAGTATGAGCCCTCACACCACCCTCTATATACAGTATGAGCCCTCGCACAGCCCCTATATACAGCATGAGCCTAGTGTAGACCCTATATAGTGAGCCACCACACAGCTCCATATATATAGTATGAGCCCCACATAATTTCTTTATATAAAGTATGAGCCCCTATATACAGTATGAGACCCCCACATAGCCCCTCTATATACAGTTTAAGCCCCCACATAGCCCCTCAATGTGCAATATGAGCCCCCTCTGTATACAATGTGAGCCCTCACATAGCCCCTCTATATACAGTGTGAGCCCCCATATAGTTTCTTTGTGTGGATGCAAATAGCGGTGACATGTGGCAGCAGTGGCAGAATACGGGCGGCGAGGGAGGGCATGGTGCAGCCCATGATCCACTGTTTTTAACCCTTCGCTGTCTTGATCTGGAACAGGCAAAGGGCCGGATGTGGCCCGCATGCCACACTTTTCCCACCCCTGATCGAATATCATAGCTTGGCTGGATTTTTGTTGCATGATGTATAATAATACATCATGCAACAAAAATCCATCCTTGAAAGGGAATCTGTCAGTACGGTGACCCCTCCTAAGCCGTCTTTATTGGCATGAAGGTCCTAGGAAGCTGATAAAGTGATACCTTGTTATCTACGATCCGATGTATTATTCCAGAGAAGTCCACGATTTCTTAATATGTAAATTTAACGGTTAAGATCTATAGGCCGGACATAGATCTGCTTGAGGATCTGCCTCTGAGGCTTATTTTAAATGAAAAGGGGGAGTTACCAGTGTGAGACATGTATTGACTGACAGTTTGCTCTCTTGATCTACATGTCTCACACTGGTAACACCCTCTTTAATTTATAATAAGCTCTGGAGGCAGATTCTGAGGGATATGTGTCGATTTTACCAGCTCATTTTCTCAGTAATGACAGTACCGTCGTGATTTCACTTAAAGGAACACACAGATATATCTCTCATTTCTCCTCAATGTTCCTTTTGTGCCGGCCATATATACAGATCTTCCAGGCGGAGTATCTAAGGCATCAATGTGTGAAGGTGGTGAGGTACCGGACTATAAAAGCCAGACTATATAGTAAAGCTTCACTTCTACCACTAGGGCACGTCATAATACAACCCTTCCTGGCAAAATAAAACTTTTCAATGGGAAGAATAAACCACAGAAGTGCTGTTTCCAGTGGCGGTGCTGGTATAAGTGCAGAGTGGGGAAATTATAATCTATTGTAACCTCTGCGCGCATTGTATAAATCAATCCATCCTCCGTTATACGGCTGCGGTCAATCAAGCCCTAAAAGTATGGTATAAATAATCACATAAATGGGAGAATTGTATAAAATCTCGGCAGACAGTAAAGTGATACGGGAAATCAGATTTGTATCTAAGCTGCTAGGAGAGAAGTGAATGTGTCCATGTAGCACAGCTGCCATCTCAATTAACCCGGCTTTTAATTGACTTAAGAAACTCGATCAGGACGTACCTCAGCTCATATGCGGCTCCATGTGTCCGATAAATAGTCTAACAGATATTTTCTTAGTGGAAAGGGTCCGATTTGTGTGATTTTGGCCCCCTAGCCTGTATATACTATTATATTACCATAAATTGTTCTATAGATCTGGTTCTGACTCTTTTTAGCACAGGAAACCTTGAAGGCCATGGACAACCGTAACATGGTAATAATGTATTTTACATAGCTTAGTGGTTACCTTGAGTTAAAAAAGTTGCACTAAGCTTCAGCCTGCAATCTTCAATCCTTTCTTTATTTTACAGACCCCCTGATATGTAGTTTGCAGCTTGATTTTTCTCATGTTGATGTGTCCCTCCCAGTAATACAGGCTGGATGTGAGCCTTGTGCGTCACTAGCTCTCCCCGAGGTCAACCATCTTTTTACCTATGTAGTCTTCTACTAGGCATTGCTCCCACTAGCCAGTTTCCTACTCCACACTAATGAGGGGCAAATACCCCGAAACAGCTGTCTGTGGCTAGATACCATGTTTTGGTATAGGCGGTTTCCTTGACTGGAGACTGCCCTTCCCGTGGTTTTTCCTTCCTGGTGAAAGACCTGGCTAGTTTTCCTGCCAGCGTTGAGAAACATGTGATGGTGTCTCCACTGCATTCTTGTTTTGTCACTAACTCTCATGTGTCAGCACAGCTTCATTCCTGCACTGATTTTCCCTTCTTAAACTCATAGGGGATTTTCTATGCACTGTGCCTACACTGATACTGGGAATTATGATTCCCCCCTCCCCTCTGCCATTAATGTTCTCCTCTATAACCTTTAAGTCAGATGAATGCCTGCTCATAAATGTTGTTTCACAAGGCCAATTTTTGCCCAAAAACGAGCAGTGATTGTTACCGTATATACAACTTGATCTGAGCTCTTTTAAGACCCCATTCACAAGCTGGATAAACTGTGCGAGGGCAGGAAAATCATGAACGGGATTGTCTGAGCATAGGTATTTGGTGACCTAATAAGGGAAGGCAGAACCGTTGGGGTTCTGATCCCCGGTGCCCCCAACCTATCAGCTGCTTTTTGTTTTGGCGGCCGGATGTAAACCCTTACGCCCCTTTCACACATCAGTTTTTTGCCATCAGTCACAATTCATTTTGTTTGTGGCAAAACTGATGCGACGGATCCGTTTTTCGACGGATCCAACTAGCTGGGAGCTAAATAATACTTGGAGCATGCTCGGTTAGAAAAAAATGAATCCGTCGCCGGATTCTGTCATTTGACGGATGACAACGGATCTTGCGCCCATAGGCTTCCATTCTACCAAATGATGGACGGCGACAGATCCGTCGCTGTCCGTTTTTTCGACGGACACAAAAAATGTTTACTGTGGACGTCTCCATCCGACGGACAAACATTTTTCGACCGATCCGTCGAAAGATGGCTGAAACCTGAGGCAATCCGTCGCGAATACAAGTCAATGAGAAAAAACTGATCCAGCGGCATCAGTCGCTGGATCAGTTTTTTTTTTTTTTCCCAAAATTCGACGGATTGTGACTGATGGCAAAAAACTGATGAGTGAAAGGGGCCTTAGAATGGTGCTGCGCCTAGCAGCTACAAATAAAGTGTAGCGGCTGCTGCTGACTATTACAAAAACTGACACCGCTCCTATCCTTGCATCGAGGCCTTGCTGCAGCACCCAGAGGCATACAAGCATCCACTACACCTAGATGGGAGCTGCACTCAGCAGTTTTGTTCAGTGTTTCCATCGAACCACCGGTGGAGTAAAATATAAACTTTTCTGATCAGCAAATGGATGTAGCGGGTCCCACTGGTTGTTGCCAGTTCTGAGTTGATGCCACTGCTCGACAACTTCCAGTTTCGAAGGGAAGTAATCATGATGCACTAAGTTTCCTTGGCCGACAACTGCGTCTACGATACTCAACATTTGCCGTTTCTTGGTGCTTCGTCAAAAGAGCTTCTTGAAGCCCAGTCTTTGAACTCTTTGTCTGGTAGAGACCTTGCTGATGAAGTATAATTACCTTATGCCTTGCTGCTGTGCTCAGTCTTGTCATGGTATATGGTCTGTGACCTGAACGGTCTTCCACAACCTCACCTTTTGTAGTACAGTTTGTCTGTTCCTCACGCAGTTTTAAGCCTCTTACACAAGTTTGTTTCAGTTATGACTGTGGTTCAACCTACATATGCCTGTGGTTCAACCTACATATGCCTGTGGTTCAACCTACATATGACTGTGGTTCAACCTACATATGACTGTGGTTCAACCTACATATGACTGTGGTGCAACCTACATATGACTGTGGTGCAACCTACATATGACTGTGGTGCAACCTACATATGACTGTGGTGCAACCTACATATGACTGTGGTTCAACCTACATATGACCGTGGTTCAACCTACATATGACCGTGGTTCAACCTACATATGACCGTGGTTCAACCTACATATGACTGTGGTTCAACCTACATATGACTGTGGTTCAACCTACATATGACTGTGGTTCAACCTACATATGACTGTGGTTCAACCTACATATGACCGTGGTTCAACCTACATATGACTGTGGTTCAACCTACATATGACTGTGGTTCAACCTACATATGACTGTGGTTCAACCTAGATATGACTGTGGTTCAACCTAGATATGACTGTGGTGCAACCTACATATGACCGTGGTTCAACCTACATATGACCGTGGTTCAACCTACATATGACCGTGGTTCAACCTACATATGACTGTGGTTCAACCTACATATGACTGTGGTTCAACCTACATATGACTGTGGTTCAACCTACATATGACTGTGGTTCAACCTACATATGACTGTGGTTCAACCTACATATGACTGTGGTTCAACCTACATATGACTGTGGTTCAACCTACATATGACTGTGGTTCAACCTACATATGACTGTGGTTCAACCTACATATGACTGTCGTTCAACCTACATATGACCGTGGTTCAACCTACATATGACTGTGGTGCAACCTACATATGATTTGTGGTTCAATGTACATATAAAAATGATCTTTATCGCTAGTAATGAGTGAGCACTACCATGCTCGGGACTGAAACCGAGCAGGTTGGACGCTCGGATTGGCGCGACTCATGTATAATTGGCATGTGAAATCTGAAAAATGTCTCCATCCAGAGATGCCGTGTCCCTAAGGGTTAAACATTAAAAAATTCTCTGTCATTAACGTTGCTGCCTCATTCTGCACCCCGGGCAGGCGGCCTCTACACTATAAAAGTGACAAAACATGATTCATTCTAGGAGATAACATAATAATGAGCACACAGAATACTTCATAGCTGAGTTCTGATATCCAGAGCCAAAAGTTCCTAATTCCTCCTCTTCAGCACATTCATGTCGTGCCCCGGTCACACGTGACCGCTGCGCTTGTCATATTTCATCCTTCTTTCTTGTAGCACATAGACTGTTGTTTTATCTCGGTTTTTGTTATAGCAGTAGATTACAGGGGTCTTCCCTTGTAACGTGAGTGATAGAAGCTGGAGGAAGCGTGTAATGATCTGCGCTGCTGTAAATACACCGAAGGTCCAGTCCGTGAAGTGGATGAAAAGGTGCTTTATTTACGCGTTTCGGAGTCAAACCCCACTCCATCAGAAGAGGCACCGAAACGCGTAATCACCTTTCCATTCACTTCACAGACTGGATCTTCAGTTTATCTACAGCAGCGCAGATCATTCCTTGCTTCTTCCAGCTTCTATCAGTCACCTCCAGCTTACGGCTCGTGGATTTTGCGGCAGCTGTGTTTTTGCTTTTATACTGGTTGTGTCACACAGCCACACAACGTGAGCGCCCTGCTCTCTTTCCCTTTTTCTTTTATTGGGTCAGACCCTGTTGTGCTATTTCTCCACAGTAGTGCTTGTAACATGATGGTATATCACTAGGATATGTTTTCAGTTTGGTGATGGTCTGACCTCTAGACTCCTGAAAAATAGGGGGATTTTGCACTGTTTAAAGCCCCCTTCACACGTCCATGAAAATCACGCGCGTCTTTCACGGACGTGTCAAAGTTGCGTATTGTCCTCCGTGTGCAGTGTTTATGGCACTCGTGTGTTCTTCGTGTTATCCATGATAACACACGGAGAACGGGAACTTTTTACTCACCTGTCCCTGGCGTTGCTCTCCATGGTGCTGATCTTCGGTCTCCGGTCCTGCCGACTCCCCACTGCTGCTGCTGCTTCCAGGCATAATGAGCAGGGAAGTGCCAGCAGCGGCAGAGACAGCAGCACTGGAGATGGTGAGTATAGAAATTCTTTTTTTTTTTTTTTTACAGACACGTGTGTTTTCACCGGTGCGTGTCACATGGATCACATCCGTGCAGTCCGTGTGAGACCCGTGATGCCGGAGAAAAACTGACATGTCTACGTGTGAAGCACACGGTCACATGTATGCTCCACACGTACACACGGTCCATGGCAAAACACGCACGTGTGCACAGACCCATTGATTTTAATGGGTCTACGTGTGCCCGTGTCTCTGGCACGTGAGGAAACGGACCAAACACCTACCGGAGACACGGACGTGTGAAGGAGGCCTAAAAGGAATCTGTCAGCAGGTTTTTGCTTTGTAATCTGAGATCTGCTTAATGTAGGGGCAGAATCCCTAATTCCAGCGATGTGTCACTTACTGGGCTGTGTTTTAATAAAAATCTGTGTTTTATCAGCTGGAGATTATCACCACAGGACTCGGTTTCTTGTGCCTCCTGGTCCAACCACGCCCCCACCACGGATTGGACGCTTTGGCAATTTTGTTCCATGTAAATACAATCAGTGGTGTAGGCGGGGTTATACAGATCTCTTTATTCTGCACTCTGCTAGACCCGCAGCCGGGAAAACAGTGATTCTATCAAAATGACAGCAAACAGCTCGGTAAGTGACACTTCGCTGGAATCAGGGTCCCAGCCTTTACTTCATGCTGCTCTCAGATTACAGACCAATAATCTGGAGACACACTCCCTTTTAGTTTTTACTGCGGACACGCCCCAGGCCACCTGACTGTTGCTCATGCACGAGTTGTACTATTGCTGTAATTGGAGTCACAGGTGACCTGATGAGGGCCTAACCCAAAAGTAAGTCTTCCTCATCCTCCCTAAGAATAGAGGGGGATGCAGCCGCCATTAGGGGGAGCGGCGTATGCATTTATATTATCCCTCTGATCTGGATGAGCTGTCACTTGTGCAGAATGTTATTATCTCAGACAATGACCGCACGATCTCTCATCCACATGTTACAGGTGAAATCCGAAAAGGAAAATGACTGATATTGCAAATTTAATATATTGGCAATTTTACCAATTTCTGTGCGGATTTTACCCTTTGCAGTGTGCGGTGTCTCCTCTATGAAACCTGTGAGGACAACCACGATTTGGTGCTGATTTTCCACAAATCTTGGGTGGATGTGTCCTGTGAGAGCTCTTCATGTATTTGGGTCCTAGTTAGTCTAAAAATAAAGCCAAACTAAAAGCCGGCAGCAGCAGCAATGAGCGTGCCTGCTTACTGACTGTTTCCGTATAGAAGGAGGTTGATTGTTCTATGCTACATGGAGTAAGTAAGAGAAGAAAAGGAAGTTATGGGAATAAAACAATGAAAAGGTAGCACTATAGAAAAACACTGATAGCACATCGCAGAGTCGCACTACACGCAGCACAATCACTATTATTACATGACTGACTCGGCTCTGCTACTCCTCTATGATATACATATACTAGATTTACGTTACATACGCAATGATAGGAGGGGGCTTCACTGTAATTGAATTACTTTGCAGTTTATTTGGATTAGATTAGCAGTGTCCCCCCGAGGAAATGCAGCAGGTGTGAGCGCGGAGAAGGAACGGCTACCACAGTCTTGTGTTTCCCGGACACTTCATCTTCAGTTCCTGCAAGAACGGATCCGTATATTGGATCCCTATATACTTATGGGGTCTACAGTGTAGTGTCCAGCTGTGCCCCTAGCCAGCCACTTGTCACCTAAAACTGATGTGGCTAATTGGGTCCAACCACGAAGAGGTGCATAGAAAGAAAAGAAGAAAGAATCCAGGTCGGCACAACGACGCAATTGTATTACATATATGATTGATAAAGGAGCAAAACCTAAACAGTAAAAAGTGCTCACTGGGTGGTGCCTAAATCCTCTAAGCAAAAAGTGATTATAAAATCAAAGGCCGTAAAAAGGGGATAGTATCAACTAGTATCATCAACGAAGTGAAAACATTTATTGACTTTAAAAAAAAAAAGTGCATAACAAACAGATAACATATATACATACAGTTGAAACCAGAAGTTTCCCTCCGCTCTCTATAAAGACACATTTGCAGGTTTTTCCCTTCGCTCTCTATAAAGATACATCTGCAAGTTTTCCCCCTCCGCTCTGCAGGTTTTTCCCTCCGCTCTCTATAAAAACACTTCTGCAGGTTTTTCCCTCTGCTTTCTATAAAGACACATCTTCAGGTTTTCCCCTCTGCTCTCTATACAGACACATCTCCAGGTTTTTCCCTCCGCTCTCTATAAAGACACATCTGCAGGTTTTCCCTCCGCTGTCTATACAGACACATCTGCAGGCTTTTCCCTCCGCTGTCTATACAGACACATCTGCAGGTTTTCCCCTCTGCTCTCTATACAGACACATCTCCAGGTTTTTCCCTCCGCTCTCTATAAAGACACATCTGCAGGTTTTTCCCTCCGCTCTGCAGGTTTTTCCCTCTGCTGTCTATAAAGACACATCTGCAGGTTTTCCCTCCGCTGTCTATACAGACACATCTGCAGGCTTTTCCCTCCGCTGTCTATACAGACACATCTGCAGGTTTTCCCTCCGCTGGTTTTTCCCTACACTCTCTATAAAGACACCTCTGCAGGTTTTTCCCTCCGCTGTCTATAAAGACACATCTGCAGGTTTTCCCCTCCGCTCTCTATAAAGACACATCTGCAGGTTTTTCCCTCCGCTCTCTATAAAGACACATCTGCAGGTTTTCCCCTCCGCTCTCTATAAAGACACATCTGCAGGCTTTTCCCTCCGCTCTCTATAAAGACACATCTGCAGGCTTTTCCCTCCGCTGTCTATACAGACACATCTGCATGTTTTTCCCTCCGCTCTCTATAAAGACACATCTGCAGGTTTTTCCCTCCGCTGTCTATACAGACACATTTGCAGGTTTTCCCTCCGCTGGTTTTTCCCTACACTCTCTATAAAGACACATCTGCAGGTTTTTCCCTCCACTCTGCAGGTTTTTTTCCTCCGCTGTCTATAAAGACACATCTGCAGGTTTTCCCCTCCACTCTCTATAAAGACACATCTGCAGGTTTTCCCCTCTGCTCTCTATAAAGACACATCTGCAGGTTTTTCCCTCCGCTCTCTATAAAGACACATCTGCAGGTTTTTCCCTCCGCTCTCTATAAAGACACATCTGCAGGTTTTTCCCTCCGCTCTCTATAAAGACACATCTGCAGGTTTTTCCCTCCGCTGTCTATACAGACACATCTGCAGGTTTTTCCCTCCACTCTCTATAAAGACACATCTGCAGGTTTTTCCCTCCGCTCTCTATACAGACACATCTGCAGGTTTTTCTCACTATCTGACATGAAATCAGAATAAATCTTTCCTGTTTTAGGTCAATTAGGAACTAAAATTATTTATATTTGCCAAAAGACAGAATAATGATAGAGAGAATGTTATAAGACATTTTTATTATTTTCTGCAAAGTCAAAAGTTTCCCTCTTTGTCATTAGTATTTGGCACCATTGCCCTTACACTGTGTGACTTGGGTCACACGTTTTGGATCCTTCCACAAGCTTCTCACAATAGTTGGTGGAATTTGGGCCGATCCCTCCTGACCGCACTGGTGTAGCTGAGCCACATGTATAGCTATTATTTTGTAATGTGATACGTGGCGTCTTCCACCGTTGGGTGCTACATATCGACAACGCTTGCTTAGAGCTCCATATTACAGACCTATATTGGCTCGATCATCCTCTATAATGGATCTCTATTGATACTGGGCTTTGAAATTGTAAAATTATTAAATTGTTTATTAGGTTTTCCTCTGGAAATTGTCCATGAATCATGTTACAACACAATTAACAAAAAAAAATCCAAAATTCTTAATTTTCGCTGGTCTTTTTCCAATTTAAGTGGGGATCCTGTTCTGGGTTAGGCTGGTATGTGTCGTCGGCAGGAATCTATATGTAATTAATGGACAGAAGTACAGTTGGGACATGGTATCCATTTGCTTCCCGGGCAGGTTGGGGATGACAAGTAATGCTATAGGCTTCTGTATGGAGGTCTGCATAATGTTCTTCTCCTTAATGCAAATCATGACGAGCACTGATGAAGCCCGAACATCTGGCAACACTCACACCGTAACAATGTGTCATTAACATTGCATGTTCCAGATAGGTTCTCCTCCTGTCGGGGGCCCACAATTTGTCTCTGATAGCCGGGGCGACCGCGTCCCAGCCTGTCAGGCAGGAGTTGGGGAGGAGGGACACATGGTCAGATAATGATGGTAAAAGTCATCTATGCAACCCAACAGCTGGTCTAATTCCCCGGTCACAACAAGCGGAGATGTAAACAGATGGGAGGCTACCCACATACTGTATACCCCGCAGTCTGCCACAGCAAACCTAGGACGTCCCGTTCCTAATCCTTCAGATTCTTTAATGTTTGTAACCAGCTTTTTTTGTTTGTGTATTATAATGTTTAGTTTTTCGGTTTTTTTTATCTGAATTTTTTGACTATTATTTCAAAGAAATTAAATTTAAAGGGGGGTTTCCAGGAGTCTAAAAATATATAATAAAATTACTAATATACTTAGGAGAAAAAAAAAGCTCAGACCTGTAAAAGAAAAACAAAAAGTAACAAACACGTCCAATCCTTTGTAGTTCCTATTCTGAAGCTTAACTCATCTTTTGTTTGCCTCATCGTTTGTGTCCGGTCTTTACACACAGGAAATGCCCACTCAGCCAATCACTGACCAAAGTGGTGCCACGCCCCGACCAGTGATTGGCTGAGTTCGCTTTCCCGGTGTGTCAAGGCGGGGCCAGGAAGTAGAGACAAGCAGAGGCTTGCATGCTCTTCAGAACAGGAGCTTCAAAGGATCCAAGAAGGTCAGTTCCTGTTTTAATTTTGTGCTACCAATCTGAGCCCTGTTAAAAACAATTTTTATCCCTGAGGATACTTACTTTTTTTTTTTTTTTTTTTTTTTTTTTTTAGAAAAAAAAAACAATTGTAAATTTCTATAGCTGACTACAATTTTTTTCATTTTTTTTTATTTTTTTGTAGAGAATGGTTTCATTCCTGATGCTTTGCTGGAAGAGGTGATGAAGGCGCTGGATCTTGTCTCAGAACCTGAGTAGTAAGTGCATAATTTAACAAGTATATAATTATTATTATTTATTATTATTATTTATTTATAGAGCACCTTAGCAAATTAGAAATTCCTTTTCTTCTCTGGGAGGGGGGTGTCAAGGTGGAAAGGAGGCCAAAGTGGGGACCGTTGCAAAATTTAAAGGGGGGTGGTTCACTACTCTGCAATACTGGCCACATCCCTGTAAATTTAATGGGGATAGCTTTTTTAAATACCTTCTTCAGACAATTCTGCCTCTGAGCGGCACTATTGCGGTCCTCTCATCCCCATTAAGTGACCGCCGGGGCTCTGTGACCTCTGAGGTTCGGTGATGTCACATCACCTGACATCACTGAGGCAGGCCCCATTCTTCCTTAGTATCTGAGATGTGGATGGTGTTTCGCTGCTAGTCACAGCCCAGCATCACTCCTGCTTGCGGCAGTAGAGCGCGTGCGCCATGCTGAGCTGTGATGCTGGGCTGTCACGATCGGTGAAACCCTGCCCACAGTCCAGTCACACAGGAAGACTGTGGCCGACCTCGGTGATGGCGGGTCAACTGGAAGTTGCCATGACATCACTGGATCGCATCAGTCATGGAGCCCGGGGGTCACTTCATGGGGATGAGCGGACCGCAATAGCGCCGCTCAGAGGCAGAATTGACTGATCAAAGTATTTAGAAAAATCCTTCCCTATCAGTTTTACAGGGATGTGGCCACTATTGCAGAGTAGTGAACCACCCCTTTAAGAACCGTTCTCACAAAAAGTTACCAAACCAATCAAATTAGGCTAAAGGCAAGCTCGGCTTTGGTTGGTGCAATTATATTTTTTAGGTCGAAAACATGCAAACATTTTTACTCCTCTTTACATTTTACTAGGATCCTAAAAATAATGTAGGTTAAACGAATTTTTTTTTTCTACATAAAAAAAATAATTTTCATTGGTCCCTGCGATGGCTTCCTGCTTGGATGAAGTATAAAGGCTGCAGCTGATCAGAAGCCGCTGATTGACTGCAGTGGTCACATGACATTAATCTCCTGATTTCGACGCCGTGACCGTCGGGAAACACCGCAAATAGGAAGGAACAGTCCCGTTCCTGTAAGCGAGAGTAGGATTTTTTTTTTTTGTTATCCCCTCAATCTGGACCCACTGAGAATAAGCTTCAAAGTAAAAAGCAAAAAACATTTTAAGGGAAGGAATGGTATAAAATGACCCATACTTTCTTTTTGAATTGTCCGCCTTTCTGGCCCTGCTGACCTGGTGGTCGCCACTAGTTTTCATTTGCTTTGGCTGCAGCAATGACTTCACTTGACCGCTGCAGCCAATCACTGGTTTCCTCACTGTGTGATTGGCCGCAGTGGTCACATTGGTTAGAAAAGGACGTCATCCTTGCAGCCAAGTAAAGAAAGAAAGTCAGAGCAGAGTTGGTGGTGCTGTCAATGGGCGTGAGCTCACCCCTCCACCTTGTATGGGGTTCCTAGGATCAGCACGGAGTGGCCCTGGGTCCCGGGCATGCACCATTGAGAAAAGAAACTATAGGTATCTAGCGATGAAAAGAAACCAGTGTTGCAGACGTAAAAACAGCTTTAGGCTATGTGCGCACACAGCAGGTTTTTGTTTGTTTTGTTTTTTTACGCTGCGTTTTTGGCTGCATAAAAACGCACAAAAACGACAAAAAAACACACCCGCGTCAAAAATGCACCGAAAAAAAGCATGCGTTTTTACCGTGTTTCTGTGCGTTTTTGGCTGCAATTTGCTGCGTTTTTGATCTTTGCGTTTTTCTGTGTTTTTTTCCAATGCATTGCATGGGTGAAAAATGCAGTAAAACGCAGGAAAGAATTGACATGTCTTTTTTTATTTTTTATTTTTTTTTAGCTCAAAAACGCAGCTAAAAAAAAAGTTGCGTGCAGACAGCAAAAATAAAAAGTCTGACTTTGCTGGGGAAGCAAATTCATGCAGTTTTTAAGCCCAAAAACGCACCCGAAAAACGCACTGTGCGCACACAGCCTTAACACTAGAAGTCCCAGGAATTTCGAGCTCCATAGGGTTCCAATGGTCGAAATGTCAAATGACCCCTCTCTGGGACTTCTAGTGTTAAAAGATCAATGTAAAAAAAAATATTCAGACCGACCGTGACCCCCCCCTTTTTTTTCCCAAGACCAACGCGTTTCGGGGATACTTTATGGCTGTGCCTTTTTCAGTCTCTACTTTTATAGATGTGATGTTTTTATTTGTTGTTTTTCATGTAAATTTTTATTTATTTTGAAAATAACAAATGTGCATTTAATTAAAATAAGGGACATGTGAGAAATGGATGTTACGGAGCATGTGCAATTAATCTTCAGGTATTTACAAGAAGCCTGCGAGTTGTAAGCAAGTTTCTGTAAATACGCTGCTTACAATAGACCCAAACCAGCCACATGTGACCAAGCAAAGCCCCCCCATCCAGGGTTATGTGAATGGTCTCCATTCTCACGGGCTCCTCGTGCAGCAGTATTGTCCTTATTGGAGGGGACAGATGACTTCCCAGTGTTTTGTTCCCAAATTTAAAGTCTTTAGGAACACAAGATAACCACTTGACCCACCTAGACCCATGTTTCCATGTCTGATTTTCATCTGATTTTGATGAGGATTCTGAGAAAGTTGACTGAAAAAAGAGGGTTTTTTTTGTGCTGCAGCCTTTCTTTGCACATTGGTTCTCCACCCACTCGATTTTATATAGGGGTCTTGTCATGGCGGCGAATGACAGGACAAGGGACACCTAAGCTGACCCTCAGACTGCATACCCTGCGCTGTCCCTTAGCTCAGAGGTATGCTTGATGGTGGCGAGGTTTGAGTCACCAGCATGTCCGAGCCCTGATGTAATTCCCCTCCTCAACCTAAGGGGGGAGCCGGGACCGTAAACACACACCCCACAAAAAGATAGACAGGGGAAACAGACAACAGAGAGACGACCGTGACAGGTCTGCAATGTTCTCCTTCCCCATTGGCTTGAATGGCGCGGTGCTGCAGTTCCTCTGTGCAGTGGAGGGGGAGGGGGCTGTGGTGCTGCAGCGCTGATGAAGAGAAATGGTCATCCACCATTGCCCTGACAATGGGCCTCAGTTGGGGTCTACTGACATCCCAATATTGATCTATTTATGGGGTCCGGCATTAGGGGCGAGCACAGGGCTTTGGTTCAGGTTGCTCTCGTGTCTGCACCACTATTCTACGTACTCGATAACACCAGTCGTTGGCCCGCCGCCCGCCCGTCGTGATGAATTTCCAGCCCGTACTACACACATTCTTGTATTTAGAAATGTTTTCCTAATAAGGTTCTGTCTCCCAAAATTATCGTCACTGTTTTGGTTTTAATCATAAGATTATGCAGTCTGAAAATAAACCCATTTTGGCAAAAAGAGATGCCATTCAGATGAACGCGTTCCTGGACTCCCAAAATAGCAGCGCATTCATTGGCAGAGAGGCGCAGCGCGGTACCACGAATCCCAGGAACGCCAGAGACGAAAGCTGCCCTGCTTATTGTGTGCTTTACAATGTTTCCTAGTGTAAACCTCATGAAGACCAAATTAGACCCAGAAGGCCTCGGGATCATATTACTGGGCCCGTTCCTCCAGGAGTTTTTCCCAGAACAGGTACAGTACACGGCCTGAAGAGATTGTCATTTCTGTACTTACTAAATAACGCAGGTGGGTGTGCGTCACCGGCAAAAACATGAGCGAGTGATACATGCACAGACATACAGAAAGCCACACACACATGTGTATATATATGTGTGTATATATATGTGTGTATATATATATATATATTATCTATATATATATATATATATATATATATATATATATCTAGATATAGATATATATAGATATAGATATCTCTATCTATATATATATATGTGTATGTACATATAATTTTTTTTATATATAGATTTTTTTTTATATATATATATATTACTGTATATGTATATACGCACACACAGATCCATGTATACACTCGTACACATAACAAGAGTTTTTATTTCTCTAGCACCAACATATTCCACGGCACTTTACAATTCAGACCTGTATACACTCACAAATACTGACTGCAAAACACCCTCATACATATACATAATCGCACACGCACACATACATGTACATACCATCCATCCTGGTCAAGTATCCAACGCCTTTAGCTGTGATACACCCCCATATCATCATGGTTCCTCCACCAAACTTACAGTTCCTTCAGTTTCTCGATCCTTTAGCCTCTTTTTTTCCCTAGTTTCTTCCACACCCATTTGCCCCCGTCAGAGCAGTCTATTGAGTTTCATCTCATCGCTCCAAATCACCCGTTTCCAACTTTCTACTGTCCACTTTTCCTTGTTGTGATTTGTAGTATACAGGAAGAATATTTTTTTTTAAACACCTGGAGCAAAACAGTAACAATGCAGTGATGTGTGAAGAATCTGCATAACTAATCATATGCTAAATAGCTGAAAGTCACATTTATGTATAAGATATCCAAGATGATTGTCTATAATAAAATGAAGGTCATCTCACGCTCAGAGCTGTAGTGGATGGTGAGGTATGGAGCCTGAAAGGCAAAAGATCAAAACATTGTTACTGTTTTGCTTGTCAATGTACATATACATATATATATATATATATATATATATGTACACACACACACACATACATACACATACTGTACATACATACACACATAGACATATATATATATATATATATATATATATATATATATATATATATATATATACACACACACTCGTACACATATACAGATGTATACAATCATGCACACTTACATACAGAAATATGTATACTGTATACACTCCTATACAGTGTGTCCACCCATATCCTGTCCACCGCCATTAACTTGAGAACGGCGGCAGCTATAGGCATAGAAGTGGTGTCTAGGTATGGTGTTGGTGGAGGGGTCGCATACACCTGCTGTTTGATGTGACCTCACAGAAAGAAGTCCAATGGGGTCAGGTCAGGTGAGCGTGGAGGCCACTCCACACAGCCACCATACCCAATGACTTGTAGGAAGGTCTCCATCACTTCACGTCTGCAGCCTTGTGAGTTTTACACGTTCTAATCATAGCATTTCTGTATGCAAGGTGTCGAGTCGTATTGAATTGATGATGCCGTAATTCACTTTTTTCTCTATCTCGTTCCGTTTTCAAGATAAAAATTCTAACTCCGTTGTTTTCCACCAGGTGGCGCTATAGGTGGTTTCATTGCGTAGCGCATGGCTACTTTACTATACCTAGACACTACTTCTATGCCTATAGCTGCCGTGATTCTCAAGTTAATGGCGGTGGACACACTGTATACAGATGTATACACTCGTACACACATACATACAGAAATATGTACACACTCGTATATACAGATGTACACACATACATATAGAAATATGTACACACTCGTATATACAGATGTATACACTCATACACACATACATACAGAAATAAGTACACACTCGTATATACAGATGTACACACATACATATAGAAATATGTACACACTCGTATATACAGATGTATACACTCATACACACATACATACAGAAATAAGTACACACTCGTATATACAGATGTACACACATACATACAGAAATAAGTACACACTCGTATATACAGATGTACACACATACATACAGAAATATGTACACACTCGTATATACAGATGTACACACATACATATAGAAATATGTACACACTCGTATATACAGATGTATACACTCGTACACATACATACAGAAATATGTACACACTCGTATATACAGATATATACACTCGTACACACATACATACAGAAATATGTACACACTCGTATATACAGATATATACACTCGTACACACATACATACAGAAATATGTACACACTCGTATATACAGATATATACACTCATACACACATACATACAGAAATAAGTACACACTCGTATATACAGATGTACACACATACATATAGAAATAAGTACACACTCGTATATACAGATGTACACACATACATATAGAAATATGTACACACTCGTATATACAGATATATACACTCGTACACACATACATACAGAAATATGTACACACTCGTATATACAGATGTACACACATACATATAGAAATATGTACACACTCGTATATACAGATGTATACACTCGTACACACATACATACAGAAATATGTACACACACATACTTGTACACACATTCATGCCTATATGTATACGTACATATACATATCCGGTACCAACTCAAACCTTCAATTTTTTTTTCCTTTGCATTTTAGGGCTCAAAGGTCCCCGAATCCTTCAGTGTGTACCATTATAATGGATTGCGGCAGTCCAATCATAAGGAGAAGGTATGTTTCCTATGAAGAGTCTGCTCCGCGGACACGTCCATTAGAATGATGTGCGTTCTTATTCTTGGACGCGTTTGGTGGGCTCTGTAAGTCTTCAGCTGCGCGCTCTGTGTCATCACACGTCTTATCTCTCCCTGTTACATTCTTATGTTTCTTCTCATTTTTCCTAAGAAGAATGTAACCGTTACAAGTCTGTGCGGCCGAGGCTTAGCGATTTGTGCAGGAAATGTATGAATAACATTACTAATTTTTTGCTGTGGGTGATAAGTTTCCTTTTACTTTAATTCCTGATATTTTTTTGTAAGCCAGGTGGGATCCTGGGATGTATTATTGATTACATTGGTGTCAATTGAGTCATGATGGCTGATAGCCTCCCTGCAGTGCTCACATCTGGGGTTACTTACCATCCAGCAAAAATGGTTGTCTCTAGTGACGGGAAGACTTGCAAATATCTGGGATCGAAAGATCTAACAGGATTTAAAAGAAAAACAGTTCCGGCCTGGATTGGATTCCGGATATCTGGCTGGATGCCGATCCCCTATGGGGACCAGAATCTGGCGCTTAAAAATGGTGGTAGAAGGGATAGGTTATACTTACCGAGTCTCTAGTGGTGCAGTAACTGCTCCCGCGGTCGCTCAACTTTGGTTCTGGAGCTGCTCATTAACCTCATACATATTCACTGCTTCCCCCGCCTACCAGCAGTCCCGGCGTCTGTGATTGGTTGCAGTCAGACAGCGCCCCCAGCCTGTGTGACAGCGTGTCGTACTACTTGCAATCACAGATCCTATCTGTGTGTCACTGTAGATTGGAGTAAAAATAAATAAAATATTTGGCGTAGGGTCCCTCCATATTAGGATAGCCAGCACAGATAAAGCATACAGCTACAGACTGCAGCCCCCCGCCATGTGCTTATCCTGGCTGTGTATCAGAATAAGGGGATCCATGCAGCTTTTTTTTTTTATTTATTTATTTATTTAAATAAATAACTTTTTAAAACCATATGCGGTCCCCCTCAATTTTGATACCCAGCCAGGATGAGCTGTTGGCCCCTGTAAAGGGGACATTAATAAAAGGGGACAATGACGAACATATTACTACAGGATTTGGACAAAGATGAAGCACATTACTACAGGATGGAGACAAGGATGAACACATTACTACAGGATGGAGACAAGGATGGACACATTACTACAGGATGGAGACAAGGATGGGCACATTACTAGAGGATGGAGACAAGGATGGGCACATTACTACAAGATGGAGACAAGGATGGATACATTACTACAGGATGGAGACAAGGATGGGGACATTACCACAGGATGGAGACAAGGATGGGAACATTACTAGAGGATGGAGACAAGGATGGGCACTTTACTACAGGATGGAGACCAGGATGGGCACATTACTAGAGAATGGAGACCAGGATGGGCACATTACTAGAGGATGGAGACAAGGATGGGCACATTACTACAGGATGGAGACAAGGATGGACACATTACTACAGGATGGAGACAAGGATGGACACATTACTACAGGATGGAGACAAGGATGAACACATTACTACAGGATGGAAACAAGGATGGGCACATTACTACAGGATGGGGACAACGATGGGCACATTATTACAGGATGGAGACAAGGATGGGCTCATTACTACAAGATGGAGACAAGGATTGGCACATTACTACAGGATGGAGACAAGGATGGACACATTACTACAGGATGGAGACAAGGATGGGCACATTACTACAGGATGGAGACAAGGATGGGCACATTACTACAGGATGGAGACAAGGATGGACACATTACTACAGGATGGAGACAAGGATGGACACATTACTACAGGATGGAGACAAGGATGGACACATTACTACAGGATGGAGACAAGGATGGGCACATTACTACAAGATGGAGACAAGGATGGGCACATTACTACAGGATGGAGACAAGGATGGGAACATTACTACAGGATGGAGACAAGGATGGGCACTTTACTACAGGATGGAGACAAGGATGGACACATTACTACAGGATGGAGACAAGGATGGGCACATTACTACAGGATGGAGACAAGGATGGACACATTACTACAGGATGGAGACAAGGATGGGCACATTACTACAAGATGGAGACAAGGATGGGCACATTACTACAGGATGGAGACCAGGATGGGCACATTACTACAAGATGGAGACAAGGATGGGCACATTACTACAGGATGGAGACAAGGATGGGAACATTACTACAGGATGGAGACAAGGATGGGCACTTTACTACAGGATGGAGACCAGGATGGACACATTACTACAGGATGGAGACAAGGATGAACACATTACTACAGGATGGAGACAAGGATGGGCACATTACTACAGGATGGAGACAAGGATGGACACATTACTACAGGATGGAGACAAGGATGGGCACATTACTACAAGATGGAGACAAGGATGGGCACATTACTACAGGATGGAGACAAGGATGGGCACATTACTACAAGATGGAGACAAGGATGGACACATTACTACAAGATGGAGACAAGGATGGGCACTTTACTACAGGATGGAGACAAGGATGGGCACTTTACTACAGGATGGAGACCAGGATGGACACATTACTACAGGATGGAGACAAGGATGAACACATTACTACAGGATGGAGACAAGGATGGGCACATTACTACAGGATGGAGACAAGGATGGACACATTACTACAGGATGGAGACAAGGATGGGCACATTACTACAAGATGGAGACAAGGATGGGCACATTACTACAGGATGGAGACAAGGATGGGCACATTACTACAGGATGGAGACAAGGATGGGCACATTACTACAGGATGGAGACAAGGATGGGAACATTACTACAGGATGGAGACAAGGATGGGCACTTTACTACAGGATGGAGACAAGGATGGGCACTTTACTGCAGTATGGAGACAAAGATGAACACATTACTACAGGATGGAGACAAGGATGGACACATTACTACAGGATGGAGACAAGGATGAACACATTACTACAGGATGGAGACAAGGATGGGGACAATACTACAGGATGGAGACAAGGATGGGGACAATACTACAGGATGGAGACAAGGATGGACACATTACTACAGGATGGAGACAAGGATGAACACATTACTACAGGATGGAGACAAGGATGGGGACAATACTACAGGATGGAGACAAGGATGGGGACAATACTACAGGATGGAGACAAGGATGGACACATTACTACAGGATGGAGACAAGGATGGGCACATTACTACAGGATGGAGACAAGGATGGGCACTTTACTGCAGGATGGAGACAAAGATGAACACATTACTACAGGATGGAGACAAGGATGGACACATTACTACAAGATGGAGACAAGGATGGGCACATTACTACAGGATGGAGACAAGGATGGGCACTTTACTGCAGGATGGAGACAAAGATGAACACATTACTACAGGATGGAGACAAGGATGGACACATTACTACAAGATGGAGACAAGGATGGGCACATTACTACAGGATGGAGACAAGGATGGGCACTTTACTACAAGATGGAGACAAGGATGGGCACATTACTACAGGATGGAGACAAGGATGGGCACATTACTACAGGATGGAGACAAGGATGGGCACATTACTACAGGATGGAGACAAGGATGGGCACATTACTACAAGATGGAGACAAGGATGGGCACATTACTACAGGATGGAGACAAGGATGGGCACTTTACTGCAGGATGGAGACAAAGATGAACACATTACTACAGGATGGAGACAAGGATGGACACATTACTACAAGATGGAGACAAGGATGGGCACATTACTACAGGATGGAGACAAGGATGGGCACATTACTACAAGATGGAGACAAGGATGGGCACATTACTACAGGATGGAGACAAGGATGGGCACATTACTACAGGATGGAGACAAGGATGGGAACATTACTACAGGATGGAGACAAGGATGGACACTTTACTACAGGATGGAGACAAGGATGGGCACTTTACTGCAGTATGGAGACAAAGATGAACACATTACTACAGGATGGAGACAAGGATGGACACATTACTACAGGATGGAGACAAGGATGAACACATTACTACAGGATGGAGACAAGGATGGGGACATTACTACAGGATGGAGACAAGGATGAACACATTACTACAGGATGGAGACAAGGATGGACACATTACTACAGGATGGAGACAAGGATGAACACATTACTACAGGATGGAGACAAGGATGGGGACAATACTACAGGATGGAGACAAGAATGGACACATTACTACAGGATGGAGACAAGGATGGGCACATTACTACAGGATGGAGACAAGGATGGGCACTTTACTGCAGGATGGAGACAAAGATGAACACATTACTACAGGATGGAGACAAGGATGGACACATTACTACAAGATGGAGACAAGGATGGGCACATTACTACAGGATGGAGACAAGGATGGGCACTTTACTGCAGGATGGAGACAAAGATGAACACATTACTACAGGATGGAGACAAAGATGAACACATTACTACAGGATGGAGACAAGGATGGACACATTACTACAAGATGGAGACAAGGATGGACACATTACTACAAGATGGAGACAAGGATGGGCAATTACTACAAGATGGGCCCAAAAATGGACACATTACTACAGGATGGAGACAAGGATGAGCAATTACTACAGGATGGAGACAACGATGGGCACATTACCACAGGATGGGGCACATTACTATAAACTCTACTGTTCATTTGTCTGAATGAGCTCAGTGAAGGATTCTCAATTAACTTCCCCTAGAGCCAACAATGGGCAATGTAACCCAGGCTATAGAAGGCAAACGATGCAAGATTTGTAATAAAACCAAATTACAAAACATGATTGCTATCTCTAAATGCATGCACTTAGGGTAGAAATATAAAAAAAAACACAGTCTCTGAAGGTTAACAACCCCTTTAATGAAAGCAGCTTAGTACGGAGTTTTATTGGCAATGCCTCGTGAGAGAAAAAGAAAGCAAAATATGTGAGAAGAGACATGACACGTGGGGACTCCTCCGTTGCGCATGTCTTGCAGGAGGATCGCATCATGCAAACATCTTGTAAGTTAGCAAAGTTACTTCTAGTAAGTTCTGTGATGGCTCCTAACGTCTTCCAGTAACAGCGGAGATGGTGGGTGCAGCGCACCGCTGCTGATTTTAGGCTAAGCTGACGCATTCATCAGGCTGGGGGGGGTCATTGGCCGGGGGTTCTTCTGCTGCTCTACATTCCGGATTTTACATAAAATAATTGTGATGCTGTAACCGTGACAACAGGAAAAAATAAACCGCCGCGGCGCAGAAGTGACTGTGATGTGACATCGGTGCTGTATTTATTTTAGTTTCTGTACATTTTCATGCTTTTGCTCTGACGTTCTCTTTTAATTTTGGTAAAAAAAAGGGGGGTGTGGGATATTTTCTCTGTTTTACAGAAGAAAGCTGGAAAATGTACAGACTGGGAAGTGGTGGAAGAAAACACTGCACTTCATTAGATACATTTCTTTTTGGCTGATTTTTTTTTTTTTTTCTTCCTCTTATCACTGTCAATTTTCTCACTGGTCACTGAGAACATTAGACTCCAACATGCTGATAAGCAGCCGAGCATTGGGAGCAATCGTCCGAGTCCGAACCTATGAACAGTACTGAAGTGTTTAGTGAGCATGCTCTGATCTAGGCAAATGTCATTGAGAAGGGAAGAGGAGAGGGTGAGTTGTGACATCACCTACTGTATACAGAGGATATAACAGTGATTGTACAGGAGAGGAGGGGGTGAGCTGTGACATCACCTACTGTATACAGAGGATATAACAGTGATTGTACAGGAGTGGAGGAGGTGAGCTGTGACATCACCAAATGTGAATGGTGGATTTTGTGTTCTCTACTGTATATAGAGATATCAGTCATTGTACAGGAGGAGGAGGTGAGCTGTGATATCACCTATTGTAAATGGTAGATTCTGTGTTATCTACTGTTTATAAAGGTGTTCTTAGTCATTGTACTGGAGGGGGAGGAGGTGAGCTGTGATGTATATTGGGAATGGTGGATCCTGTATTATTTACTGCATATAGATGTGTTATCAGTCATTCTGCAGGAGGAAGTGAACTGTGACATCACTTATTGTGAATGATGGATCCTATGTTATCTACTGTATGGAGGTGTTATCAGTCATTGTACAGGAGGGGTAGGAGGTGAGCTGTGACATCACCTCTTGTGAATGGTGGATTTTGTGTTGTTTTTTGTATATAGAGGTGTTATCAGTTATTGTACAGGTGGAGGTGAGCTGTGACATCACCTATTTGTGAATGGTAGATCCTGTTATCTACTGTATATAGATGTGTTATCAACCTTTTGAATAGGAGGAGGTGAGTTGTAATATGACATTGTAAACGGTGGATCATGTGTTATCAGTCATTGAATAGGAGGAGGAGGTGAGCTGTGATATCACATTGTGAATGGTGCATCCTGTGTTATCTACTGTATATAGAGGTGTTATCAGTGTTTGCATAGGAGGGGGAGAAGGTGAGCTGTGACATCATCTATTGTGAATGGTGGAGCCTGTGTTCTCTACTGTATGTTATGCGAAAGGTGTTACCGATCATTGTAACCCTGTCTGTGATGATATTGACACTGCTGAATAGTCATGTGTAAAAAAAAAAACAGGAAGTATGACTCTAATTTTAGGCCTTGTAGCCAGTGAGAAAATTGCAAAATATCATGTGTTTTTTTTCTTAAGTATATGTCATTTAAAATGGAAAATTGAAAAAAAAAAATAAAATTATCATAAAATGCTTATATACCAAAAAGCACAAATATATGACTGGTAGAAAACAAGTACAATAACTAAAAACAACCCACGAGGGCTTACCATCTACAACCTGGTTCCCTTTAATGTGACTTCTGTACTGTATTTATGGTATTTTTGTCATTGTTACTTAGGTTGCTTACATCGAAGGAACCGCCGTCATGGGTTTTGAAGACCCCAGATTACAGACGGACGACACCCCCATCAAACGCTGTCTACAAACCAAATGGCCGTACGTAGAGCTTCTCTGGAACACGGATCGGCCGCCATCACTAAACTGACTTTACCAACAAAGGACCAATGATCACTCAATGCAAGCGAGGCTGCCATTAAAGGACTGAATATTTACTAACTGGAAATTCCTTATGATCTCATTTAGGGTCATGGCATCGATCAAAGAATAAGCCGCAGTATAATGTATATACAATGCAATTACTACTCTGTCTTCTCCATGGTTTCATAAGGGGGGCGTCATTATTCTTTTTGGGGGACAGAATATATAGCCGATGGACAAACAGTATTAGTCATGCAAGTCAGCAACTCCGGGCTCCATTCACTGACAAAGCTAGCCGAGCGCTGTGCATAGGGCACAAGGGTGCTGTTCCTCCGTTCTTTAAATGCATGTATTTCTATCTGAAAATAATTTTTTCAATTGTATTTTTTTTTTTTTTTTTTTTATATAATGTTTGCACCATTTGCCTTTTATATCCTCTGTGTCGCACAGACTATTGCCAGCTGCAGAATGAGTTAACTGAGAATCTGTCAGTGAGCTCATTCTGACAGTCCAATTGAAGAGTTAGTAACTCATTTATCTTATTTTATTTATTTTTTTTTCAGTTTTCAGCTGATTTTTGACAATAAATCATATCAAAGTTTAACGTGCAGGGGAACACGGAGTGTGTAAAACTAAATATGTGCAACATTGTAAATAAAATCGAATTACAAAAGTGATTTTTAGCCCCAAATACATGTATTTAAGTTTAAAAAAAAAATGGAAAACCCCTTTAAGTGACATATTTTATACACAACTGTCCACTCCATTTGACTTCTTTTGACCATGGCCTTGTGGCCAGGAAAACAAGGGGGACACTATTCTTACAATTAGTGAGGGTCCTAATAGTGTGAGCAATCTAACAGTGGTTAGGTAATAATTTCAGGTTGGAATACCCCTTTAAGTAGCGGAGCATATGAGCATCCGTCTTATGGACATATAACATTACTACCCCACTATGCACTTGTCAAATGTCCCTTCCTCCTAATGTACTGTCTCATTTTTGGGTCTGAAATAGTATTAAATAGTGTTCCGGGCACCAGTAAAAATATCATCTAATGGGGTAACTGATATACACTCAGCGAGCCTATGGCTAACTTATCAAAACCCTAAGAAAAAGGCTGTAAGTTCTATAAAATTTCATTTTTTTTTGTTGTCCCTCTGTTCTTCCTCCTGGAAACGCCTGAATAATTTACCAACTGGACCCTCTTGTCAAAAGGTTGTGCCCCTATACAGTAGAACATGTCTACTCAATCCTTATAGTATATAGGGACACATCCTATGGACAAAGAGAATAGTAACAGGGTTGTCCGATAACAGAGGATCGGTGCAATGTAATTTTATTGGGTGAGCAATTCAAGTATTTATTAACGCAGACATTATTGAGTCTTGTCAGAGGGTCTGAAAATCAATTTAAGTTAACTATATATGGTCTGATATATGAAAATAATCTGTAGGGGGAGATAAAGTACTACTGATGTGATAGTGTCCATATCCTCAAGCTACTTCCCTTTTATTAAGGATTAAAGGCAATGTGTCATTTGCCATAAATATGTAATTTGTATACCTGGTGTAAAAGCCTCTGTTCTCCTGAATCCTGCGCTGTTTTTCTTTTTTTCCTGCTCCTCTCCTTTCCCGAGATATCACCCTGTCTTTCCTGATGCTTGATAGGCAAGTGGGCGAGGTAATGAAAGAAGCCGTCCCCAGAGAAGCCCTGAAGACCACACCCTCTTGGCTAAGAAGAGTAGATTTATCAATAAGGAAGATGAAGCCATAACTCTGGAACAGAGAGGCATAGGAAGAAAAGAAAAACAACGCCGGATTCAGGAGAACGGTGTCATTTACACTAGATAATAAAATTTTCTTATTTTTCGGATTATAAGACGCACTTTTCCTCCCAAAAATGTTGAAGGAAAATGAGGGGTGCGTCTTATAATCCGAATGTAGCTTACTGGGAGCTGGAGAATGGGAGCTGTGCTGGCTGCGGTGGGTGGGGGGGCTGTGCTGGCTGCGGTGGGGGGGGGGGGCTGTGCTGGCTGTGGGGGGGGGGGGCTGTGCTGGCTGTGGTGGGGGGGGGGCTGTGCTGGCTGTGGTGGGGGGGCTGTGCTGGCTGCGGTGGGGGGGGCTGTGCTGGCTGCGGTGGGGGGGCTGTGCTGGCTGCGGTGGGGGGGCTGTGCTGGCTAGGGTGGGGGGGCTGTGCTGGCTGCGGTGGGGGGGGCTGTGCTGGCTGCGGTGGGGGGGGCTGTGCTGGCTAGGGTGAGGGGGCTGTGCTGGCTGCGGTAGGGGGGGCTGTGCTGGCTGCGGTAGGGGGGGCTGTGCTGGCTGCGGTAGGGGGGGCTGTGCTGGCTGAGGTGGGGGGGCTGTGCTGGCTAGGGTGAGGGGGCTGTGCTGGCTGCGGTGGGGGGGGCTGTGCTGGCTGTGTGGAGCAGGGTGGTGTGGTGG
The DNA here is from genome assembly GCF_048569485.1 of Anomaloglossus baeobatrachus. NCBI lineage: Eukaryota > Metazoa > Chordata > Amphibia > Anura > Aromobatidae > Anomaloglossus > Anomaloglossus baeobatrachus. The sequence continues at coordinate 542,183,300 of NC_134358.1, read as the reverse complement.
GTGTCCCAGATGCTCTGTCGGCGGTGCAAGTTTCAAATAATGGTGCCCAGAGTTCACTCAAGATCTCATCTGCGCACGCGCCTCCTCCAGCCCATTGATCTACCAGTAGCGGACTTAAGGAAAATGGCGTCCAGAGGGTGCATATGCACAGATGAGATCTTGACTTGTCATTGAACTGAGAGCTCAATCTATGCACGCGCCAACTCCAAGCGCCATTTCTTTGAAGCCCGCACTGCTGACAGAGCATCTGGGACACCTGCAGCATGGCCCTGCTCTCCGCAGCCAGCACAGCCCCCTCTGCAGCCAGCACAGCCCCCACCCCCAGCACCTGCAGCATCAACGTACTCCAGCACCGTCCCTGCCTCTGTGACCCCGCTCCATCACTGCTGCCATTCCCCCTTCGGTAAGACTCTACCAGAGTAGAAGACGGACCCCCTTTTTTTTTTTTTTTTTTTAAATTTATTTATTTTTGTTTCTCTAAATTTGGGGTATGTCTTATAAAATGAAAAATACGGTACATATTTGTGGCAAGTGTTCGGTGCCCTTTAGGAGAGGTTTCACTAAAAGGTTGGTATCTATGACTACTTTTTGAACCTCATTGTCACGGGGACTATTCATTAGCTGTAACCTTCAGAGGAACCTGAAACCAAGTGGGCAATTACCCTACAGCGCCACCACAGGACACATGAAGAACTACATGGTGCCCCTAAAAAATTATCAGACTGAATTGTGAAATTGGCCAAAAAATTAGTCCGAACCCAAGTTGTCTAAACCAGACATTACCTCTAAAAGCATGATAGACCCCAGAGAAGACGTCTGGCCACTTCTTTTTTCCATCTCGTCCTTCAATATAAGATTTTTCAAAAACACTAATGATGGGATGGGGATGGGAAAAAAGTGCAGGCGTTGCTAATAGTCCCCTCTAACGACCAATCAGATCACCTCTTTTATATTAAAAACATTCAGAGACTGTTTCCGATTGGCTGCCATTAGTTACTATTAATGAATAAATCCCTGCTTATTTTATTTATGAGACAATTTAACTGTGGTTTGGACCAGATATGTGTTTGTTTTTTTGTTTGTTTTTTTTAATGTATTCTTTATTTCCAATTTAATAAATGTAATAAAATTATTGCCAAACGCCTTCTGTCCCGGTTCTCGGAGCTGCAGTATATTCCATTCCTGTGTAAAACGCATGAAGAACATCTGGTACTGTAAGAATATGGATCCACTATTTATTATGTTCATGTCGCTGGCCTTAAATAAAACTTTTTGGTTTCTTTTTTTCCTGACTTGTAATTTTTCTTTTTTTTTTTTAATTTTTTTTTTTTTTTTTTATGGTTTGGGTGTTTTCTTTGTCGCTCCATTGGGAGACCCAGACAATTGGGTGTATAGCTTCTGCCTCCGGAGGCCACACAAAGTATTACACTTTAAAAAGTGTAACCCCTCCCCTCTGCCTATACACCCCCCCATGCATCACGGGCTCCTCAGTTTTATGCTTTGTGTTGAAGGAGGCACACATGCACTCATGCTCCCATTTTTAGTCAGCAGCAGCTGCTGATTATATCGGATGGAAGATAAGAGGGCCCTAACAGGGCTCCCGGCATGCTCCCTTCTCACCCCACTAAGTCGGCGGTGTTGTTAAGGTTGAGGTACCCATTGCGGGTACACAGGCCGGAGCCACATGCCGTTTTCCTTCCCCATCCCTTAGAGGCTCTGGGAGAAGTGGGATCCTATCCGGTCATCCAGGGCACTGGGACCGGGCTCCCTCCGCAGCCCCTGTGGGATTCTGTCGGACAGGAGACTGAGTATCATCAGGGACAGGGCCCTGCATCTACAGGTACTCTGTGTCCCCTTGGGGACGGTGCATGGAACACCTTGACCTCAGACGCTGCAGCGACTGCGCTGTTGGTATGACACCGGGACTACCGCGCCGACCGCGCCTGCTTGCCGGCCGCGGTTTTTAACTTTAGTCCCCGGCTTTTGCGGCCTAGTGCCTTAAACTCCCGCCCCCGGGCCTGCCAGTCAGGGGGAAGGGCGGGACGGTCGGTCTGACGCCGACAGTGAGGGCTGGAGCACACTTGGCTGTCCTCCGCCCCCCTCACTATTCACTCTGGGGCACCAGATTCCCGCACTTTTGTGGTTACGCCCACGGCTCCCTCCTCCCCTGTGAACGCCGACGGCCATGTTTTAAGCACATTCTGCCGGTGGAGGACTTCTGGCAGCACCTCTGGGAGACCCGAGGCAGGGAATCTGGTGGCCACACACTGCTTGAGCGGTCGGTAAGCCAGGTGGCTTCTTCCCACCGGTGCTGGGCCCCCTAGAGTGCTGAACTGTGTATATATATATATTATATTGTATACATTTTCTCGGTTCGGCTGTACTGTTAGCTTGTGGCTATATATCCCTCAGTGATCACTCTCCTGGGAGACTACAGCATGTCGTTCACAAGGAGCAAGGGTGCCAAGACACAGGGTTATTTTGCAACCTGTACCTCTTGTGCGGCTATGCTACCTGCAGGTTCCACCTACCCTCACTGTGAGCAATGCTCGGGCCATGTGGCACTCGCTCAGCCGGAGCCTGGGGCACTGGTGGGACCCTCGGCCCAGGTAGAACCGCCGGCTTCCCCTGTCCAGGCGGCAGGGACAGAGTTTGCAGCTTTTGCTGAGAAACTCTCTGAGTCACTTTCACAATCCATGGCTCAGTCTATGGACAAATGGTCTGCTAAGATACTAGAAGCTTTGCAGCCCAGACCGGCCCTTACACAGGCCCCGGGCACTGCGGGATCGCCCCCAGGCCCCTCTCGGTCTGCGACGAAGCGTGCTCCTGGGGTGGCCTCTAGTTATTACGTGGAGGACTCCGGCACGGACTGCAGTCCCAGACCGGCTAGACCGCTTAGAATCTTCCCCGACTTCATCACGCTGTTCGGGGTCGCAGCATGAGGACTCTCTAGAGGATGAGGCGGAGGTCGCAGCCCAGGACTCTGACCCTGACGTTGCTCTCAATCTTGATACACCGGAAGGGGACGCCATAGTAAATGACCTTATAGCGTCCATCAACCAGGTGCTAGATCTTTCTCCCCCAGCTCTACCTATAGAGGAGTCGGCAGCACAGCAGGAGAAACACCAATTTAGGTTTCCCAAACGTACTCGGAGTTTTTTCTTCGATCACTCGAACTTCAGAGATGCTGTCCAGAAGCACAGGGCTTTCCCGGACAAGCGCTTTACTAAACGCCTTAATGACACACGTTACCCCTTCCCCTCTGACGTAGTTAAGGGTTGGGCTCAATGTCCCAAGGTGGATCCTCCAGTCTCTAGACTGGCGGCTAGATCCGTAGTAGCAGTGGCTGACTGTTCAACGCTCAAGGATGCCACGGACAGGCAGATAGAGCTCCTAATGAAATCCATCTATGAAGCCATAGGCGCGTCCTTTGCCCCAGCCTTTGCAGCAGTGTGGGCACTCCAGGCTATCTCAGCTTGTCTGTCTGAGATTAATGCAGTCACACGTACCTCTGCTCCGCAAGTAGCGTCTTTAACGTCTCAGGCGTCGGTATTTTCATCCTACGCCATGAATGCTGTCCTGGACTTGGCTAGCCGTACAGCGGTAGCATCCGCCAATTCGGTGGCAGTCCGCAGGGCCATGTGGCTACGCGAATGGAAGGCAGACTCTGCTTCCAAGAAGTTCTTGACCGGTTTGCCCTTTTCTGGCGACCGATTGTTTGGCGAACAATTGGATGAAATTATTAAGCAATCCAAGGGAAAGGACTCGTCCTTACCCCAGCCCAAACCAAAGAGACCTCAGCAACGAAAAATTCAAGCGAGGTTTCGGTCCTTTCGGCCCTCAGCCAGGTCCCAATCCTCATCGTCCAACAGGCCACAGAAGAGCCAGAGAAACTCTTCTGCATGGCGGTCTAAGTCACGTCCTCCAAAGACCGCCGGAGGCACCGTCTCCAAGGCGGCCTCCTCATGACTTTCGGCCTCCCCAAACCGCATCCTCGGTCGGTGGCAGGCTCTCCCGCTTTTGCGACGCCTGGTGGCCACATGTCCAAGACCGATGGGTGAGGGACATTCTGTCTCACGGTTACAGGATAGAGTTCAGCTCTCGTCCTCCAACTCGTTTTTTCAGAACATCTCCGCCCCCCGAGCGAACCGTTGCACTTTTTCAGGCGGTGGACACTCTGAAGACAGAAGGAGTTGTGATCCCAGTTCCCCTTCAGGAATGTGGTCGCGGCTTTTACTCGAACCTGTTCGTGGTACCAAAAAAGGACGGTTCATTCCGTCCCGTTTTGGACCTCAAATTGCTCAACAGACATGTGAGAACCAGGCGGTTTCGCATGGAATCCCTCCGCTCTGTCATCGCTTCGATGTCCCAAGGAGACTTCCTGGCATCAATCGACATCAGGGATGCCTATCTCCACGTGCCGATCGCTCCAGAGCATCAACGCTTCCTGCGTTTCGCCATTGGGGACGAACACCTTCAGTTTGTGGCACTGCCTTTCGGCCTGGCGACAGCCCCACAGGTCTTCACCAAGGTCATGGCATCCGTGGTGGCGGTCCTACATTCTCAGGGCCACTCGGTGATCCCTTACTTAGACGATCTCCTAGTCAAGGCACCCTCCCGGGTGGCATGTCAACACAGTCTGACCGTGGCTCTGGAGACGCTCCAGAGGTTCGGGTGGATCATCAATTTCCCAAAGTCAAAATTGACTCCGACCCAATCACTGACTTACCTCGGGATGGAGTTTCATACTCTCTCAGCGATAGTCAATCTACCGCTGGACAAACAGCGTTCGCTGCAAACAGGGGTGCAATCTCTCCTTCGGGCCCAGTCACACCCCTTGAGGCGCCTCATGCACTTCCTGGGGAAGATGGTGGCAGCAATGGAGGCAGTTCCCTTTGCGCAGTTTCATCTGCGTCCACTCCAATGGAACATTCTCAGCAAATGGGACAAGAGGTCGACATCCTTAGACAGGAACGTCTCTCTTTCTCTGGCAGCCAAGACCTCTCTTCAGTGGTGGCTTCTTCCCACTTCCCTGTCGAAGGGAAAATCTTTCCTGCCCCCATCCTGGGCTGTGGTCACGACGGACGCGAGTCTGTCAGGGTGGGGAGCGGTTTTTCTCCACCACAAGGCTCAGGGAACCTGGTCTCCGACAGAGTCTTCCCTTCAGATCAATGTTCTGGAGATAAGGGCAGTGTATCTAGCCCTAAAAGCGTTCCATCGGTGGCTGGAGGGCAGGCAGATCCGCATACAGTCGGACAACGCCACGGCGGTCGCGTACATCAACCACCAGGGCGGCACTCGCAGTCGTCAAGCCTTCCAAGAAGTTCGGCGGATTCTGCTGTGGGCGGAGGCCACAGCCTCCACCATCTCCGCGGTTCACATCCCAGGCGTAGAAAACTGGGAAGCAGACTTTCTCAGTCGCCAGGGCATGGACGCAGGGGAATGGTCTCTTCACCCGGACGTGTTTCAAGAGATCTGTTGCCGCTGGGGAACGCCGGACGTCGATCTAATGGCGTCTCGGCACAACAACAAAGTCCCGGCATTCATGGCACGGTCTCAGGATCACAGAGCTCTGGCGGCGGACGCCTTAGTTCAGGATTGGTCGCAGTTTCGACTGCCTTATGTATTTCCTCCTCTGGCACTGCTGCCCAGAGTGTTGCGCAAGATCAGGTCCGACTGCCGCCGCGCCATCCTCGTCGCTCCAGACTGGCCGAGGAGGTCGTGGTACCCGGACTTGTGGCACCTCACGGTGGGTCAACCGTGGGCGCTCCCAGACCGACCAGACTTGCTGTCTCAAGGGCCATTTTTCCATCTGAATTCTGCGGCCCTCAACCTGACTGTGTGGCCATTGAGTCCTGGCTCCTAGCGTCATCAGGGTTATCTCAAGAGGTCATTGCCACTATGAGACAGGCCAGGAAACCAACGTCAGCCAAGATCTATCACAGGGCTTGGAGGATCTTCTTAGCCTGGTGCTCTGATAAGGGGTTTACCCCCTGGCCGTTTGCCTTACCCACGTTTCTTTCCTTCCTTCAATCCGGAATGGACAAGGGTTTGTCTCTCGGCTCTCTCAAGGGACAAGTCTCGGCGCTTTCCGTGTTTTTTCAAAAGCGTCTAGCCAGGCTTCCGCAGGTCCGCACGTTCCTGCAGGGAGCTTGCCACATAGTTCCACCTTACAAGCGTCCACTGGAACCCTGGGATCTCAACAGGGTTCTACGGGCTCTTCAGAAACCACCTTTCGAGCCGCTGAAGGATGTCTCTCTATCACGTCTTTCGCAGAAGGTGGCATTTCTAGTGGCAGTCACATCACTCCGAAGAGTGTCAGAGCTTGCAGCGCTGTCCTGCAAAGCCACCTTCCTGGTATTTCACCAGGATAAGGTGGTTCTGCGTCCGGTCCCGGACTTTCTCCCCAAAGTGGTGTCCCCTTTTCATCTCAATCAGGATATTTCCTTACCTTCATTTTGCCCTCATCCAATTCATCAATGTGAAAAGGATTTGCATTTGTTAGATCTAGTGAGAGCACTCCGGATCTACGTGTCTCGCACGACGCCACTGCGCCGTTCTGATGCGCTCTTTGTCCTTGTCGCTGGCCAGCGTAAGGGGTCGCAGGCTTCCAAGTCAACCTTGGCTCGGTGGATCAAGGAACCGATTTTTGAAGCCTACCGTTCTTCTGGGCTTCCGATTCCTTCAGGGCTGAAAGCCCATTCTACCAGAGCCGTGGGTGCGTCCTGGGCATTGCGGCACCGGGCGACGGCTCAGCAGGTGTGTCAGGCAGCTACCTGGTCTAGTCTGCACACTTTCACGAAACACTATCAGGTGCATACCTATGCTTCGGCGGATGCCAGTCTAGGTAGGCTAGTCCTTCAGGCGGCGGTTGCCCACCTGTGAGAGGAGGGCCGTTGTTGGCTCTTTTTATCAGGGTATTCTTTTACCCACCCAGGGACTGCTTTTGGACGTCCCAATTGTCTGGGTCTCCCAATGGAGCGACAAAGAAGAAGGGAATTTTGTTTACTTACCGTAAATTCCTTTTCTTCTAGCTCCTATTGGGAGACCCAGCACCCGCCCCTGTTCCCTTCGGGCTGGTTGTTCTTTTGTGTACACATGTTGTTCATGTTGAATTGTTCTTTTGGTTCATGGTTTTCAGTTCTCCGAACATCCTTCGGATTGAATTTACCTTAGACCAATTTATAAGTATCCTCCTTCCTGCTTTTGCACCAAAACTGAGGAGCCCGTGATGCACGGGGGGGTGTATAGGCAGAGGGGAGGGGTTACACTTTTTAAAGTGTAATACTTTGTGTGGCCTCCGGAGGCAGAAGCTATACACCCAATTGTCTGGGTCTCCCAATAGGAGCTAGAAGAAAAGGAATTTACGGTAAGTAAACAAAATTCCCTTCTTTTGTATTGTTTTTGTGCTTTTTTTATTTTTTATGGTTTGGGGTTTTTTTGTATTGTTTTTGTGCTTTTTTTTAATTTATGGTTTGGGGGTTTTTTGTATTGTTTTTGTGGTTTGTTTGTTTTTTTTGTTTTTTTTTTTCTTTCAAACTTTAAGATTAAAAAAAAATAATAATTTCCAACAACAATAATAATCTTTTTACATACTGGACGTGTCTCTCATGGCTACACTAGACACGTGGGAGATAACGCACCCTATTGTCCTGCCTAACTAATACTCCCATTTACCTTGTAACTTCTTAGAAGTTTCCTCCAGAGGATCAGTATCATCACGAAGAGGAAACTCGTACATCCGGCCTCCTCCGCTGTCTCATTCATTCACAAGGTCTTTGTTTTCTGACACAGACCTTGGAAGTCATATGAACGGTTCTGAATCAATCTTACGGTTCTGTAAGACCTGGGTTATTCTAGGTCAGGATCAGGACACTGCTCTCTATTATTTGCTTTAGTTTCCCTTCACACTTACTTTTATTTTCTTTCTGGTTACTAAACCTATGAATTTCATGCTTTTTTTGGTGGCATTTTTCAATACACACACATTTGTGAGGAGGTTTTCTCAAAGATCAATTGGTAAATGAATGGGAAAAAAAAATCACCTTTCAAAATCACAAAAAAAATGCTCTAAATAGAAGAAAAAAAAAAAGAAAAATTTACTGGTTCTAGTCTTTCATATTTCCCCATTGATTTTGACAATATTCACAAAAGTGTTTTAAGGTTTTTTTTTTTGGTATGCAAGTAAAAAAAAATCAATTTTGAACACTGTTTTTAATCCTATTTTTATCAGGGTTTTTTGTTGTTTTTTTTTCTTCCATGTTTTTATTATCTGTCAATCTAATATATGAAGGTGTGTGTCCGTGTCCGCTAAAGGAATTTGCACCGTCGCATTTACAATCTCAAAATTTTGCACAGACACCCCATGTGACTCAGGGAACATCATAGACTATGTTTTGACAGGAAAATTTAACCCCGTGCTTTACAGTTACTCCAAAAATCCTGTCTCCATTAAAGTCAATGGAAATAGGAGCTACAGCTTGTTAATAGCAGCTGTGAGTGCTTGCTATAGGAACAAAATGAATTGTTAGTATAAGAAGCTTATGTGTGAGGTAATATGATGTTGGTGGGGAGACGGATAGAGAGAAAGACAGAAAGAAAGAGACAGACAGACATAGGCACAGAAAGAGATTGACAGACAGGGAAAGAGACGAGAGAGAGAGACAGGGAAAGAGACAGACAGAGAAGGGGAAAAGAGACAGACCTGGAACAAGACAGACAGAGACTGATACAGAGACAGACAGATATAGACAGACAGACATGGATAGAGACATACAGAGATTGGGAGAGAGACAGTTACTATCCCGAGCAACGCCCGGGTACTACAGCTATTGAGAAATAAAATACAGCTCAACTGTGTATTAGATTTGCACTGGATAAAGGATCCTAAATCAGATCTAAATTGGATTCAGCTCTGTGTTTTCTTTTTTGTGAAAAATTAGTATATAAAATAAAAAAAAGTATGCTATGATGGCTAGGAAAAACAAAAGCACATACATGAACTTGTGAATAAATCCTAACAGTTAAAATCGATGCAATTTTATTTGCCACACAAAAGCTACATAAAAAAAAATGAGAATTGGGGAAAAAAAGCACAATGCGCGAAACCGGCATATTTTGGCATATAAACCTATTGTTGGCGAGATGATACTTATTGTAACCTCCACACAAACTATATCGGGGTGTGGCTACAGTGCAGGTAAAGTCCTACCCACCCACATCAGGCCACAGGGAATCTGTGTGCAGATATGCTTCAGTAGAGTATGTGAATAAGCAGATTTGTGAGTGAGCCGCCTCCATGGATGAAAAGCCCCCACACATGAATGGTCTTAGGGTGCATTACTGTTGTCAGACACAGGCCTCATGGTAGCTTCCAACTTTTCTTCTCCAAACAATTAATTTTCCAGATGTTCCAAACATTGTAAAAGGGGCTTCATCAGAGACATCTTTACCTCCGTTCTCTGCCTACAATCCAGTCCCTGTACTTTCTGCAGAATGTCAGTTTGTCTTTAATGTTTTTTTTTTTTTTTTTTATAGAGAAGTGGCTTTTTTTTTGCCACCCTTCTTGAAACCAAACCAGTCTCCAAAAGCCTTTGCTTTACTGGGTGTGCAGATCCACTGACACCTGCCTGCTGCCATTCCTGAGCAAGCTCTGCAGGGGTGTTGAACTGATGTAGCTGAATTCTCTTTAGGAGACAGTCTCAGCTCTTGCTGGACTTTTTTGGGTGCCCTGAAGCTTTCACAGCATTAAATATATCCGAAGTTCTTAATGATCTGATAAAGGGATGATTTGGCGCCATTCTTACAAACAGCAATGTCCTTACCTGTAAAGCCCTTTTAATGTGAAGCAATGTCCTTACCTGTAAAGCCCTTTTAATGTGAAGCAATGATGACTGCAGGTTTCCTTGGAGGTAACCATTTAAGAAGACAATGATTTCAAGCACTAGACCTCTTTAAATCAACCATCCTGCTCTTATAAATCAATCAGCAAAACCGAGTGATATTAGCTGTCTTGTCTTCTTTAACACTTTCTCATGAACTAAAATAAAAAAAAAATCACTGAAATGATGTAAACAGGTAATTTTGTAGCAGGGCTGAAATTAAGTGGGAATAAGGTTTTTGTGATTGTTCATTTCCGTGGTAAAGAATGTCTGCAAATATTTGCAATTCACCTGACCACTCTAGAGTTGATGCATATTGCTACCTTAAAAACGGAAATACCTTGTGAAACCACAATTTGTGTCAGTCTCAAATTACTGGCCACAACTGTAAACCAGACCATTTAACAAATTTTAATAGCCCTTTTATAGGGGTCTGCTCAAGTTTAAAAGTTATTCCCTATCTGTAAGATAGAGGATAACTTTCCGGTTGATGGAGGTTTGACTACCATGGTACCATGGTCGTCACCGATCCCAAGAACCAGGTCTCTGAAGAGCCCAAACTGAATGGAACAGAGGTCAATTGTTCCCACTAACACTCCATTCTTAATGGGAGTGCTGGATATTGCTGAGCGCAGCACTTGGCTGACCTTTCTATTAGGGTACGGTTCCACTTGGGGTTTGCACGGACGAATGCAATCCGATAAAACCGAATTGCACTCGCACTTGTGTAAAGCTATGAAGCAGTGTCCAGATGTGATTGATTTCTCATGCCATATTGGCTGAGAAATGAATCGCAGCATGCTGCGTTTGTCAGCGATTCTCGGCTTACGCACCCCCATACAAGTCTATGAGAGTGTGTGAAACATCACACTGCACTCGCATGTCATCCTACTGCAGTGCAATGTACACAGAGACCGTGGAGGAGAGGGAGAAAGTTCCCAACCTTCCCCACAGCTATGATACGATCGCAAGATCGCCTCACAGTCGCATGACCCTCGGCTGACGCTCGCGGAGGAGGATCATTAGCATATCGCTCCAATGCTCTCGCATCAGAAGCTATACACAAGTTGAACCAAGGCCTTAGAGCGAATAGAGAAACTGCACGATTGACCTCCAATTCATTTGACTAGGGATCTTTGGAGCCCCGGTTCTCCGGATTGGTGAGAGCCATGGCGGTTGGATTCCCAGCGATCGGAAAGTTATCGCCTCTTTCATGGATAGCGATTGTAGACCAAAACTGCTGCTGTTTCACCCCTGTGCAGCTGTGTTTAGTCAAGTGATGTGTACAGATTTATCACAAGGTCACCAGAACTTCAAGGGATGGAGAGAGGAGTTGACTTGCGCTACCGAGTGACTTGTAATCTCCTGCAGGTGGCTCTGTTTGGATCAGTATTCTCCAGTGTTTCAGGAAGCCAAAAAAGCCTTCTCAAAAATGGGGACTGCTAAATTATGCATGTACTCTCCACACGGTACTAAATAGGGTGCCATATAGTAGTGTGCAGTGCTTAGGTGTCTGATGTATGGATTTTAGGGACCCCATGTACGTCCCGTGGAGCGGCGTCGAATGAGCACGGCTGCTGTTCTTCATAAGTCAGTGATTGATAGGAGGAGGCAAGGACAAGATTCCGGATGTGTCGTCCCCATCGCTGTACGTTATCTGTATGATTTACTGACTGTGCCCAGTGCTGATGTTCAGTTTTCATAGTCACTTCGCTTTAATAGCTTTTACAGTAAATATGAACCCACAGTGAACCTCAGGGGTCATCACCACTCACATCCTTCATCTGGAAAAGCATAAAATGAGATGTCCTTCAAAAAATGCAACAAAACTCACGCCAACGCTAGTCTACCTCTTTCCTTTAAGGTTCAGTTTAGATTTATTAAATCATTATTCCAACAATTAAACTTATCCCCTAACCTAAGTATTAGTGAGAACTTGTGGATCCGTGGGGGTCCCCCCATCTTTGGTAGTCCCATAGAGAATAACTTGAGCAGTGGCACACGTTCTTTACTTCTGCGTCCAATATTGTAAGTCAGACTCTCGTTTTCAGGATTGGTGGTGGTCCCAGTAGTCAGATCCTCGTTTTCAGGATTGGTGGTGGTCCCAGTAGTCAGATCCTCGTTTTCAGGATTGGTGGTGGTCCCAGTAGTCAGACCCTCTTTTTAGGATTGGTGGTGGTCCCAGTAGTCAGACCCTCGTTTTCAGGATTGGTGGTGGTCCCAGTAGTCAGACCCTCTTTTTAGGATTGGTGGTGGTCCCAGTAGTCAGACCCTCGTTTTCAGGATTGGTGGTGGTCCCAGTAGTCAGACCCTCGTTTTCAGGATTGGTGGTGGTCCCAGTAGTCAGACCCTCGTTTTCAGGATTGGTGGTGGTCCCAGTAGTCAGACCCTGGTTTTCAGGATTGGTGATGGCCCCAGTAGTCAGACCCTCGTTTTCAGGATTGGTGGTGGCCCCAGTAGTCAGACCCTCGTTTTCAGGATTGGTGGTTATCCCAGTAGTCAGACCCTCGTTTTCAGGATTGGTGGTGGTCCCAGTAGTCAGACCCTCGTTTTTAGTTTTGATGATGGTCCCAGTAGTCAAACCCGCTTTTTCAGGATTGGTGGTGGTCCCAGTAGCTAGACGCCTACACTCTACTACCTTTAATATAGGAAATAACCCTTTAAAACCTGTCTTGTTTTGCATGATATCTGAAAGCTCCAGACCCCACTAATCTGCAAATGATCACCAGGCCTTTGCATGTGTGATAACTTTTGATTGTAGGAATAATGTTTTAATAAATCTGGTCATTTTAAGACGGAGAAGCACAAAGCTGAGCAGAATAATATTTACTATGCTTTGCTTATATAGCGCTATTATATTCCGCCAGAAAAAAATGGACGTCTTCGGGATTTTTCACTGACGCACAATTGGCAAAAAGACAAGGACATGTGAACAGCCCCTTTTAGTACATTGGGTACATGTTCTATCCATGAAACTGAAGAATAGAACATGTACGTGAAAAATGGACGTCTAAGTGCTAATTCACATGAACTGTACAGTGGCCATATTTCCTCATCTGTATTACAGCCCCGCCACTTGTTTGTGACAAATATTATCAGCCTCATATAGGCTTATGAGGCTGTTAGTGCAGGTTATGAGACCGGTCAGGTGGGTATTTGGTGCCATAATGTGAATGAGAAAATCCAGTCGTGTGAATTAGCCCTAAAGGGTGGTTTACACGCTGCGACATCGCTAGCGATTGCTAGCAAAGTCGCGAGCGATAGCACCCGCCCCCGTCGTTCGTGCGACATTTGGTGATCGCTGCTGTAGCGAACAATATCGCTACGGCAGCGTCACACGCACATACCTGTTCAGCGACGTCGCTGTGACCGACGAACAATCCCTCCTTCAAGGGGGAGGTGCGTTCGGCGTCACAGCGGCATCACTAAGTGGCAGCCCAATAGCAGAGGAGGGACGAAGATGAGCGGCCGGAACATGCCGCCCACCTCCTTCCCTCCTCATTGCCGGTGGACGCAGGTAAGGAGATGTTCGTTGTTCCTGTGGTGTCACACATAGCGATGTATGCTGCCGCAGAAATGAGGAACAACCAGCGGCATGCACCACCAACGATCAACAATTTTTGACGTTTTTGCGATCGTTGATCGTCGCTCCTAGCTGTCACACGCTGCGATGTCGCTAACGACGCCGGATGTGCGTCACAAACACCGTGATCCCGACGATATATCGTTAGCGATGTTGTAGCGTGTAAAGCACCCTTTAGAGTAGGTGCTCGCACGGTTAAAAAAATTCCTGGAGGAATGATAGCAAAATTTGGAGCAGGTGTGAAATCTGCTATGAAATTTACATTCTTTAGAAACCGCTCCACAGTGCAATTTCTGATCCCGGCTTTTTAATCTCTGAAGGACCCCATGTTGGCCGATACTGACGAGTTAATCCGACAGTCTAATGTGAATGAAGGCCCCCTGCTGTCAGTGGAGATAATAATCCAGCATGTTCAATTTCTGGCTGCTGATACTTTTTTTTTCTTACGCTAGGTTCACACTTCCGTTGTTTTACTTCCGTCGCAATCCGTCACCTTGAAGATTTACGGTATCCTTCAAAATATTTTGCAGGAATCCGTTATTTCTCTATAGACTTCTATTAGCAACGGATTGTGACTGATGGCCTTGCGTTGCATCCACCGTGTGACAGATCAGCCGTTTAGTGACTGACCGTCAGGCGAGAGCAACGCTGAATATAACGTTTTTTGGAGCGGCAAAAAAAACGGACTCCGCAGGTGTCCGTCGCCATCCGTCACAAGCTATAATGGATGTCTATGGTGCTGGATTCCGCTGTAATCCGTCACACGATGGAATCCAGTGCTGGCTTCTGTCATGCTCTACTGAGCGTGCCCAGCATGTTTGGCACACCCATTGGGCTGTCCCAAACACAAACGGATGACGATGGATCCATCAAAAACCGGGTGCACAACGGATGTAACGGACGCGACGGATCAGTTTCTTCACAGGATTCCTCTGAACGGAATCCTGTGAAATAACACATCCGTTGCTTTAGTTGACATCTAAAAAATGACGGATCGGTCGTTGTGTCGCAACGATGGACCTGACAGATTTAAAACAACGAAAGTGTGAGCCTAGCCTAAAAGATAATCTGCACCCAGAGGAGTATGACAGTGGCTTTCTCATAGCGATACTTTTCTGAAAGATAAGCCGTCCCCAGAAGAGTCTGGCAGTGGCTTTCTCATAGCGATACTTTTCTGAAAGATAAGCCGTCCCCAGAGGAATCTGGCAGTGGCTTTCTCAGTGACACTTTTCTAAAAGATAAGCCATCCCCAGAGGAGTCTGGCAGTGGCTTTCTCAGTGACATTTTTCTAAAAGATAAGACATCCCCAGAGGAGTCTGGCAGTGGCTTTCTCATAGCGATACTTTTCTGAAAGATAAGACGTCCCCAGAGGAGTCTGACAGTGGTTTTCTCATAGAGATACTTTTCTGAAAGATAAGCCGTCCCCAGAGGAGTAGGGCAGTGGTTTTCTCATAGAGATACTTTTCTGAAAGATAAGCCGTCCCCAGAGGAGTCTGGCAGTGGCTTTCTCAGTGACACTTTTCTAAAAGATAAGCCATCCCCAGAGGAGTCTGGCAGTGGCTTTCTCAGTGACACTTTTCTAAAAGATAAGCCATCCCCAGAGGAGTCTGGCAGTGGCTTTCTCATAGCGATACTTTTCTGAAAGATAAGACGTCCCCAGAGGAGTCTGACAGTGGTTTTCTCATAGAGATACTTTTCTGAAAGATAAGCCGTCCCCAGAGGAGTATGGCAGTGGTTTTCTCAAAGAGATACTTTTCTGAAAGATAAGCCGTCCCCAGAGGAGTCTGGCAGTGGCTTCCTCATAAAGAACTCAGGAGCCGATCACTCCTCTGTATGGGAGATTCTGGTGAGAGAGCTCCTGCACCTGAATCAACGTTTGGCCGATAGCTATCGAAACAGAACTTGGGGCTTTAGATGCTGCATCATCTAAGGTGTTTTGACAGAGGGAAGGGTCCTCATTTGTCAAGTCTGCTCAATATGATTCCATATCGGTGTGCTAATAGGTTACCATAACAGTTGGGGGCTTTTGAAGGTCTTTGGGCAATGCCAGAGAGGTTGTCATAAGTCGGTTGGGATGGACCTGCTCTGTGTTAAGTTCTGATTCAGCCAACAATATGGTTGCCCCCATGTGTAAAGTATGGCCGAACTCTACAACTGTTCATCATCAAGAGCACTCTGTGCTGATTATTTTTGGACACGATCACGTCTGTTCTCTATATGAAGAGTCGGCGTTCTACATGGGAGACTTTCCTTATGACTTCACATCCTGAGAGCCGAGTTCACAGGACATCTGCTCATCTTCTGCCTGCTTTGTGCAAGCATCTCTCCACTTCATTAATACCAGAATAAAACCCTACACATTCCTCCCTCCATCAGTGGCTAACAAAAAGCAGCTCTCGGCCATGCTATTAACCTCTCAGATGCCACTGTCAATAGTGACAGAGACATTTAGGCGATTAGGGAACGGTTCTGATGTTCATCAACCTCCACCTTCTCCACCACGTTTGCAGGGTGCAGGTGCAGCCCCCATCACCACCATCTTGGTACTCTTGTGAAGCCTAGACACATGCTGAATGTCATAGAAGACCATGATTTTTCCTGTATCCTTTTATGACTGCAAAACTTTTTATTTCTTATTACTTTTTACTTTATTTTTAGGGGATTTGAACCTGTGATCTGTTGATATACTGTGATACTGAAGTATATAGTGCAAGCGATAGCAGGTCTAAAGTATGAATTGAAGTTATAAAAAATGTTTTGAAGAAAAATAAAAAAATCTTACACATTTATATCACCCCTCTCTTGCTGCTACAGGTAAGTATGCATGTATAATAAACCCTACCGTGACATGTGTCGGCAGTAGTTGATACTCAACATACTTAAGTCTGCCCATAATTAAAAAAATAAAAAATAAATGAATAATAAAAATATTAAATAAGAAACTTAAATAATTAAATAAAAAAATAAATTAATAAATAAAATGAAAATACAAATATTAAATAATAAAAAATAAATAATTAAATAATAAAAAAATATTAAATAAATGAACATAAATAAAAATTAAATAATTAAATGAGAAAAAAATAATAAAAATATTAAATAAGAAACTTAAATAATTAAATAAAAAATAAATTAATAAATAAAATGAAAATACAAATATTAAATAATAAAAAATAAATAATTAAATAATAAAAAATAAATATTAAATAAATGAAAATAAATAAAATATTAAATAAATAATAAAAATATTAAATAAGAAACTTAAATAATTAAATAATAAAAAATTAAATAAATAAAAAAATTAAATACAAATATTAAATAATAAAAATAAATAATTAAATAAGAAAAAATAAATATTAAATGAAAATAAATAAAAAATATTAAATAATTAAATAAGAAAAAAATAAAACAAATATTAAATAAGAAACTTAAATAATTAAATAATAATAAAAAAAATAAATAAATGAAAAAAATTAAATACAAATATTAAATAATACAAATAAATAACTAAATAAGAAAAAAAATATTAAATGAAAATAAAAATATTAAATAAGAAAAAAATAAAACAAATATTAAATAAGAAACTTAAATAATTAAATAATAATAAAAAAAATGAAAAAAATTAAATACAAATATTAAATAATAAAATTAAATAAGAAAAAAAATAAACATTAAATAAATAAAAATAAATAATAAAATATTAAATCATTAAATAAGAAAAAAAATATTGAAACAACAAAATTCAAAAAGTCATTATTCAAAGGTTTAAAAAAATGCACAAAACTGAAAATAGTCTCCAAGTGGTTAAACCTAAATTTATGGAGGTGATTTGGAGCTGTGTATAAAAAAATAAGATTTTGTAATAATATGTGAAGAAGACAATCAGCAGCAGCAGCACCAATGACCCGGTGATGAAAGTTGAACCTTCACGTTACAGAGTTAAATCAAAAGAATAAGGATTAAGTGAGATTAGAATTTGCCTTCACTTGAATGAGACTGAGCTGCAATACCAACCGCAGCCTAGAGTGGCGCTGTTTACAAAATATATATATATACTTTTCCTAATCTCATACTTTCCTTGGCGTTGTACCCCCTCTGTCTGGGGCAATCGTTCTCTGAGTTGGTGTCAGAATCCAGAGCTCTCTTTTGCGGCCGGCATTTTCTTACTTAGCGGGGTATATGGCCTGAATTACATGGCGGTTCCGAAATCTTTATGGGAAATGTGTTGACAATACAAGAGAAAGCAGTAAATCCTTACAGTAAAAGCCAGTAATGCATCTGCTCTCCAGACCAGAATGTGGCCCTTTGATGTCGTCTCCTCCGAGTGCCTCTGATTTGTCAGACCCGTTTTACTTTCTTGTACATTTTCTGATCTCCCTCCTTCTATTTTTCTGAAGTGTGTTTGAAGTGCAATGACACCTGAAAGACATTACCCCTCTGCGTCTGGACTCGGGGGCTAATAAATAATAGCATGGAGGTCTGTGTTCAGAGTTTGCTTTTAGAACTGGTTAAGTTTTCGTAATAATCAAAATGATAATATCATGGAGACAGGCCATAGCGGCTCGCTGATTGAAAGGGCCCAACCTTAGTAAAAGCCACCATCTGTGTTATTGGGTGGGACGAATACCGGACCTAAGCGTTACCACAATGGTGGAATGGGGTAACAGACATCCGGGCCCTCTGTATTCAAGTACAGGGGAATATCCATAGCAGTGCAAGGGATACAGGTATAGCCAGATACTGGGTTCTAGGGGGGAGCGTGGGGAGCTAAAAAATGTCCCTTGGGGCCATGTCGGAAGACTAATACTATTAAAGATCTGAGATCATTAGAAGTCCTACTGGAGCTGTTGGGCTTGAAGACTTTGTTCCATTAGGGCTCACAAGCTTCAAGGAACGCCAGTGCCCCGGTATCAAAACCTGGCACCATAATGGAAGAGTCATTTTGATCTTTGCTATATACCACTCTCTATTTATGAAAGGGAATTTGACAGCCCAATCCACAGGCAAGTATCAAGCACTGACTGGGGTGTTTTAGAGAAAAACATACTTTAAATTTCCACCAGAGACTAAGCCGCGTTGTAGACTAGTTGGACAGGTGGGTCCTTGGTGGCTTCAACCCATCTGCTGCCCTTGATTGACAGGTCTCTCACTACGTGTGCGTATGTGTGGGTGGCCTGGGACTGTAATCATGAGCGAGGAGCTCAGTCTTTCGTTGGTTCACTCCCTGACAACCTCCACAGAGCAACGAGGAAGGGATTGGTTGTGGTGATTTACCGGGACCCGTTCTCTATAACGGTACAGCCCGCCGTCAGACTTGCGTCATCTAACGTAGGTTTCTGTGCTGACCTGTTCGCCCAGGTCTCACACCTCTGGAGTAGTCCACTGGCAGGGAAATCTCGGAAGAGTTCAGGCCTGGAGCTCAAGACTGCGGGACGGTGGTGACCCTCTACCCATCCCCGGCTAGAGTCTTTCCTCAATGCTCTGTTCCCTCTGCGACCAGGAAGGTAAGTTGAAAGGTGCCACTAACACCCACTTACTCTAGCCTAAGGTATCTATTTGGATTGCACACTGCTCCTACCTGCTAAACTACCCACTAGTATAGCTTTCTACTAACTACCAGATAATGAGTGAAATGAATCAGGAGTAATTGCACATAGAGCTAAAACAAATTCTAGTACTAGATGCTGTGAAAAAAAAATATATATATAAATAACCACAAAATTTTTAAGTACTGTATGCTGTCCTCTAAGCCAGGATGGAGTCAGGCTGTATCCTGCAGCTGGCTCCTCCTCCTGTTAACTACCCGCAGAGCATAATGGTTTTCTGCCTATAGTCCGCCTGTCGCTAGGCAGATTCTAATCTTTACATTCAGGAGTACTACCTCAAACTGGCCACTAGATGGCCACACTTATACGCTATATTGTGTATTTAATGTGTGAACACATTAACCCTCCGTCACATACAATATCGGTTCTAACGAGTTCACATACAATGTGACTGTCAGGCACAGGCTAGAAAAATACCTATAATATCTAATGTTTGCAATTTCAGTGCTCTAAAAGTGATCAGTGACCTTCATAGGGATGTAATAAAAGAGACTACACATAATCAGATGCAAAAAAAACAACATTTACTTAACATAAAACTAATAACTCTGAAATACAAACATTTCAAAACTTCCGCCAAATAGTCCCCAGTTTGACTCTGTCAAAAAACTCTACAAAGAAAATTTATGGAAACAAACTTAATTTTAAGGTACCTTAAGTACTATTAAACACATATTCAATCAGAATTAGATCCTGAAGTTTCCCCAGAAAAATTACAGTCCCTTTATAGATTCCTCACCTGTCGCTGAGTAGGAACCTGAAGCCCTGAGTGACCATACAATAGTCCTGGCTAGTGAGTGGACAGTTAAGGATCACTAGTCCCACCGCTGCACTAAACAACACACAAGGGAAGGAAGATAAACAGGGGAGTTTAACAAAGGATAAACTCCAGCTTCTTGGCTGCAGTCGGGCACCAGGAGTGCAGCCTACACCACAACAGACAGTAAGGATTCCAACAGTTCCTTCCACCCCCTGGTCAAGTGTCAGACTGAGGATTCAGTATAACTGGCGCCCTCTACAGGGAGTAGAGGGTATACAGTGCCTACAAGTAGTATTCAACCCCCTGCAGATTTAGCAGGTTTACACATTTGGCATTAACTTGGCATTGTGACATTTGGACTGTAGATCAGCCTGGAAGTGTGAAATGCAGCAAAAAAGAATATTATTTCTTTTTTTATTTTTTTTTTTTAAATTGTGAAAAGTTTATTCAGAGGGTCATTTATTATTCAACCCCTCAATCCACCAGAATTCTGTTTGGTTCCTCTAAAGTATTAAGAAGTATTTCAGGCACAAAGAACAATGAGCTTCACATGTTTGGATTAATTATCTCTTTTTCCAGCCTTTTCTGACTAATTAAGACCCTCCCCAAACTTGTGAACAGCACTCATACTTGGTCAACATGGGAAAGACAAAGGAGCATTCCAAGGCCATCAGAGACAAGATCGTGGAGGGTCACAAGGCTGGCAAGGGGTACAAAACCCTTTCCAAGGAGTTGGGCCTACCTGTCTCCACTGTTGGGAGCATCATCCGGAAGTGGAAGGCTTATGGAACTACTGTTAGCCTTCCACGGCCTGGACAGCTTTTGAAAGTTTCCACCCGTGCCGAGGCCAGGCTTGTCCGAAGAGTCAAGGCTAACCCAAGGACAACAAGGAAGGAGCTCCGGGAAGATCTCATGGCAGTGGGGACATTGGTTTCAGTCAATACCATAAGTAACGTACTCCACCGCAATGGTCTCCGTTCCAGACGAGCCCATAAGGTACCTTTACTTTCAAAGCGTCATGTCAAGGCTCGTCTACAGTTTGCTCATGATCACTTGGAGGACTCTGAGACAGACTGGTTCAAGGTTCTCTGGTCTGATGAGACCAAGATCGAGATCTTTGGTGCCAACCACACACGTGACGTTTGGAGACTGGATGGCACTGCATACGACCCCAAGAATACCATCCCTACAGTCAAGCATGGTGGTGGCAGCATCATGCTGTGGGGCTGTTTCTCAGCCAAGGGGCCTGGCCATCTGGTCCGCATCCATGGGAAGATGGATAGCACGGCCTACCTGGAGATTTTGGCCAAGAACCTCCGCTCCTCCATCAAGGATCTTAAGATGGGTCGTCATTTCATCTTCCAACAAGACAACGACCCAAAGCACACAGCCAAGAAAACCAAGGCCTGGTTCAAGAGGGAAAAAATCAAGGTGTTGCAGTGGCCTAGTCAGTCTCCTGACCTTAACCCAATTGAAAACTTGTGGAAGGAGCTCAAGATTAAAGTCCACATGAGACACCCAAAGAACCTAGATAACTTGGAGAAGATCTGCATGGAGGAGTGGGCCAAGATAACTCCAGAGACCTGTGCCGGCCTGATCAGGTCTTATAAAAGACGATTATTAGCTGTAATTGCAAACAAGGATTATTCCACAAAATATTAAACCTAGGGGTTGAATAATAATTGACCCACACTTTTATGTTGAAAATTTATTAAAATTTAACTGAGCAACATAACTTGTTGGTTTGTAAGATTTATGCATCTGTTAATAAATCCTGCTCTTGTTTGAAGTTTGCAGGCTCTAACTTATTTGCATCTTATCAAACCTGCTAAATCTGCAGGGGGTTGAAGACTACTTGTAGGCACTGTATATAGGGACTGGAAGTGGTCTCAAACCGGAACTCCCTGAGAATAGGTAAAAGAAGTAACATGCTTATGCCTCGTTGACTTCTGCTCACAAGCCGAATGCTCTCTGTATTTCACAGTATAGTCATAGATGGGGTGAAGGTGCCACAACAATGACAGCACAGCCATGTTGGGGTGACTAACGGGGGTCAGTTTAGCTGTTGCAGAGCACGGCCTGTCATTAACTCCTCGTCTCTTTTAGTCACCGTAACTTAACTTGTTAACTTCACACATACATCTTCATCTGGCATAGTGCGGACACCGACTTTGACCCCGACGGGGTTCCTCATAGCAACATTCACAATGTCCAATTTACAGGCTAATCGCTTTCCTGGCACTTGGGTTTCTGAGAGAGAACCTCTAAGCCCCTCATCTCCTCTAAGGACGCCACAGTACGTGGCAGGATCATCCTCTGCTCTCACATTCCGTGCCCACCCTCTCTTTAGGGTCGCACTAATCATCAGTCTCTTGAGGGGTTTCTTTGGGTATTTCTTCCAGGGGAAATTTACGCCACTCAGACCGCACGGACTAAACCCTCTTCTGGGGACGCAGTTACACTCAGTCCTTCCTCGCACAGTACCCTGCATGTCCGGTATCAGAGTCTGACCACGAAGGTCTGGCCAAATTAATCCAAACAGGCTCCTGGCCTATAGGGTCTACTGCAGCAGCTGCTACTCTTCACTTTCTCCTCACTGGGGACTCTCCTGTCCTCTTCCTATAACTTGCCCTTTTTATCTACTACACCCCTACCTGCAATTAACCCTTTTCCTAAACAGAGGGTAACAGGGAGCCATCTAGTGGCCATACAACACATAACATACTCCCTTAATGTACATACAGTGCTTTTACCTCTGCGGGGGTGGCAGAGAACTACATCCCCTTATATCCACATGCAAAGCCGCACCAGGAAAACAATCACCAGCATTCTGCCAAAATGGCTTCACCTGGGAAAACGCGTCTGTTGCACCGGGGCGTCTTGAAGCCTTCAAGAGTTTCTTTTCCTGAATTATCTTTGTAGCTTACTGATTGGTTAGCGTCTACTTTGGACCAGATTTCATCAGGATCCACTTCACAAGCGACATGATCTTTTTTTCCACCAGGCATTTTCTAAACATCTTCTAGAAGAAAATAAAAGCTAAAAAAATTTCAATACATATATGAACAACAAAGTTTGTTTCCCATATTCGAAAATGGGAACGGTTTTCTGAGAGTTTTGAAGCATTTTTTTGAGAAGGATTTTGGAGAAGCCAAAAATATACCATCCTGCATAGAAGCAATGATCCGTCTATGGTGGCCACAGGTCACTTCTCTCACTCATCCGAATGAGACATTGTCATCAACACTTAGGAGATCAGCAGATGTTTTATGAGATTCTGCTGCCCTGACCTTGTTATGGCTACACACTTGTAAAGTCTAATAGCCGAGGAGGAAACCCTGAGTGATCTGAATGGACAAATTGAGGTTGATTGGGATTCCATCTAGAAAGTGTGAAAATTAGATGTTCCGCAGCAGCCGACAATTAGAACCCTGCTGCTACCAAGGCTTTGATCTGCCCTGGCCCAGAACAAATGGCTTGTTAATATGCCCTCTCTGGAGACATCAGTGACTTCCCGGAGATGTGTGAGGACCTTTACTGAGGTGCAGCAAGAAACTTATTCCTTAGACATTCTCACATGGTTGTAATACAGGCAAATCTTAAGGCCACTTTACATGTTGTGATCTCGCTAGCGTGCGTACCCGCCCCCATCGTTTGTGCATCACGGGCAAATCGCTGCCCGTGGCGCACAAAATCGCACGGACCCGTCACACTACTTACCTTCCCTGCGACGTCGCTCTGACCGGCGAACCGCCTCCTTTCTAAGGGAGCGGTTTGTTCGACATCACAGCAACCTCACTAAGCGGCCGCCCAATAGAAGCGGAGGGGTAGAGATGAGTGGGACGTAACATCCCGCCCACCTCCTTCCTTCCTCATTGCCGGCGGCCGCAGGTAAGGTGAGGTTCCTTGTTCCTGCGGTGTTACACATAGTGATGTGTGCTGCCGCAGGAACGACGAACAACATCGTACCTGCCAGCAACGATAATTGGGATTAGGAGGGGATGTCACCGATGAGCGATTTTGCACGTTTTTGCGATGATTTAAAATCGCTCATAGGTGTCACACGCAACGACATCGCTAACGCGGCCGGATGTGCGTCACAAATTCCGTGACCCCAACGACATCGCTTTAGCGATGTCGTAGAGTGTTAAGCGGCCTTTAGGGTTTATGCTATTCCCCCTACAATTTTGCGGAACCAAACTTAGATTATATGGAGGGTTTAATAACATAAAAACACAAGGGCTCTGGGCTGGAGAAGGTGTTTTACCACAGTTCCAGGATCCAATTCCATGTGTCCAGATTATGACCATCAAACTGCGATTTAAGGTTGGTCATGGATCTAAAGGCCCCGTTACACGCGTCGATTTATCGCACCTGCCCCCATCGTTTGTGCGTCACGGGCAATTTGTATCGCACAAAGTCGTTTACCCCGTCACAGGTACTTACCTCCCGAACGACCTCGTTGTGGGCGGCGAACATCCTCATCCTGAAAGGGGAGGGACGTTCGGCGTCACAGCGACGTCACACAGCGGCCGCCCAATAGAAGCAGGGGTGGAGATGAGCGGGACGTAACATCCCGCCCACCTCCTTCCTTCCGCATTGCCGGCGGCCGCAGGTAAGCTGTGTTCATCGTTCCCGGGGTGTCATACGTAGCGATGTGTGCTGCCTCAGGAAGGACGAACAACCTGCATCCAGGAATTTGACCGATGTTTTGAAAATGAACGACGTGTCAACGAGCAACGATAAGGTGAGTATTTTTGCTCGTTAACAGTCGCTCATAGCTGTCACACACTACGATATGTCAAACAATGTCGGATGTGTGTCATGGAATCCGTGACCCCGACGACATATCGCCCGATATATCGTAGCGTGTGACGGGGCCTTAAGATTAAAAATGGTCGACAGATGTGTCGCGGGTGGAGGAGGGGACGCTGCGCTCACCCACTGCTCGGGTCCGGCTGCTTCTCCTGCTCGGTGGCTCGAGCGGTGGGCCGGATCCTGGGGACTCGAGCGGCGTTCCTCGCCCGTGAGTGAAAGGGGGTGGTTTGGTTTAGGGATATTGTCCGTGACGCCACCCACGGTTGTGGTGAGGTTGTGACACCACCGCTGCTCTGGACGGGGATCCCGAGAGTGATGACAGGGAGCAGCTTGGATGTTGGTTCTCCCCTCCGTGGGTAGGGGGGTTGGTAGTCCCGGGGCCCGGTGAGGGGTAGGGATGGATGGCAGGCGGGTTACGGGGCCTGACAACGGTGGACCGCTGACTCACTCCGGATCTACAGTGTCGGCCAGGGGAGGGGGCTCGGTAGATACTCGGGCCTCTTGACTGCCCCTCAGCTTCGCATCCAACGTGAACCACCCCCTCTCCCCGCAGTGCCTGGTGTACTGCACCAAGTCTCCCGGCATCAGGTTGCGGCCCGGGTGATCTTCCGGCAAATGGGCATTGACGTCCCGTCGGGCCACAAAAACTTCGGCCTCCAGACCCGGCTCATAGATAAAACCATAGCCCCGACGGACGTCAAACCTCCTCACTTGCCCTTCATAGAGCGGGCCCCGGACCCGGAAGGTCGCTTGGCGGAGGCTTTCTTTCTCCCGAATCGTGCGGGCCACCAGCTCCGCCTTCCTTCGCTCCCTCTCGGCAATTTCTTGGCCCAGCGGGGTCTGTCCTCTGTCCCAGTAGGGGGCTACTGCGGGCCCCGGCGCACGGGTCGGGCCCCGCGAGACCTTCTTCACGCTGCCCAGGACTGGCATTCTGGGGGGAAGGTCCTGCGGTGTCATGGCCTGGGGTGCTGCTCTGCAGCGGAAACCTGGCGTGGCCTCAGCCGAGGCGTGGGGGATGGGCACAGGGGTCGTCTCCCGCTGGACCTCCTGCACGGAGCGGTCTGTTGGCACCGGTTCGGGGGGAGTCTCCACAGGTGCCTCCGGTTCGGTCTTCTGCACTTTCCACGGGAGTGGCTCCGAGTGGTCACGGTCCCCGGCTGCAGGTTGGTCCGCCTGGGCAGATGGGCGGGGTACCGCTACCGGTGGTGGTGGTAGCGGGCCTAGTGGCGGGGCAGCAGCAGCCAACACGGATAGCGGGGGAGGTAGCAGGGCGAGCGGGTGTAGACCGGGTCCCTCGGCCGCGATGACCGACCCACTAGGGGTACAGGGGCGTGGGTCACTTACCCTCTCTTCCAAGACTCCCTCCACCTCGCGTCTCCGTATGGCCACCACCACTTCCGCCATGTCGGCCTCCCACTCCTCCAAGAGGAGTTGCATCCTGATCTGCAGCCGCTGTTGGAGCTGGGCGGTCCGGAGCTCCACCCACGCCGCGGTTCCAGGCGCGGGGGCTACGGTGCTGCGGGACGGCTGGTACATTGCTGCGGCGGCCTCTTCCAGGAACCAACAAAAAGATGGCCGCAGGGTCCTGGCGTCCCTGCTTTTACAGCCTCCGGCTACATGCGGCCAGACGCCATCCGTCCCCCTTAGTCTTTTCCCGGCTCCTCCTCTATCGGGGCGGCTCCTCCTCTATCGGGGCAGGGTTTTGGCCTTCGCGCCTCTACTACTCGGGAAGACGCTCGAGCGGGGACTTTTCGCGCCCAAAATGGCGGCTTCTCAAGATTTTCGGCCGGACACCTCCGGCGGTCACAAGGCGCACCTCTACCAGACGGCAGAGCGGTAAGATCCTGTTCGTGACGCCAAGTTGTCGCGGGCGGAGGAGGGGACGCTGCGCTCACCCACTGCTCGGGTCCGGCTGCTGCTGCTCGGTGGCTCGAGCGGTGGGCCGGATCCCGGGGACTCGAGCGGCGTTCCTCGCCCGTGAGTGAAAGGGGGTGGTTTGGTTTAGGGATATTATGGGGAGATAAGGTATGCACACCAGTGACTATGTAAGGGGAATACATGTAATAGCAGAAACTGCTGTGTGAATACTGACATGAAAAATTCAATAGCTATATGTAAGAATGAAATGTGAAAAATGGAACCTGCATTACTGCCATGAATATATGAATAAAGAGAAATTTAGCTACTGAATTGATCAATGCAATAGAGCCCCAACACTACGCCAAAGTATTTCTCTACGTTGGGGTCCCTAGCTTGTGTGTGTCCTCTCATGCAGTTAAAAAACTTACCGTGTATGGGAAGCTGAGACCCAGGCTATTTATGCGTATGATATGGATTGGCAATAGGTGTGGTTGGAATTTGGTTGAATTTTTCATGTCAGTATTCACACAGCAGTTTCTGCTATTACATGTATTCCCCTTCCATAGTCACTGGTGTGCATACCTTATCTCCCCATAGTGATGTTTTTTTAGGTTTTTGCACCCAGTTCAGACATAGAATGGAGTTCCAAACGTTATTTCTTATTTGTTAGTAGTTTTTCGTTTGTGAACCCTCCCCATACACACCTATTGCCAATCCACATCGTATATATAGCCTGGGTCTCAGCTTCCCATACACGGTAAGTTTTTTAACTGCATGAGAGGACACACACAAGCTAGGGACCCCAACGTAGAGAAATACTTTGGCGTAGTGTTGGGGCTCTATTGCATTGATCAATTCAGTAGCTAAATTTCTCTTTATTCATATATTCATGGCAGTAATGCAGGTTCCATTTTTCACATTTCATTCTTACATATAGCTATTGAATTTTTCATGTCAGTATTCACACAGCAGTTTCTGCTATTACATGTATTCCCCTTACATAGTCACTGGTGTGCATACCTTATCTCCCCATAGTGATGTTTTTTTAGGTTTTTGCACCCAGTTCAGACATAGAATGGAGTTCCAAACGTTATTTCTTATGGTTTAGGGATATTGTCCGTGACGCCACCCACGGTTGTGGTGAGGTTGTGACACCACCGCTGCTCTGGACGGGGATCCCGGGAGCGATGACAGGGAGCAGCTTGGATGTTGGTTCTCCCCTCTGTGGGTAGGGGGGTTGGTAGTCCCGGGGCCCGGTGAGGGGTAGGGATGGATGGCAGGCGGGTTACGTGTCCTGGTGAGGTGCAGGGTCGCGGGGGCAGCGCTGTGCCACACGGCACGGTGGTACTCACTCAGCCAGTAATTCACACAGAGTCTCTGGTCAAACAAACGGCTGGATGGACGGGTCCCACAGGCGGCTGCGGTTGTTTCTGCTCCCGGTAGGTTGATGGTGACTGCCTTTCCCTGCACCTGTGTTGTGTTACGGTTCCAATGGCTTCCCACCGGTAACCCGCTCCCCAGCTTGGATGGATGCTGAAGGAGCCCCTTTTGCCCGCAGGCTCTGGCCCTGGGAACTTTAGCCTTGGCGGTGACTGTGTTTCCCTCTACAGTGTGAGCTGTTGCCTTCAATCGGGTCTTGACTGCTGGGAAACCCCGGAGGTTCCCTTCGCTAACGGATTTGACCAGTTTAACGGCGACTCCTAGCCTGGTCGGGGTCCGCAAGCCCTACCGAATGGTGCTGGCCTCTCTTTACTCTCCGATCCGGTACCGCCGGGCCACCGCCCGTCCACGGTCCATACGGTTTGCTAGCCTCTCCTGCAGACGGTCACCACCGTCTGCCAACCTTGCTGTACCATCCGGGCCACACACCCGGACGCCGTCAGACTGCTCCTCCACCACTTCACTTCTTCCAACTTCAACACTCCACTAACTGACTCCTTTTCCCGCCTCCAGGACTGTGAACTCCTCGGTGGGCGGGACCAACCGCCTGGCCCACCCCCTGGTGTGGACATCAGCCCCTGGAGGAAGGCAACAAGAATTTTGTGTTTGACCTAGATGTGCCTAACCGGGGTGTGGGGTGTGTTGGTGTAGTTCTGTGACGACCTGGCTTGTCCAGGGCGCCACAGATGCCCAACTGATCAGTCTGCCGACTCACAGGTGAACATAGGGGAGAAGAAGAAAAGTCACATGTCAGGGATCAAAATGGGCCAGCACTATGTTGCTGGATTGTGCCTCCTAGGACAGAAGACAGTTGTGGTTTGTACCCCCTACCACACTGAGAGTCTGTGAGAGGGGTACTTGTCACCATATAGCAAATGAGATAGACTGGACTCAATCTATCCAGGGACCAAATTGTACCATCTTGGTCTACAGCTGTATTGTTAATTCCCATTGTACAGGAGGAGGATGAGGTGAGCTGTGACATCATCTATTGTGAATAATGGATCCTGTCTTATCTACTGTATACAGAGGTGATATATCAGTCATTGTACAGAAGGAGGTGAGCTGTGACATCATCTATTGTGAATGGTGGATCCTGTCTTATCTACTGTATACAGAGGTGATATATCAGTCATTGTACAGAAGGAGGAGGTGAGCTATGACATCATCTATTGTGAATCGTGGATGCTGTCTTATCTACTGTATATAGAGGTGATATATCAGTCATTGTACAGGAGGAGGAGGTGGGCTGTGACATCACCTATGGTGAATGGTGGATTCTGGGTTATCTCCTGTATATAGAGGTGTTATCAGTCATTGTACAGGAAGGGGAGGAGGTGAGCTGTGACATATATTGTGAATGGTGGATTCTGTGTTATCTACTGTATATAAAGGTGTTATCAAATAATTGCACAGGAGGAGGAGGGGAGCTTTGACATCACTTATTGTGAATGGTGGATCTGTTAACAGCTGTGTATAGAGGTCATTGTACAGGAGGGGGAGAAGGTGAGCTGTGACAGGACCTATTGTGAATGATGGATTCTGTGTTATCTACTGTATATAAGGTGTTATCAAATCATTG
Organism: Anomaloglossus baeobatrachus; assembly: GCF_048569485.1. Taxonomy (NCBI): domain Eukaryota; kingdom Metazoa; phylum Chordata; class Amphibia; order Anura; family Aromobatidae; genus Anomaloglossus; species Anomaloglossus baeobatrachus. The sequence goes on along the minus strand of NC_134358.1, from coordinate 542,153,770 downwards.
CATAGGAGGGGAGGTGAGCTTTGACATCACTGGTGGATCTGTTAATAGTTGTGTATAGAGGTGTTATCAGTCATTGTGATCCTTGATGATATCTTCCCTTTGAATGGGTTATTCAGCACTGCTCACTTTCACAGCAGGAGGTGAGAGATTGTTGATGTTGTATTGATGTCCACATAATAAGTCTCACTTACAACCAGCAGGTACTGGGCAAAAAAGGAGACTTTCTGCAATACCTGAAGAGTCAGCAATTTTCGTGGACACTCTAGAGGCCTCCCAAAAATTCATGGACGGGGATATGACGTGCCGGTGAGAGGGTTTGTTTATGTAAATTTCTAATTTCCTAGAAAATAATTTGGAAAATGTGAAGGCATGGGGCAGGCTGTTCCCTTTGGGGCGGGGAGATAAATACCCCTGTGCTAGCTAATTGTAATGTTAACCTTATTAGTTTATAACTAGATTTCTTCTATAAAAAAAAGGAGAAAAGAGAATGACTGGGGGAGTTATATTCACTGGTAATTTATTTTTTTTATTATTTTGTAGGACAATTATTTTCAGTTCCTACAGTTCCGATTTCCTTTAAGTCCAGTGTTTTTTCTCCCACATTACATCTTTTTTTTCCCCTCTGATTTTGTACAGCACCATTATAATTTTTGCACGCTGAATGTTCTCAGTTTTTGGCAGTGACGTGACGTTCCCACAGACCTGTGAGCACATAACCATGCCTGACTGGTGTCACAAGTCATTTACAAACGCGGTCACGGCCGGAGATTAGCGGATGTAACGTGTCAGAGTTTATTTCACTGATTGCTCGGATTGAAATTTCTAATTGTGATTACAGGAAACAGAACTGACACCGACCCATGTACAACACTCAGCTCAGACCCAAGTCTCTGCCTTTAAGAAGTGTCTCTCTAAACATATAGTGACCGATATGTAGCGCCCCTGAGCCACTCAGGGCACTACAAGGAACTGCATCTGTACCGCCCCAGCAGCGGTCGAACCGCTCGGATCCGGACATTGCTACTCGTGGCTCGAGGGTCTCCGGAGGAGAAGGCGGCAGACGTGAGCTGTGATATCACCTATTGTGACTGGTGGATCCTGTGTTATCTACTATATATAGAGGTGTTATCAGTCATTGTACAGGAGGGGGAGGAGGTGATCTGTATCATCTGTTGTGAATGGAGGGTCCTGTGTTATCTACTATATATAGAGGTGTTATCAGTCATTGTACAGGAGGAGAAGGAGGCGAGCTGTGACATCACCTATTGTGAATGGAGGGTCCTGTGTTATCTATTATATATAGAGGTGTTATCAGTCATTGTACAGGAAGGGGAGGAGGTGAGCTGTATCATCTGTTGTGAATGATGGATCCTGTGTTATATATGAATATTGTATTGAAAATATAAAAAAAATTATCAACATTTACAAAAAATAAAAAAAAGTAACATAAAAACCTAATTTAATCAATGGTGGATTTTCTGACGACACATTGCGTTTAACTCTCTCTTTTGCCGGTGAATCACATGAGCGCTATCATCAGATTACACGATTCTGACATTCGGTGTAATGTGACCCAGCACAGTTTGTTTTGTGTTTGCGGGATATGGGTCGGTCATTAAACCTTCACCATGTGTTTTCAATGTACATGGGGAAATTACTATGATGTATCTACTTTTTTTTCTGGACTATTTTTGTATTATTTTTGTTTCTGAGGCAATTTTTAGTGGAGACATAATATAAACATCTGTGGCTCAAGTGCATCAAAACTGTGTGATAAAAATATGTATGCGAGGATTTTCCATGCGGATAGCACATGCGGAAAGTATTATTATTATTAATATACTGGCACGCTGGCCCAAAGAACTTGGAAGGAAAGGTGGGTAATCTACAACCAGAGTACCATCTGTGATCGTTCAGCCATTAGGCCTGCAGTCATTGGACCTTATTCATCAAGACTATCCTGATACGTGCAAGGTGCGGCAGGGAGAACCCACAAAGTGTTTTCTATATATCGCTCACAAGGTGCCGTTTGACAATATTCTCAGATGAGAGACCGCTATCGATGAGCTGGAGGATGCTGTTTCTCTTTTCTTGGGAAGTCTTCTTCATGGCTGCTCCTTGCTTTGAACCAGTGACTTTCACTTAGGAATCCACCTAATAACTCACTGAGCTATTAGGGAAAGTGAGAACAGGTTGTAATTTGTAGTATATGTAGCGCCCCTAAACCCATCAGGGCACTACAAGGTACTGCATCCCGCCAAACATGCAGGGCCTAACCCCAGGGACCTGGAAGACAAGTGTCTGTAACAGCAAAACACATCATAATCCCGGTTTTCCCCATCCCCACAGACTGGTGACAGACTAGAATTGGACCCAATGGATGGCCACCCAGGGGTGGAGCCGATCCAGTCCACTAGACAACGACCAGGTGGGAGGGGACAGTCAGTTAGTGAGTTAGTAAGTGGAAGTGAGAGGAGACGGAAGTAACTCCACTGACACGGGAGTGTGTGACGGTGACCTGAGGGCAGGGCCGGCTCCAGGTTTTTGTGGGCCCTACGCAAAAGAGTCTCAGTGGGTCCCATCCACACATAGACATGCACTGATACATACACATATAGGCAAAAGCACATGTCGCGGGTGGGGAAGGACGCCACTGCGCTGCGCTCGCTAACGCTCGGGTTCGGCGCTGCTGCGATGGCTGCTCGGTGGCTCGAACGGTGGGCCGGATCCAGGGACTCGAGCGGCGCTCCTCGCCCGTGAGTGAAAGGGGGGTAGTTCGGTTTGGGGATTTGGTCCGTGACGCCACCCACGGGTTGTGGTGAGGTTGGGCACCACCGCTGCTGGTGACGGGGATCCCGGGAGCGATGGCAGGGAGCAGCTGGGATGTTGTTTTCCCCCTCCGTGGGTAGGGGTTGGTGGTCCCGGGGCCCAGTGAGATGACGGGGAGGCAGGGTTGGATGGGTGCAGGGTCACTTGCACCGGATGGCACGGTTGTACTCACTCAGCCACAAAGGTACGCAAAGTCTCTGGTAAACCAAACAGCTGCATGGATGGGTCCCGCAGCCGGCTGCTGTAGTCTCTCCCGGACGGTTAGTGGTGGCTGCCTTTCCCTGCACCTTTGTGTATGTTCGGTCCCGATGGATTCCCACCGGTAACCCGCTCCCCAGCGTGTATATGTGCCGGAGGAGCCCTTTTGCCCGCAGGCTCTGGCCCTTGGAACTCTAGCTGTGGCGGTAGCTGTATTTCCTTCTGTTGGTTGGACGGTTGCCTTCAATCGGGTCTTGGCTGTTAGGAAACCCCTGGGGTTCCGGTCACTAACGGATTTGACCTCTAATTGCGGCTCCAAGCCTGGTCGGCGTCCGCAGGCCCTGCCTGTGTGTGCTGGCTTCACTTCGCTCCCCGGTTCGGTACCGGCGGGCCACCGCCCGTCCCCGGTCTTACGGTTCCGCGTTGATCTGCCTCTCCTGCAGACGGCCACCACCGTCTGCCAACCTTGCTCTTGGTGCCCGGGCCACACACCCGGACACGGTCAGTTTACTCCTCCACTTCCCTAGCTGCACTCTACTCTGACTGACTTCCTTCTCCCGCCTCCAGGACTGTGAACTCCTCAGTGGGTGGGGCCAACCGCCTGGCTCCACTCCACCTGGTGTGGACATCAGCCCCTGGAGGGAGGCAACAAGGATTTTGTGTCTGGCTGATGTGCCTGTCTCAGGGTGGGGGTGTGTGTTGTTGTACCTGTGACGACCTGGCTAGTCCAGGGCGCCACACACATATACATATTTAAAGAGAAATTCACAAAAACACATATAAATAGACATAAATCTAGACACAGTCATATACACTGACACACATAGATACACATCACACATGCACTCAGACACATTAGAGATATTTCTAATATTGGGAAGCCGGCCACAGCCTCATTCACCTCCCCGCTTGTCTCCATCCAGCTCCTCCTCGGCATGTGTCTGTGCCTTGGTGATTGGTGGCCGTCACTAACAGACATGGCTGCACATAGAGCACACTAACAGTGCTGTATATACAGTACATCACAAGAGAGGCTGGGGACATACACATTACTTGGGGGCATGCATATTACTGAGGAAAGGGATATACAGCAATGGGGGCCATACAGCTCCAGAGGGGGGGCATACACCTCTAGAGGGGGGCAGTGGCTCTGGGGTGGGGGGACAAACAGCTCTGAGGTAGGGGGGTGACATGCAGCTCTGGGGGTATACACAGCTCTGAGGGGGTATTCAGAACTGGGGTGGAGGTGACATACAACTCTGGGGGTATAGCAGTATGCAGCCCCCATATTCCTCCATATAGTGTTATGAAGCCCCCATAGTTCTCTATGCAGCCTCCATATGGCACTATGCAACCCCCATATAACATTAAGCATCCCCCATATAGCACAATGCAGACTCACATAGCATTAGACACCTTCATGTAGTATACAGCCGCCATATAGCACAATGCAGACCCAGATAGCATTAGGTACCCTCATGTAGTATACAGCCGCCATATAGCACAGTACACACCCACATAGCATTGGGCACCTTCATGTAGTATACAGCCGCCATATAGCACAGTGCTGACGCAGATAGCATTATGCACCTTCATGTAGTATACAGGCTGCATATAGCACAATGCAGACCCACATAGCATTAGGCACCCTCATGTAGTTTACAGCCGCCATATAGCACAATGCAGACCCAGATAGCATTAGGCACCCTCATGTAGTATACAGCCGCCATATAGCACAGTGCAGACCCAGATAGCATTAGGCATCCTCCTGTAGTATACAGCCAACATATAGCACAGCGCAGAGCCAGATAGCATTAGGCACCTCCATGTAGTACACGGCACCTACATAGCACAGTGCAGACCCTGATAGCATTAGGCACCTTCATGTAGTATACAGGCTGCATATAGCACAGTGCAGACCCACATAGCATTAGGCACCTCCATGTAGTATACAGCCCCATATAGCATAGTACAGACCCCGATAGCATTAGGCAGATAGCATTTGATTTGATTTGATTAGACACCTCCATGTAGTATACAGCACCTATATAGCACAGTGCAGACCCACATAGCATTAGGCATCCTCGTGTAGTACACAGCACCTATTAAGCACAGTGCAGATCCTGATAGCATTAGGCACCTCCATGTAGTATACAGCCCCATATAGCACAGTGCAGACCCTGATAGCATTATGAACCTTCATGTAGTACATAGCACCTATATAGCACAGTGCAGATCCAGATAGGATTAGGCACCTTCATGTAGTATACAGCTTCTATATAGCACAGTGCAGACCCACATAGCATTAGGCATCCTCATGTAGTATACAGCTCCTATATAGCACAGTGCAGACCCACATAGCATTAGGCATCCTCATGTAGTATACAGTCCCTATATAGCACAATGCAGACCCACATAGCATTAAGCATCCCCATGTAGTATACAGCAGCTATATAGCACAGTGCAGACCCTGATAGCATTAGGCACCTCCATGTAGTATACAGTCCCCATATCATTTAATGCACCCCCATGGTCGTCTGGCCACCACGATTACATAAATACTCACTATTTCTCATTTCCCCGCTGCTCCGGTCTCCTCGGCGTGTTCACCACTGTCGCTCTGACCTCTCAGCAGGCGCGCAGTGATGACGTCACCACGCTCTGCTGCTGAGCTGTCAGAGGCTCCGAACGCCGACAGTGTCAGACACAGCGGGGAGAATGGTGACAGAGGGAGCGTGCCGCTCTATCTCATCATTGCTTTCAATTGTATCGGCAACTGCGATGCCGATACAATTGAAAGTGCGATCCTCGGTGGGGGGGAAGCCGGTGACAGCGCGAGCATCGGCCCCCCTGCCACCGCGAGTGGGCCCCCCCCCGGCAGGCCAGGGCCCCGGCATTTGACCGGGTTTGCCGGTGCTGTCGCCGGGCCTGCCTGAGGGGCCAGGCATGTGGTTGCCGGTGGAGTTCGACAAAGTACTCCCGGAACCATAGCACCAATGGGATACAGAGCCCTAGGTCAGGCAAACACTCCAGGCAGACCTGATAAAATCTGCACAGTGAGGGGACCATCCAGGACCTCACTGACCTTAGAAGTCCGGGGGCACCAGCAGTAATGGGAGAACCAGGGACCGGAACTGAACACCGACCCTACAGGGTTCACACTGCCCGCCGTACGGACCAGAGACTGAGAGACAAACAGGAGGGGACCCCCCAGACGCTCCAAGCCACAGGGACACACCAACTTGAGAAAGGTGCAGGGGAAAGAAGCCACCAGGTCACCAACCGGCACTGGGACTAAGGGAGCCAGAGGTGAATACCAGCCTTCCTCCGGGTACCAGTTACCATCTACTGTGAGTAAAGAGAACCAGTTACGCAGCAATTCCTCGTGTGGTCTACCATTCTTTCCGCACCTAACCTCATCACTTAACCCCCTGGGACCCCGACCCTACTTGCGGAGGGCCCAACATCCAGGATGCCCTCACATCAGCCCCAGCGGGAAGACACAGTGCCGCGGCGGTTCCATCAGCATAACCGCAAGTGGTGTCACAACATAAACTTTATTAACTATTCCTCTGTAAATAAATTCCATTTTAAAGCGACCCCCAGGGTCACGGAAGCAGGGATCGGCCACCTAGTGACACATCCCAGTAGTACACTGCCCGGGACTGAGTACCCCATAGCCCTGGGCGGCACATATAAAGAAAGAAAAAGATTTTTCAAACACTAGGAGCAAAACAATAACAATGCAGTGACATGACAAGAACCTGCATAACTAATCATATGCTAAGTCATAGCAACTCAAATTTATGTATGAGATAGCCAAGATGAGTGTTTATAAAATGAAGCTCAAGCTCAAAGATGTAGTGGATGATGAGATATGGAGCGTGAAAGTCAAAACTTAAAAACATTATTACCCTTTTGCTCGTTAGTCCAGACCAGATCATCTATAAAGAAATACCCCTGACCTAATCAGTGAATGAATACAAAAACTCCGCTTCAGACCCTCTAAGTAAATACAGACCCTAAACCAAGTATGTAAACAAATACTTACCACAGACCAGACCTCAATAAATATTAACTTGAATCAAACACTCTATACAAAAAACACTTGATCCCATCAATTAAAAAAAAAATACAAGCCACACACTATACCCTCTAAATAAATACATAACCCAAACCAAACTCCTACATAGATACAGACCCAAGACCGGAGCTTCTAAATAAATCCAAACTGAAATAAGACCTCTAAACAAATACAAATCTCAGAAAAGACTCCTAAAGAAATACAGACCCCTAGACAAATACAGACCCCTAGAGCAGAACTCTTAACAAATATAAACAACAGATCCAGCCTCATAGAACAAACTAGATTAAACAAATATACACCCCAACATAGACCCCAAACAAGATTCCCTAAATGAATATAAACCTAGACACTTAAATACTTACAAACTTAAACCAGACCAGGCCCCTAAAAAGATTCATAGTGAGTTGATACACACAGCCAAGTTTCTACATCTCCTAAATAGATTCAGACCCCAGACCAGGCCCCAATATGAATACAAACTGAGAGAACAAAGTAAATATCACTATGATTGGGGAGAGCAGGGGACAGATTCTGCTAGACTGCCCTCAGACTACGGAAACCCTAGCTATCCATCATCTCAGAGTTATCTCTGAAGGTGAGGATGTCTGAGCCGCCTTCTTGACCCTGCTCCTGACCAGTCCTGATCTTATACCCTCTACCCCAGGGGAGGGCTGTGGCAGGAGAGATAAAACCAACAGATATAGATAAACAGGGGAAACCAAAACTCTATCTCACAGCACATTCACCACACAGAGGTATAAAACAATAAGAGGAAAGGAAGAAAACAAGAGCAGGGAGGAAAGAACAAGACGACAAGTGAATTCCACAACAACTCCAAGCACAACACATTATAATCACCAGCACACAGACCAACACAGCAATAAACTATAGCCGGCATAGGAAGACAGATTCCACCACCTTAAAAAGGCGGGGAGTTAATGTGATAGGTTTATAACAACATGTGATTCCAGAGGTAACCAACAGGCTAGCAGAGGTTAACTTTTGCTAGCCTGACCATTAATAAGCACACAGCTGGCCGATGCCTGAGCCTCAGAGAAACTATAGTGTGGCTTGTCAGAATCTGTAGAGTGAACAGCATCTGATGCGTCCATGACACTCGGTGACTTTTGAGCAGAACTCCATGTGACAGTAAAGTATGTACCAGACAGGGGATCCTTAACAACCTCTGAGTATGAAGTCGGAGACGTATGGGGTATAGACAGTATGGGATCATACTTTGGTTATTGGTGACACATCTTTTACATGACTGTGTGCATGATGCCTTCATCTGCATTAATGCCTACAAGATTCACCACAATGAAAATAATTAACAAATAATGTACCGTAATCACTTGTCATTGGAGGACCCCCCCATACAAGAACCTTATAGAGCAATCATGGCGAACCTTTCACAGGCCGAGTGCCTAAACTGTAGCCCTAAATCCATTTTTTTTTCCGAAGTGCCAACCAATCCTATCCTGTACCTCATCCAGGCATGTTCCCTTATCCTGGTAAATGTCCCCTTTCCTGGTAAATGTACCCCATCCTGAAAAATGTCACCCTTCCTGCTAAATGTTCCCCATCCTGGAATTTTTCCTCATCCTGGCATGTTCATGTAGCCCCATCCTGGCATGTTTCCCCCATCCTTTCATGTTTCCCCCCATCCTGGTAAATTTATCCCCCATACTGGTAAATGTACCCTTTCCTTCTAAATGTACCCCATCCTGGCATGTTTTCCCCCATCCTTGCAGTCATGTTTCCCCTAATCCTTGCAGTCATGTTTCCCCCCATCCTATGTTTCCCCCCATCCTTGCAGCCATGTTTCCCCCATCCTTGCATGTATCCCCCATCCTTGCATGTTTCCCCCATCGTTGCAGCCATGTTTCCCCCATCTTTGCATGTTTCCCACATCCTTGCATGTTTCCCCCATCCTTGCATGTTTCCCCCATCGTTGCAGCCATGTTTCCCCCATCTTTGCATGTTTCCCCCATCCTTGCATGTTTCCCCCATCCTTGCATGTTTCCCCCATCGTTGCATGTTTCCCCCATCGTTGCAGCCATGTTTCCCCCATCCTTGCATGTTTCCCCCATCGTTGCATGTTTCCCCCATCGTTGCAGCCATGTTTCCCCCATCTTTGCATGTTTCTCTCCCTCTTTGCACGTTTCCCCCATCTTTGCACGTTTTTCTCCATCTTTGCACGTTTCCCCCATCCTTGCAGCCATGTTTTCCCCGTGCTGGCTCTGTCCCCCACACCTTGGCACAGCCGCACACAGCTTAAAAATAAAAAAAAACTCACCTTCTAGCACCTGCTTCACCGCGCAGCCACAAGACGCCGGTGCCGCCTACTGACGCTCCTCCGTCTCCTAGGCAACAGGCCTGCGGCCCAGGAGAGGAGGCGTGTCAGAGGGAGGAGAAACGTCTCCTCTGCTAAACACCACTTTGAACTGCCGGCGCGATCACACCGACAGTTCAAAGTGGCTGATTGTGGCGACAGCGCGCGTGCCAGCACAAAGGGCTCTGTGTGCCCAGTCTGGCACGCGTGCCATAGGTTCGTCATCACTGTTATAGAGGCTCTTTGCATTTCAATAACTTACTGTAGAGCGCCCCCCAATGTTTCCTTTACTATACACCAGTAATTGTAAAATATGAGATTAGTCTCTTACATGTGATATAATAGACAAGAAGACTTAGAATGTTATGTTTCAATTGAAAATTACCCCAGGTTCAAATGTTCTGTGATTTTTAAATATATTTACTAAATAGTGCCACCTTTGTCCATATCTGGTACTGCAACTTTGTTCTCTTCACGGGAATGTAGCTGCACGGCAATACCAGGCACAGCCTGTGAATAAGAGTGGCACTATTTAGGGAAAATAAAAAGCACACCCTTGTACTCTCATACACTCCATGCTAAGGTCTCAACGTATAGAACAAATGACAAACAGATCAAGGATAAAAACCACAGCCGGACGGTCCCATGGCATGTTAATATGAGTACATCTGACCTTTTGTGAATTAACACCTGGACATGTCCTTCAATTCTGTCGGTCACATCTGTGCGGTTCTCACGTCTATACACCCTATAGAGAGAAAGGAAAAGCTTTTTTTAAAGTAAAAGTACCTTCCGAATACAGTGGTAGATAGCAATCGTAGGGCCCTGCAGAGCATGAACGCCAAATGTAGTTTTCTTATTTTCAGAAGGTCATCCATCTACAAAGAATAAGAAGGCGGTTAGAAAAATTTCATTTTTTAATTTTTCCTAGAAACAGCGCCACTCTCGACCATAGGCCGTGTCTGGTATTGCAGGACAGTTTCATTTAAGGGATAAGATGCAATAAAAGTCACAACCTTGGTACAACGGTGGCGCTGTTTCTGGATTTTCAAACAGCTATTACTGCTTCCCTAATAAGCCAGTATATCCCCAACAATCAGATATTAACCACCCATCCTATATATTGGTGCTAAATGTTAATTGGGGAAAATACTCTTTAATTACAGAAAATTGCAGCAAAACTTTTGTATCTAAAGAATTAAAGATGATCGGTTCTGATGACACACAATGCTACACTGAACAAAAATATAAAGCCAACACTTTTGTTTTTCCTCCCATTTTTCATAAGCTGAAGATCTAAGACTTCTACTAGGTGCACAAAAGGCCTTGTTCTCTTAAATAATGTTCACAAATTTGCCTAAATCTGTTAGTGAGCGCTTCTCCTTAGGCCAGTTTCACACATCATTCTTTTTGCCGGTTTTGCGGATCCGGCGTGCTCCCGTACAGTGAATACAGTACAATGACAGTGTCGCGGGCGGGGAAGGGCGCTGCGCTCACCACGCTCGGGTCCGGCGCTGCTGCTGCTCGGTGGCTCGAGTGCTGGGCCGGATCCGGGAACTCGAGCCGCACTCCTCGCCCGTGTGTGAAAGGGGGTAGTTTGGTTTGGGGATTTGGTCCGTGACGCCACCCACGGTTTGTGGTGAGGTTGGGGCACCACCGCTGCTGGTGACGGGGATCCCGGGAGCGATGACAGGGAGCAGCTGGGATGTTGTTTCCCCCTCCGTGGGTAGGGGTTGGTTGTCCCGGGGCCCGGTAAGGTGTGACGGGGAGGTACGGTTGGTGAGGGGCAGGATCGCGAGGGCAACGCGGTGCCGGATGGCACGGTGGTACTCACTCAGCCAAGAACAGATGCAGAGTCTCTGGTAAAACAAACGGCTGGATGGACGGGTCCCGCAGCCGGCTGCTGTGGTTTCTCCCGGACGGTTGGTGGTGGCTGCCTTTCCCTGCACCCTTTGTGTAATGTGGCGCCCTGGACAAGCCAGGACGTCACAAGCACTACACCACCACACCCCACACTCCCGGTCAGGCACACCGAAGTCAGACAAAAACCCTTGTTGCCTCCCTCCAGGGGCTGATGTTCACACCAGGGGGTGGGCCAGGCGGTTGGTCCTGCCCACCGAGGAGTACACAGTCCTGGAGGCAGGAAAAGAGCTCAGATTAGTTTTGGGAAGTGGTAAAGGAGGAGAGAGATAGTGTTTTGGAGGTGAAAGTGGAAGGAGTGAAGTGGCAGTAGAGCAGCCTGAAGTTGGTCCGGGTGTGTGGCCCGGACGGATCAGCAAGGTTGGCAGACGGTGGTGACCGTCTGCAGGAGTGGCCTATCGGAGTTTACTGCAAGGACCGTGGACGGGCGGTGGCCCGGCGGTACCGGACCGGTACGCAAAGAGAAGGCAGCACCATCCGGCAGGGGCTTGCGGACCCCGGCAAGGCTAGGAGTCGCCGTGAATTTGCCAAATCCATTAGCGAAGGGAACCTCCTGGGTTTCCCAGCAGCCAAGTCCCGAAAGAAGGCAACAGTCCAACCGAGAGAGGGAAACACAGTCACCGCTAAGGCTACAGTTCCCAGGGCCAGAGCCTGCGGGCAAAAGGGGTTCCTTCAGCACCCATCTTAGCTGGGGAGCGGGTTACCGGTGGGAACCCATCGAAACCGTTATACTACATAGGTGCAGGGAAAGGCAGTCACCACCAACCTGCCGGAAGACACAACACCGCAGCCGCCCGTGGGACCTGTCCATCCAGCCATTTGTTTCATCAGAGACTCTGTGTGCATCATTGGGCTGAGTGAGTACCACCGTGCCGTGCGGCACAGCGCTGCCCCCGCGATACTGCACCTCGCCAGGCCCCGTAACCCGCCTGCCAACCATCCATACCCCATCACCGGGCCCCGGGACAACCAAACCCCCTACCCACGGAGGAGAGAAAACAACATACTAGCTGCTTCCTGTCATCGCTCCCGGGATCCCCGTCCAGAGCAGCGGTGGTGTTACCAACCTCACCACAACCGTGGGTGGCGTCACGGACAATAAATCCCCAAAACCATCCCCCCCTTTCACTCACGGGCGAGGAGCGCCGCTCGAGTCCCCGGGATCCGGCCCACTGCTCGAGCCACCGCCGAGCAGCAGCAGCAACCGGACCCGAGCAGTGGGAGAGCGCAGCGTCCCCTCCTCCGCCCGCGACAGTAGCTTCGGTCCCGATGGCTTCCCACTGGTGACCCGCTCCCCAGCGTGGATATATGCCGGAGGAGCCCTTTTGCCCGCAGGCTCTGGCCCTGGGAATTCTAGCTGTGGCGGTAGCTGTATTTCCCTGTTACTGTTTGGACGGATGCCTTCAGTCGGGTCTTGGCTGTTTGGAAACCCCTGGGGTTCCGGTCACTAACGGATTTGACCTGTTTAACTGCGACTCCAAGCCTGGTCGGGGTCCGCAGGCCCTGCCGGTTTGTGCTGGCTTCTCTTCGCTCCCCGGTTCGGTACCGGCGGGCCACCGCCCGTCCCTGGTCCTACAGTTCCGCGTCGATCTGCCTCTCCTGCAGATGGCCACCACCGTCTGCCAACCTTGCTCTTGGTGCCCGGGCCACGTACCCGGACACGGTCAGTCTGCTCCTCTACTGACTCCTACTCAGATCTGAACTAACTTCCTTTCCCGCCTCCAGGACTGTGAACTCCTCAGTGGGTGGGGCCAACCTCCTGGCTCCACCCCACCTGGTGTGGACATCAGCCCCTGGAGGGAGGCAACAAGGATTTGTGTCTGACTGATGTGCCTATCTCGGGGTGTGGGGTGTGTTGTTGCAGTACCTGTGACGACCTGGCTAGTCCAGGGTGCCACAACAGCACAACAAGCACCGGTCTCATGGTGTCATGTGACCGGCGCATGTGACCTGGAAGTTACAGCGCTGTCATTGTACTGTATTCACTGTACGGGAGAGCGCCAGATCCGCGAAACCGGCAAAAAGAATGATGTGTGAAACTGGTTAGCCAACATAATCCATCCACCTCACAGCTCTTACATATCAAGATGCTAATTAGGCAGCATGATTATTGCACAGGTGTGCCTTCGGCTGGCCAGCATGATTATTGCATATGTTGCCTTAGGATGGCCACAATAAAAGGCCACTCTAACATGTGCAGTTTTACGTGTTTGCCAGTCTGCCATCTGCCTTGTATAGTGATTCAACCATGAAGAGAACACCTCTCCAACGTGTCAGACGCCATCGAATGTGAGCATTTGCCCAAAGACGACCTGCAGTCAGGTGGAGACCCCGAAGAGGAACAGAGGAGCTTCCCGGAGACGGTTTCTGACAGTTTGTGCGGAAATCCTTTGGTTATGCACCGATTGTTGCATCAGCTGTCTGGGCAGCCGGTCTCAGATGATCTTGGAGGTGAAGATGTTGGATGTGGAGGTCCTGGGCTGGTGCGGTTACACGTGGTCATCAGTTGTGAGGATGGTTGGATATTCTGCCAAATTCTCTGAAACGTCTTTGGAGACGACTTATGTTGGAGAAATGATCATTCAATTCATAGGAACAGCTCTGGTGGATATTCCTGCAGTCAGCAGCCAACCACACACTCCCAGAAAACTCACAACATCTGTAGCATTGTGCTGTGTGATAACACTGCACATTTTAGAGTGGCCTTTTATTATGACCAGCCTAAGGCACACCTGTGTAATAATCATTTTGGCCAACCTAAGGCGCACCTGGGCAATACTCAGGGTGACCAGCCTAAGGCGCACCTGTGTAATAATCATTTTGGCCAGCCTAAGGCGCACCTGGGCAATACTCAGGGTGACCAGCCTAAGGCACACCTGTGTAATAATCATGCTGCCTAATCGGCATTTTGATATTCCACACCTGTGAGGTGGATGGATTATCTCCACAAAGGAGAAGTGCTCACTGACACATATTTAGACTAATTTGTGAACAATATTTGAGAGATAAAGGCCTTTTATGCACAGAGAAAAAGTCTTAAGGCCGCTTTACACATAGCCACATCGCTAGCGATGTCGCTAGTGAAAGCACCCGCCCCCGTCGTTTGTGCGTCACGGGCAAATCGCTGCCTGTGGCGCACAATATCGCTAGTACGTGTCACACTAACTTTCCTTACAAACCATGTCGCTGTGACCGATAAACAACCTCTTCTTTAAGGGAGCGGTTCGTGCGGAGTCACAGCGACGTCACCCAGTAGAAGACCAATTGAAGCAGAGGTGCGGAGAGGAGCCGCAGGATCGTCACTACCACCTCGTTGCCGGAGGACGCAGGTACGCTGTTGTTCGTCGTTCCCGGGGTGTCACATGTAACGATGTGTGCTGCCTCAGGAACGACCAACAACATGCGTCCCAGAAGATCAACGTCATTTTGAAAATGAACAACATGTCAACGATCAACGATGTGATAATTATTTTTGATCGTTAGCGGTTCGTAGGTGTCACACGCAACGACGTCGCTAACGAGGCCGGATGTGCGTCACGAATTCCGTGACCCCAGTGATATCTCGTTAGCGATGTCGTTGCGTGTAAAGCGGCCTTTAGATCTTAGAGTTCAGCTCCTGGAAAATGGAGGAAAAAAAACCCAAAAGTGTTGTGTTATTTTTGATTCGTGTATGATCCTAATGTGCAAACAACCAACTTTCAGTCCTGTCTCGCGCTGTTGAAGGAAGCCTGTTTATTTCTTAGGAATGAAATAACCTGTAAATAAGGAATGTTTTTATGAGTGCAGTCTGAACGATGTCGAGCAGAATTATACTTATCACATCTAAATAAACTTTATCTCATTTGACACCTATTTAAGTTCCCATAAATACCTGTCTGGTTCAGGAAAGCATCCTCATCCTGAGAATAGAGGGGATTCAGCTGTTCATTCATTCATTCATTCATTCATTCATCCAAAGTGAAAAAAAAATGGTTCTCTCAATCTGGCACCATCCTATCTGTATGTAAGTTTAGTATTAATAGTCAAGAGGGCGTGGTCATAGACTGTTTTCTGTAGCCTCTTCATGCAGTCCACACCTACTTGGCTAACAAGGCTAGATTTACATACAGGGATGAGGTGGCCATATCTCAGGAACGGAGAGGACTAGGAACAAAACAAAAACAGCGCCGTATTTAGGAGAACAGCGGCATTTATACTTGGTAAAACGTAAATGACATTTATAGCAAGTAACAGATCTTCTTTAAATAAGGAGAATCAACAGAAAAGGAAAGCAAAAAGCTCAATTTATTATTTGTGTTTGCTTGGCTTTTTTTTTTGTAGTATTTGTTGCTGTTTTTGTGCCAAATTCTTCAAAATCTCTCACATGGCTCATGAATGGTGTGCAAAATCAAAACTGCTCTTTAAGGCCTCTTTCACGCGTCCGTGAAAAACCACGCACGTTTTTCACGAACATGTCAAAGGTACGTTTTGCCCTCTGTGAGCCGTGTTTATGGCACATGTGTGTTCTCCGTGTGTTATCCGTGATAACACACGGAGAACGGGAACTTTCTGCTCACCTGTCCCTGGCGTCGCTGTCCGTGGTGCTGATCTTCGGTCTCCGGTCCTGCCGACTCCCCACTGCTGCTGCTTCCGGCCGCAGTTAAGTGAATATTCAATGAGCATAATGAGCGGCGGTTGGAAGCAAGTGACAGCAGCGGCAGAGACAGCAGGGCTGGAGAAGGGGAGTAAAGTTTTTTTATTATTTTCTCCGGCACGTGTCACACGGAACACCTCCGTGTGGTCCGTTTGCGTTCCGTGTGACACCCGTGATGCCGGAGAAAAACGGACATGTCTACGTGTGGAGCACACGGGCACACGTATGCTCCACACATACACACGGGCACACGTATGCTCCACACATACACACGGGCACACGTATGCTCCACACATACACACGGTCCATGGCAGAATATGCACGTGAGCGCAGACCCATTGATTTAAATGGGTCTACGTGTTCCCGTGTCTCCGGTACGTGAGGAAACGGACCAAACATGTGCCGGAGACACGGACGTGTGAAAGAGGCCTAAAGTGAACCTGTCAGGTGCAATATGCTCCCAGAACCACGAGCAGTTGTGTGTGTATATTGCTAATCCCTGCCTAACCGTCCTTGTATACACTAGCATAGATAAAGGGATCTTTAGAAAAAGTATTTCTAAAGTTCTTTTATCTTATGCTAATGAGCACAGGGACTAGTCCCAAGGGCGTTATATCCCCTGACTAGTCCTCCCTCTTAGCATGGTAGCACACCCACAGGGGCGTACTAACATGCTATTCAATGCAGCGGTGCCGCACAAACCTGTGGCTTCTGAATGCCCTGCACTTCCAGTCATGTGCAGTAGACCTCTCTGAAGCCGAGACGTGTACACCTGGCTTCATGCTGCGTATGACCAGAAGTGCCCGGCATTCAGAAGCATGGTCACAGCGAACACAGGTAAATGTTCATACACCCCTGTGGGCGCAATTCACAATTGATGAATCAGTCGAAGAAACATCTGGAAACCATAAACCCAACCTCAAATAAAGCTTCTTGGCCCGCTCATTATGCTCATTGCATATTCGCGGAACTCACCACGGACCTGGAAGTAGCAGCACCGTGGGAGACAGGTAAGTATACCAGCTCATGCTGTCTGTGTGCTATCCGCACATCACATATAGAACACACACACGCGCAGATATACGCACCTAAACCACGGACCGTACAAAACGTTTGTATTCTGCACAGATGTGTGAAGGAGGCCTAAAGACTTGCTGAACCTTCCGAACCGACCTTCCTCGGGCCCGCTCATCTGTACCAGTGACCAGTTCTACTGCATTACATTGGTCAGTGTGCTGTTCGGTTTTTACATGGACAGCGCACGTCCATATAGTACATTCATCTGATTGAGCCCTAAAGCGGGCTTTACACGCTACGATATCGTTAATGATTTATCGTCGGGGTCACGGTGTTTGTGACGCACATCCGGCATCATTAACGATATCGTAGTGTGTGACACTTATGTGCGACCTAAAACGATCGCAAAAGCGGCCAAAATCGTTTGCCGCGGAGAGCTTGTCCTAAAACAAAAAATCGTTCTCTTCTAATTAGCGGTTGTTCCTCATTCCTGTGGCAGCATACATCGCTGTGTGTGAAGCCACAGGAGCGACAAATATCTCCTTACCTGCCTCCACCGCCAATGCGGAAGGAAGGAGGTGGGCGGGATGTTAATGTCCCGCTCATCTCCGCCTCTCCGCTTCTATTGGACGGCTGCCGTGTGACGTCGCTGTGACGCCGCACGACCCACCCCCTTAAAAAGGAGGCAGATTGCCGGCCAGAGCGACGTCACAGGGCAGGTAAGTCCATGTGACGGGGGTAAGCGAGGTTGTGCGCGACGGGCAGCGATTTGCCCGTGTTGCACAACCGACGGGGGCGGGTACAATCGCTTGCGATCTTGCTAGCGAGATCGCAGCGTGTAAAGCCCGCTTTAGTCTAATACTTTCCAAATGAAAATAGATTAAACACCGTTTTTTTTTTGCAGCTTGAGATAGAAATCGGAACAGAGAGGCGAAAAAAGCAAAACGCCAGATTCAGGAGAACAGAAGCATCTACAAGAGATAAAAAAATACGTATTTGTGGGAAATGATAGGTCATTTTGCAACATAACCTGCGAGCTTTGGGGTCCATTAACTGGAAGATGAACTATTAGATAGAGAGAATGATGTGAGTGCAGTTACGGAGCCAACTCTACCAGTAAGTTCATATCCAGGCGAAATGACAGCGTTTCCAAGCTTAGATGATGACCCGGCGCACATATCAAATGGTCGTAACTTCCTACCCCAGGGAGCGTAGATGATAAATACAGTTCTAGACACCGGCCGCATTGACTGTCCTTTCCGATGTAAGACGTCATCTTCCTGCCATGTGCCGGTCCGGTGATTGACGGACAATATCTGTCTGTGGCTCTGGACACCTGTTTGTCGTTTGATGCTGTTCCCTATGATACTAGATGACTGGCATAGAACCCATTGATGTCATCTGCAAGGATCTACGACTTCCCAGTTCTCCGCTGGCTGGTTTTAATAAATTGCCTCTTTTCCTCCCTCCCTTTGTTGGTCATCATACCCTTTCCCTTGGACGCCCAGTCTGTCTGTCTTACGCCCTGCTTCCTCTTCCTCACTCAATAAATCCTTAAATCTTTTCACTACCAAGAATTTCTGGACATTTTTCACACTTTTTTTTTTCAAAATGACATAATGTTGTATGGACAAAAGGTGCCTTCCTGGATTTTTTTCATAAAAAATTAATAAAAGGTTATGTTTGTGACCTAAGCAGAAGATTAGATGCTCAACACCTACAAAAAATGTGATGAAATATGCTACTTCTACCATGTACACGTCTACACAAAATCCTCCCTGAAGAGGCTGAACATCTGCTTTTAAGATAACAGGAGACAACTGATGATTGCTGATGTTTTGACTTGCTCTTTCAAGCCATATCCACCTTCATAAAACCTGACAAATGGAAAAAACAAACATAAAATTGTACTTTTGTATACAAGAGAAAAGGTGTACACACAAAAACAGCGTAAAAATAGCAGCTCAAGATGTGCAAAGATCATTTATACCCCAAGCATCGATATTAACAAGAACATATTTTTATTTATATATATATACATATATATATATATATATATATATATATATATATATATATATACATATATATATATATATATATATATATATATATATATATATATATATATGTATATATATATATATATATATATATATATATGTATATATATATATATATATGTGTATATATATATATATATATATATATATATATATATATATAAAAGCAGTGGTTAGCACTGCAGTCTTGCAGCTCTTGGGTCCTGGGTTCACATCCCACCAAGGACAACATCTGCGAGGAGTTTGTACTGTATGTTTCCTCTGAGTTTTCCGGTTTTCTCCCACACTCCAAAGACATGGTGATAGGGAATGAAGATTGTGTGCTCCAATGGGGACAGTGATGTAGAATTGAGTAAAATAGATACATACACACACACACACACACACACACACATACAGCACCATTGAAATTGCAATACCAAGAAGGAAAAGTATTTCACAGGATGGATAGACATGTTGCTATACAAATGATGGAAAAATTGTATATACAAAATTTTCAGCATAAATTATTCAGTATGGGGTGTAAGCACTTCGCGCAGAAATGTCTTGGCTGCTATCAATGAGATTATTAACGTTTGAGGAATGTTTTGCTGAATGCACTTGGGAACATAAATCACCAAGATCCACTGCTGGCAACTGCCTTTGCCAACTGATGATGTTCCACATGCACTCAATAGGAGACTAGTGTGGAGACGTTACAGGTTATGCTTACACATATAGGCCACTCAGGCTGCTCACAGTAGCACGGGCAACACATGGCCTTATGTTGATTTGTTGAAAACTGACTCCTGAGACATTTTAGGTAAATCGGCGAAGCACTGGTCCCACTACCAAACTGAGCTGTTAGGCTATGTGCGCACTAGAGATGTGAAGTTTCTCGAGAAAATCTTCTCGAGAAACTTCTGGGAGTGAAGATTTGCTGAACTCCGGAAAAAATCCGCGGCAAAACCGCATGCGGATTTGCCGCGGATTTGCCGCGGAATTGCCGCGAAATTGCCGCGATTTTCCCGCGGGTGGTTCCCTGCGGATTTTTGCAGGCTGTACTGCAGAAATCCGCGGGATACCTGCGGATTTAGGCTATGTGCGCACTAGAGATGTGAAGTTTCTCGAGAAAATCTTCTCGAGAAACTTCTGGGAGTGAAAGATTTGCTGACCTCCGGAAAAAATCCGCGGCAAAACCGCATGCGGATTTGCCGCGGATTAGCCGCGGATTTACCGCGGATTTGCCGCGATTTTGCCGCGATTTTCCCGCGGGTGGTTCCCTGCGGATTTTTGCAGTCTGTACTGCAGAAATCCGCGGGATACCTGCGGATTTAATGGACATGTTCATTTTCTCAAGAAAGTTTCTCGAGAAATTTCCGCACCGAAACTTTCATGAGAAAAATCCGCACCAGTGCGCACAGCTTTTTTTTTTTCTCATAGAATTTCATGGGAAATGTCTGCACAAAGATTGCAGACATTTCTCAAGAAATTTCCGCGGCAAATCCGCGGGTAAATCCGCGGGTATTTTGCTCTAGTGCGTACATAGCCTTAGTGTACCTGGAATGGAGTCTGGAGGTCCACTTAATGTATATTATGCCACCCCACACCATAATCCCGGGAGTATGACTGATGTGAAGTTCGCTCGTGAGTGCGTCTTCATGGCATTGCCCACATGTGAAGGAAGATGCGGATGCGAGGCTGTGAGGGCTGCACACTCCTTCGCCAGAGAGCACCATTGCTTTTAGACCACTTCGGGAGGGGTGTGCAACACTTACTGTCTTGTGCATGGCAGCATCCACCACCCCACAGCCGGTCGCCATCATAGATGTAGTGGATGTGTCGCGGGTGGGGAGGATGCCGTCGCTGCTGCGTGCTCGCTAACGCTCAGGTCCGGCGCTGGTGCGGCTGCTGCTGCTCGGTGGCTCGAGCGGTGGGCCGGATCCAGGGACTCAAGCGGCGCTCATCGCCCGTGAGTGAAAGGGGTGGTTGGTTTGGGGGATTTAGTCCGTGACGCCGCCCACGGGTCGTGGTGAAGATGGGCACCACCGCTGCTGGTGACGGGGATCCCGGGAGCGATGGCAGGGAGCAGCTGGGATGTTGTTTTCCCCCTCCGTGGGTAGGGGTCGGTGGTCCCGGGGCCTGGTGTTGATACGGGGAGGCTGGATGGCTAGGGTGCATGGTTGCAGGGGCAGCGCGGCGTGGTGCCGGATGGCACTGGTGTACTCACTCAGGCAGTCAATGACAGAGTCTCTGGTAAACCAAACGGCTGGATGAACGGGTCGTAGCGGCTGTCTTTCCCTGCACCTTGATATACTTGATTGACTACTATGGATCCCCAACGGTAGTCCGCTCCCCGGTGGATGGATGTTGGAGGAGCCCATTTGCCCGCAGGCGCTGGCCCTTGGGTCTCTAGCCTTAGGCGGTAGCTGTATACGGTGTGGGCGGTTGCCTTCTATCGGGACTTTTGCTGTTAGGAAACCCCTGGGGTTCCGTTCACATTCGGATTTGACTATTGTCGGCGGCTCCAAGCCTGGTCCGGGTCCGATGGCCCTGCCTGTGTGTGCTGGCTTCACTTCGCTCCCCGGTCGGTACCGGCGGGCCAACGCCCGACCCCGGTCCTACGGTTCCGCGTTGCTTCACCACTCCTGCAGACGGCCACCACCGTCTGCCAACCTTGCTGTCAGTGCCTGGGCTACAAACCCAGACACCCAAGTGCTTACTCCTCACTCCTCAAACTCCAACACTCCACTGTCACTTTTCCCGCTTCCAGGCCTGTGAACTCCTCGGTGGGTGGGGCCAACCGCTTGGCTCCGCCCCACCTGGTGTGAACATCAGACACTGGAGGGAGGCAACAAGGGTTTTGTGTTTGGCTGGTGTCCCTGTCTAATGGGGGTGGGGGTGTTTGTGTGTTATCTGTGATGACCTGGCTAGTCCAGGGCGCCACAGATGGACTCAGGACACTGGAGAACTCTTGGCAAAATAACTGTAAACTGTTTATTATATCTTCCATCTTCATGACAGATATGGACTCACTTATACAGATCTGCTGCCGCTCTTTCCCGGGGTACTCTGGTTTGGCCTATTTTGCTTTTGGGACCTAGTGTCCTCTGCTTTCCCTTGTTCTTCTCTCTGTGGCTATTTGTGATCCTCTCACTGACTCTGATGGCTTCCAGTCTCTCGACTTATGCCCATCCCAAGGTACTCTCGCTCTGGATGTCCGTCTAGTAACTGGATTCTTTTAAGCCCATCCTGAGGTGAGCTGAAGGCTCCGGACCCTTGGAGGATACCTCCAGGTTCAAAGTGGGACCCAAGTTACAAGATCACGTCTTTACTCCAAGAACCACACTGCAGAGCTGACTCCCTAAAGACCCATCTCTCTAGTCTAAACTCTGGCCATGTGACCCTACTCCCACCTTTGCTCCCAGCTTCCTCTATTCCCAGGGACTTCCTCTATTCCCTGCTGTATCTGTTACTATCTACATAGCATTTGTATACTTTACATTACACTACCACAGTAATAGCATACAGTTAGGTCCAGAAATATTTGGACAGTGACACAATTTTCGCGAGTTGGGCTCTGCATGCCACCACATTGGATTTGAAATGAAACCTCTACAACAGAATTCAAGTGCAGATTGTAACGTTTAATTTGAAGGTTTGAACAAAAATATCTGATAGAAATTGTAGGAATTGTACACATTTCTTTACAAACACTCCACATTTTAGGAGGTCAAAAGTAATTGGACAAATAAACCAAACCCAAACAAAATATTTTTATTTTCAATATTTTGTTGCAAATCCTTTGGAGGCAATCACTGCCTTAAGTCTGGAACCCATGGACATCACCAAACGCTGGGTTTCCTCCTTCTTAATGCTTTGCCAGGCCTTTACAGCCACAGCCTTCAGGTCTTGCTTGTTTGTGGGTCTTTCCGTCTTAAGTCTGGATTTGAGCAAGTGAAATGCATGCTCAATTGGGTTAAGATCTGGTGATTGACTTGGCCATTGCAGAATGTTCCACTTTTTTGCACTCATGAACTCCTGGGTAGCTTTGGCTGTATGCTTGGGGTCATTGTCCATCTGTACTATGAAGCGCCGACCGATCAACTTTGCGGCATTTGGCTGGATCTGGGCTGAAAGTATATCCCGGTACACTTCAGAATTCATCTGGCTACTCTTGTCTGCTGTTATGTCATCAATAAACACAAGTGACCCAGTGCCATTGAAAGCCATGCATGCCCATGCCATCACGTTGCCTCCACCATGTTTTACAGAGGATGTGGTGTGCCTTGGATCATGTGCCGTTCCCTTTCTTCTCCAAACTTTTTTCTTCCCATCATTCTGGTACAGGTTGATCTTTGTCTCATCTGTCCATAGAATACTTTTCCAGAACTGAGCTGGCTTCATGAGGTGTTTTTCAGCAAATTTAACTCTGGCCTGTCTATTTTTGGAATTGATGAATGGTTTGCATCTAGATGTGAACCCTTTGTATTTCCTTTCATGGAGTCTTCTCTTTACTGTTGACTTAGAGACAGATACACCTACTTCACTGAGAGTGTTCTGGACTTCAGTTGATGTTGTGAACGGGTTCTTCTTCACCAAAGAAAGTATGCGGCGATCATCCACCACTGTTGTCATCCGTGGACGCCCAGGCCTTTTTGAGTTCCCAAGCTCACCAGTCAATTCCTTTTTTCTCAGAATGTACCCGACTGTTGATTTTGCTACTCCAAGCATGTCTGCTATCTCTCTGATGGATTTTTTATTTTTTTTCAGCCTAAGGATGTTCTGCTTCACCTCAATTGAGAGTTCCTTAGACCGCATGTTGTCTGGTCACAGCAACAGCTTCCAAATGCAAAACCACACACTTGTAATCAACCCCAGACCTTTTAACTACTTCATTGATTACAGGTTAACGAGGGAGACGCCTTCAGAGTTAATTGCAGCCCTTAGAGTCCCTTGTCCAATTACTTTTGGTCCCTTGAAAAAGAGGAGGCTATGCATTACAGAGCTATGATTCCTAAACCCTTTTTCCGATTTGGATGTGAAAACTCTCATATTGTAGCTGGGAGTGTGCACTTTCAGCCCATATTATATATATAATTGTATTTCTGAACATGTTTTTGTAAACAGCTAAAATAACAAAACTTGTGTCACTGTCCAAATATTTCTGGACCTAACTGTATAACAGGTCACACTTCAAATTTCCATATACACAGTTACTACAGCAACATGCAGTTGGCTTTACCAGGCCTCAGTGCTAGGTGGCGCTGGCCGCTGCACAGCTCTGGCTCCGCTACTTTTGGGAAACCACATTCTCCCGCAATATGGCCACTGGCATGCGATGTTCGGCTCTGCACGCACCTGGTGGCATGACGGCATCAGACTCTGTTCACACTACAGAGTCTGACAAGTAACCTGAGGCTTCAGAAATGTTCAGCCAGAGCTGGGCATCAGCTGATTCAGGTTCTTTAGTCTTCAGCCCTGCAGGAGTTAATTCCTGCAGACTGCTGAGCAGGAAGTATGATCTCAGGTTTCTAATTGCTATGTGCAGCTGTCTCTTCCCTATTAAACACGGCTTTCTTTCATTATGCGCCGATAATAGCTTCAGCATAGCTCCAGCGATCCAGGTCTTGGTGGTGAATCTGTTTATGGTGATTTGTGTTGCGATTTTGAGTGGTGTGACTGTTCTCTTATTGTGCATTACTCTCTTCCCTTTTCCTTGTTTTCCTGTTACACATATTGTCTCCCCTGTGTGTTTGGAGTGCAGTGTGTACGAGTTTTTGTTCTCCCTTGTACGTGTCATTTTTGTGTGGTTTTGTTATTGTGTTTTTGGCCTGCCTAAAGTGTGGGGGAGAGGGGGAGTAAGATCAGGGTCCGGACAGAATTTAGGGTCACACTGGGGGCTCAGACCTGCCTACCATCAAGCCTACCTCCAAGATAAGGGACAGCGCAGGGTCTCGAGTCTGAGGGCCAGCCTAGGGGCCTCTGTCCTTTCATTACATACCCTGTGACAGCTGCGCAATAAATATAAAACACACTTGTCATAAAACTCAGTAGGAGTGTGCGGGGGAAACACGACCACCTCCTACAGGTGGTGTCCGGACCAATCTTCATCTATCATTGCATCTAGGAAAAGTTGGAAATGGAAGCGATAATGGAGTTCTATTCTCTTCAGCAACGAGTCTCACTTTTACTTAGATGCAATGATGGCTTGAGATTCTGAAAATACGAGACACTAAATTACTCCCCAACATGCGGCTATCACAGTTATTTACCACAAATGTTTACAGCTTTCATTGGGGTTTATCCAGCGCAGGATACGTGAAGTGGACTCATTGCATTCCTGACATTTCTCTTCTAGTATCACAAAGGTTGGATGAATTAAATATTTCATGACATTTTTGTTTCTGTTGACCCTGCAGGAGTGGGGTCATGTTTACCCTGGGGGGACTCTAAATTCCTAAAAGGGAAATGACTGTTAGGAATAGAACGCAAACAAACAATTGGGGTGAGGAGTATTCTTTGTAGCAGAAAAGTGTTCATCTCAGGGGCCTCAGTATGAAATAGGGTTTGGTGAAAAACCACAGTAAGCCAATAAATGTAACCAGCCTCTGCTTGTATTATATCCAGATTAAAGGGGTATTCCCAACATGTAAAGAATGGCCGGAGCACTGACCCCCCCCTCCCCCCGGGCATGTGTGGAGGCCAGCATGACACTGATTGGAGTGGAGGTCATGATGTCACGGGTAGGGGAGGGGGAGTAAGTCAGGGTATAGTAAAAAGGTGAAGCTGGGGGAGGAGCGGCACTTTTCCCGCTCTGGGACACCAGTGAGAGTCCCCATCCCTGTACCTGCTATGGACGCCGGGGATCAGCTCCTGGAGCGGTGGGAGAGCTGCTGCTGGGACCATTCCCCCAGGTGGCTACAGAGCCTGATAGCAAGGATCTTCGGTGGGAGTCCGGGGGGGGGGCAGGGACGGCACCCCTGCGACAGCGGCGCCCCCGGAGGTCTGGACTGGCAGAGAGGCGGTCACCGGACCTGACTCCCAGGGCCCAGCGTCGCCACGGAAGCCCCCTCCGGGGACCCTCCAGGCCGGACGCCGCGAGCTGCGAGGTCCGGCAGGCCCCGGCCTGGGAGGAATTCAGACGGGCGGCTGGGCCCGGCGGCAGTCGGCAGGCCTACGCTGGAGTTGGGGGCGGGGCCTGCTGCTGCCTTGTCGGCGAGTGACGTCGGCGGTGCGGCGGGGCGCTCTGGTGATGTACCGGCCGAGCGCCCTGAGCCTCTCCTCCCTGCAGCGATAGTATCCCGGATGGATCCCTGTGAGGTGGGCGGAGCCAGGCGGCTGCGGTCGGAACTACATCGGGCCTGGCATTCAGGGCCTGCGGCTACAGAGGCCCTGTCTGGGAGTGGGGCCACATGGAGCGGAGCAGGGGGGGCCGTGCTTGGAGAGCCCTGAGGATAATATGCAGCTCCCCCTGTTGGTCGGCGCTACTGATCGTCATGTCCAGGATATGCGGCCGGCGGGGCCTCGGGCCGCGCGGCTAAAACAGCAATGGAGCAGAGTCGGATGGGAGGAGCCAAGCATGCTAGATCGGCAAGAGGGACATCAGGATACAGGTGGTCCGGCTGGCGAGGTTATGCCTTTGTGCAGCCTGGTGAGTATGGTTACATGTTTTGTTTGTCTTCACATGCTGTTTAGGTACACAGTAAAGGGGGGGTGACGGGTCAGCTGGGGTTCGGTTTGGGGGTGCCAGCGGGTGTTAGGGGGAATGCGTTGAGTGGGGAGTTGTCACAATTGAAGTTGCGTTCGCCAGTTGCGGGACCGGATTAGGGGCCAGGAAAACCCCGGCGCCAGTGGCGGCTTGGGTTAATTTGTCCGTCATTGCGGCTAGTGAGTCCAGTTGGGAGTGTCTCTTCCCCAGTATTAGGGGCAGTTCAGACTGAAAGGAGTAGGGAGGTGGCAAAAATTTATTTTGACAAAGGGGGAAAAGACGATAGCAAGAAGGAAGATGGGGAGAAGTGGCGATGGCACTTGATTCCTCAGACTTATGCTAATAGGTTTAAGGGGTTGCAGTTTGGGCATGAGGAATTGGCGAAAGGCGCCAGAGAATAGTTTTCAGTGGTTTTGCTATATGGGCTCGATTGGAGAGGCCTATAGGATTTATGGGGGGTAGACCTGGATACGTTATGAGGAGCAGTGTCATCTGAGGATGGCGACCGTCCATCCATAAGATGGGATCAGAAGGATACAGGCTTGTGGTTGCGGGTGATGGCGGCAGCCAGAGATGGGCAGTCATTTCAGGGCGGGGCAGGGTTCCCCGGCCGGTCAGGAAGCTGGGGTGCCGGTGGTCAGTACGGACAGGCAGGGTCCTAGAAGTCAAGTTCGTGTTGGTAAGTTAATGAGGGGGAAGGCAAGTCAGTGCCACTTGTCGTTGTTTGGACATCTCCGCACCTATTGTAACGGAGCATCCCATGGGATGTCCAAGGGTCAGACACCGGTGAGCTTAGTTGCGATGCTGCCGTATCTAAATAGGGATCCTGTTAGGGCCAAAGCTGAGGTTTGAGGTTGGGTTTTGGGGAGGGTTTCAGGATTCCTTCCCCTGTTTTTTGAAGTTCCAGGGACAACCTGGAATCTCCCTCGGTGTATCAGCATTTGGCGCTGGTAGGTGGAAAGTTAGGAAAGGAGGTGGCGTTGGGGAGAATGGGGGGCACAGTTAGTCACCCCCCTACCTTTTCTTATTTTGTGGTTTCGTCATTCAGGGGGGGGGGCCCAAGGAGGAGCCAGGTAAAGTTCGGCTAATCCACCATTTGTCATCCCAGGGGTAGGTCAGCGAATGATGGTATACTGGCTGAGCTTCGTTAGGTGTTGTATACGTCGTTTGATGAGGCTACAAAAGTAGGTAAAGAGTTGTGGGAGGGGTATGTTGATGGCAATAGATGGATATTGAGGCAGCTGTCCGGCTCTTAACAGTTCATCCAAAATTGTGTTCGTTATTAGTTTGTTTTTGGAAGGGAAATTGTTTTGGAGACCCCTGCTTGCCAATGGGTAGTGCAGTATCGTGCACATTTGTTGAAACCTTTTGTTCTTTTTTAGAATGGGGGGGGCGTGATGTTTCTGGTTTGGCATCACTGGTACCTTACCGGGATGAATTGTCGGTGTGTGGGTTTGGCTGTTTCGGCACAGGCACAAGAATTCTAGCAGCAATGGAATGGAGAGCGAGAGGCTTTGGGGTGCCTTTGGCACCTGGGGAAGAACTGTTCGGCCAAACACCTGTATTTAGTTTATGGCCATTGTAATTGACTCAGTGCTTTGGGAGGTTCGGCTTCCTGACGACAGGTTGCCACGCTTAAGGTTGAGGTGGCAAGGGCGTGCCGGGTGAGGAAGTTCCAATTAAAGGAGGTTCAATCGCTATTGGGGGAAACTTAATTTTGCGTGTTGGGTACGGTCAATGGGCCGAGTTTTTCACGTCGGCTAGATTGCGCGACAGCTGGAGTGCTTGCTCTTCTCCCCTACATAAGTTTGTCGGAGGAACATTGAGCGGCCTTGTTGGTTTGGGGAGAATTTTTTGGGGAGCAGGACAATGGTGGTTCGTTGCTTAAGGATGAGGTAGTGGTTAATTCCAAATAGGAATTGTTTACGGATGCTGCGGGTGACTCAGGTTTCGGGGCCTTTTTATCAGGGTCAGTGATGTGCGGATTGGTGACCAGAAAGTTGGTTGGCGGAGGGGTTGACAAGGAATGTGTCGCTATTGGAAATTTTTTCCGATGATGGTCGCACTCCATTTGGGGAGTGACCAGTTGTGGAATAAGTAGATCCGGTTCAACTGGGACAATATGGGGGTGGTGCTAGGGATTAATAACGGCTCGGCATATTTTACCCACGTTGTTCGGGTGTTGCGGCGGTTGGTTTTTATTTGTTGGGAAATTAATACGGGCACAGCAGCTCAGGTACCAGGTATAGAGGACCTAATAGCGGATTTCCTTTCCTGTTTTAGTGAGCTTGTATCCGGGATGTTGCGGTAGTGGCGGACGGCAGCAGCTTGTGGTCCCCTGCGCAGCTTTGGAGTGTGGTCTTCAAGCAGCAAGACCACGGATTCGGGCAGTTTGACTGGTACCACGTGGGCGGCGTATTAGGCCACATGGGTTCCTGGGAGTGGTGGTTGGGTGGTGGCATGATGAATGAGGATTCCCAGTTAGGACTGTTCCTGGGAAATCGGGGGAGTGGCGATAACAGGTTGGTCTTCCACGAAGTTGAGTCATTTGATTACAGGGTTGGCATTTGGTTTCTGGTTGCGAGGTGTACAGGATTGGGAACAAATTTTTGGGTAGTTCAGGCGTTGAAGGGTGTGCATAGGGGCCATAGGTAGACGGCCTGTGTGATTTAGCTTATTGGAATGTTTGGGTAGGGAATTAAGGTATCATTGTTGCGGTTTGCCTTTCGTTGGCGGTTTTTCGGGGCTTGGTGTATTGGCGAATTGGTATTTCCCAGGGTGACGTGCCCCGGGGGGCTTGGGTAATAGTGACGTCCTATTTTTGGAGCATGGGGATCGAATTTTGGATCCAGAAATCAAAAATGGATAAAGTGGGGGCAGGCGGGTTCGATTAGGGAAGGTTATGGCATCAGGTATGTGCCATTGGCAGTGCGTTTTGAGCTTTGCAAAGGTCCACCCGAGTCTGGATGGCCCATTGTTATGTCTCGAGGACGGGTCTTTTTGTCCAGATATTAGTTCATTAGTGTTTTGTGGGCATGTTTGAAATCATTGGGTCTGGTTGGCGAGGTTTGCGTTGCATTCTTTTCGTCTTGGGACGGCAGTGGAAACCTCTGGGTGTGGTCTCCCTGCTAAGACAGTTAAACAGATTGGTCGATGGACGTCTCAGCGTTGTAAGTCGTGGGTTCGCAATGTTTCAGGGGCAATTGATCGGAGGACTGGTCCTGATGGAGGGGTGGGTGGGGGGGTGTCATTCTTTGGGGTGGTATTGGAGCTACTTGGTATTTTTGTTAGTGCTTTGTTTTTCAGACACCCCCCCCCCCCGTTTTTCCAGCCTGGTCTGGATCTTGGGCCATTCTAATGTGTGCTGGGGAACACAGAGAGCGGATACGAGAAGGAACAGGAGACAGCTAAATTTTTGTCGGAGGGATAGGGCTCCTGTCGGATGGGTTGGAATCAGGGGTATGGGGTGGAATACGGTGTTGCAGGGGGTGCATAACTATGCTCATTTGGGCAGGCCCCCTGACATTTTGGTTTTACGCGTCGAGGGACCTATTTGGGTGAGCGGCTTTCTCGCACTTTGATAAAGATACTAAGCATGACTTGTTGCGGTTATGGGTGTCTTTTCCAGGCGTGATAATTGTGTGGTGGGACATTGTTCCAAGAAGGGTTTGGGCGGAAAGCATGGTCTGTGGAGAAGCTGAATAAGGTGCGGGTGAAAGTTAATAGGGTTATCTCAAAAAATTTGGGGGCTGCAACGTGGGAGTCGCAGCTCGGCTTTTTGAGCTGGAGCGAGAGGATGGCGAATTTTGGTAGGCGGATGGGGGTGCATTTGAATGCAGTACGGATTGATTGTGGGCACTTGGATTGCAGGGAGGTATTGAGCGAGCTTTGCTATTGAGGGGGGGTCTCAGGCACTTGAAGGTTATCAAGGTGCCCTCGTTGTGGCAGGTTTTTGGTGGGTCCTTGAAGTTGGTTCTAAATTGGTTAGGGGAACCCATCCGGGTATGGATCCCCTCATTGGCAGAATGGTTGGTCACCTGGTGATTTTTGGGGGATCCCGACGGGGTATGTCGGGGCCCCCGTGGGTGTTTTTGGTGGTTAATGAAGGAATAACCCTTACACTTTGGTGCTCCTGAGCCAGTGTGGGTAACGGCTGGGAGCAATTTGGTTATATGGCTTGGTTATGGGAATCACCAGGGTTTTAGCTTCAAGGACCTTACCACAATGCAAAATATTACATGTTATGTATTTGTTTAATAAATGGCTGCTATGGCCAAAATTATCCAAAGATAAATTGGTGTCTGAGTGGTTATTAGCAGATAAGGGGGAATTGGAAAAGGGGTGTGTGTGCCTAATTTTGGCCGGAATCTACAATTCCAGGGTCAAGAATGGCCGGAGCACTGACCCCCCTCCCCCCGGGCATGTGTGGAGGCCAGCATGACACTGATTGGAGTGGAGGTCATGATGTCACGGGTAGGGGAGGGGGAGTAAGTCAGGGTATAGTAAAAAGGTGAAGCTGGGGGAGGAGCGGCACTTTTCCCGCTCTGGGACACCAGTGAGAGTCCCACCCGCCCTCCCTACAGACTTTGAGTTCGCAATGGGCTGCAAGTTTTGTGGGAGGCGATATGGAAGTTTATCGGGTCATAGTGGCCTGGTGGCAGGTTTTTGGTGGGTCCTTGAAGTTGGTTCTAAATTGGTTAGGGGAACCCATCCGGGTATGGATCCCCTCATTGGCAGAATGGTTGGTCACCTGGTGATTTTTGGGGGATCCCGACGGGGTATGTCGGGGCCCCCGTGGGTGTTTTTGGTGGTTAATGAAGGAATAACCCTTACACTTTGGTGCTCCTGAGCCAGTGTGGGTAACGGCTGGGAGCAATTTGGTTATATGGCTTGGTTATGGGAATCACCAGGGTTTTAGCTTCAAGGACCTTACCACAATGCAAAATATTACATGTTATGTATTTGTTTAATAAATGGCTGCTATGGCCAAAATTATCCAAAGATAAATTGGTGTCTGAGTGGTTATTAGCAGATAAGGGGGAATTGGAAAAGGGGTGTGTGTGCCTAATTTTGGCCGGAATCTACAATTCCAGGGTCATGCTATAGCATATTGATAGGATATACTGTGACATTATGATCATGGAGGTCTGATCTTTCTTTGACACTAATGTTGGGGGAGAAGAACTGTCTGGCAATGGCCAGATTTAGTGGGTGGTTAGGTCAGGGCTCTGTGTGGGCCACTCGAGTTTCTCCACATCAAACTCAATACATATTAATGGAACAACTTTCTCAAAACTGTCTAAAAGTAAAGCAGATGTTGTTGCTCATAGTGACCAATCACAGCACAGCTCTCATTTTACCAGAGCTGTTTGAAAAATGAAAGCTAAGCTGTGATTGGTTGCTATAGGCAACAAAAACAGTATTTGATAAATGAGGCCTGTGAGGTCTAACTCTTTGAAAGCCTCACTGAGGCACAGCAATGTTGGAGCAGGGAAAGGTCTTCTTAAAGTGTTACCACAATGAAGACGTACAATTATGTAACACGTCTTCGAGTACTTTGGCATTAACATTACTCTTGACTAGAAATAAGTGTCCAAAACATGAAAAATTGCCTTCTACCATTGTCTCTCCTCCTCCATCACAGTAGGCCGCATGTATTTGACTCGCCCACCCCAGGGCTATGGGACACCCGGTACCGGGCCGGACTAGTCCGGGGATCGTCAGTGGTGGCTGGGCCCGACTCTGTACCCTGGTGGGGTCAATTAATATGGCTGGAGACTTGGGGGTGATTAAAGTTTGTATTTGTGACGCCACCTGTGGTTTGCGGCTATTAAGCCGCCGCTGCTGTATGGGGCCTCTGGGGTGATGGAAAGGCAGCAATGGTGGTACTGCTCGCCACAGGTGGAGCTGGACCCCGGGGCAACAGTTGGTGCTTGTAAGTGTCTATGCAGTGATGGAAGTCTATGCAGGCGAAAATAACTGAGGCAACTCCAGAGGGTGCAATTTCAAGGTGTTTACTCACAGTTCCTGGTAGGTGCACACTGGTGCCTATGGACTGTTGAGACCCACTGTCAGGGACCTCCGCCGATCCTGGGTATATCTGGGGGCAAAAGCCGGTACACCCCTCTATTGTGTCTCGTTTCTTAAGCTGACTTCTGAGCCTCACCCTTGTTGGCTGAACCTGGCTTGGCCTCCACTACAGCCTCCGGGCCAGGGGCTTGCCTGTCGGTAGTTTTACCCCCTTTCCAGAGGTTCTGCTGTGGGCTGTGGCCTGGGGAGTTTGCAACTTCCCTGGGCCTCGGTTTTTACTTTTGGAAATGACTTCTCTTCCTCCAATTTCTAGGGACCGTCCCCTGTATGCAGCTTGATCCCTCCACCGATGTTTCTGTGGAACAGGCCACAAGCCTGAAAGCTATCTGTGGCCCTGGAATCCCTTCTGTTCTACTTGGTGTCACCTGGAGCTACTGGGTCTCAGGGTCTTCACCAGGAAGCGTCGCTTTCTTCTTCTTGCTCCTGACTGACTAGAGCACTTCTCCTTTCAGCTCTCTCTGCAGACTCACACTTCTCACTTCTCTGCCTCCCGCAGACTTCCTCACTCCCCTCCTCCCTTAGGTAAACTGAAACTCTCTCTCTCTCTTGACCTTCCTTACTACTCTGCTCTCGGGTGGCTCCTCCCACCCCCCAGTTGCTAAGCTACCACCCTATGGGAGCAGGGATGGGTCTTACGGCCCCTCCCAGCATGCAGCATGGGAAGGTTGCTGCCACTGTCCCTGGTCCCTGTGTGTACCTAACAATGGGTGTAGTGCAGATTTGCCTGTGGACCGGCGTTCCCTCCTTTCCTTACCCAGGATGGGACATCACACCGCTGGATGGGGTGCAATGTTCCTGTGGCGACGGAAGCCTCAGGGGCGCCACATATTCTCGTACATAGTCTTCTCCGAGCAGCAACCAAACCCAAAACTATTACCACTTTGTGGCTGAGCTTTTGGTAGACCTGGTCACTTCCACTTTATAATGACATGACTTACAGATCTAAAAGATCTTAGATTTCATGAACTGAAGTAGCATCCTATGGTAATGCCAGGCATTGACCTCCCAACTCTGGAGGTCAGGAAAGAGAGATGAAAACTTTTGTGTGCAAGGCAACCTGTTCATTTTGAGCAACCACATTGAAATAGTGCCCCTAGTGTTACACAATTTGATACCCCTTTTATGTCCACGACACAGTATGATGCTTCTACATGCCCGTCCACACAATATAATTTCCCAAATATGCTCTCCACACATTGATGCCCCCTTAACACACAGTATAATGCCCCTCTAGGTTGTTCCCCCATCTATTATGATGCCCCAACTTCCCACGGATCATGAACAGGTGAACGGTGGGGCAGTGAGCTGACAACTCCCCGCTACACTATTATAGTTAACTGTATCTACTGTACTGTGTGTCCAAAATATACAGATGCAATTTAAAGCAGGATTTGCTGCTGATTTCCCAGACAGCTGCACAGATTTAGGATTGTCCCACTGGTTACGGGACAGTTGGAAGGCATGCTACCACAAATGTTTTCCTATACAGCAGGGGTCCCCAACCTGTGGCTCGTGAGCACGTCTGTCAGCTTGGTTCATTGGTCTAGCAAACAACTTTGAAGAGCACGTCTCCAGATTGTAATTTTTGTGAGTAGCTCCACACAAAGAGTAGATCTGAATAGGGGTAGTTTTGGAATGCCGGAATCTTGATATACCGCATTAGTGTGATTTCTGTGAACGTGGCTCGCGACCCTCTCGTAAAAAAATGTGGCCCACGACTTTCTCTTAGAGCTGAATGTGGCTCATGATCCTCTCTCAGAACTGAATGTGGTTTTCAATGCTCTCTCAGAGATGAATGTGGCTCGCAACGCTCTCTCAGAGGTGAATGTGGCTCATGACACTCTCTCATAGCTGAATGGGTCTAAGGACCATCTCTCAGAACTGAACGTGGCTCATGACCCTCTCTCAGAGCTGAATGTGGCTCATGACCCTTTCTCAAAGCTGAATGTGGCTCATGACCCTCTCTCAGAGCTGAATAGAGCTGAAGGTGGCTCGTGACTCTCTCTCAGAGCTGAATTCAGCTTGCGACTCTCTCTCAGAGCTGAATGTGGCTCGCAACTCTCTCTCAGAGCTGAATGTGGCTCGCAACTCTCTCTCAGAGCTGAATGTGGCTCGCAACTCTCTCAGAGCTGAATGTAGCTTGCGACTCTCAGAGCTGAATGTGGCTCGCGACTCTCTCAGAGCTGAATGTGGCTCGCGACTCTCTCTCAGAGCTGAATATAGCTTGCGACTCTCTCTCGGAGCTGAATGTAGCTTGCGACTCTCTCTCAGAGCTGAATGTAGCTTGAGACTCTCCCTCAGAGCTGAATTTGGCTCGCGACTCTCTCTCGGAGCTGAATGTAGCTTGCGACTCTCCCTCAGAGCTGAATGTGGCTTGCGACTCTCTCTCAGAGCTGAATGTGGCTCACGACTCTCTCTCAGAGCTGAATGTGGCTCTAAGATCAGAAAGGTTGGGAACCTCTGCTCTAGAGATTGCTTGGCTGTGTGCTTGATTTTATGAACCTATTTCCAGTGAGTGCGGCTGAAATAACAGAACTGGTTATAGTGGTTGTACCAAATTTGGAAGTTAACCCATATCCAAAGGACACAGGATAACTTCCTGATGACTGAGGATCCGACCACTGGGACCACCATTGATTTCAAGAACTATGGCTCTTCATAGCCCCATGTGAAGGGAGTAGTGGTTGATCATGAACACTTGTGCTCCATTCATTCTTAAGGGGAGTGACGAAGACTCATTGCTCAGCTATCTCTAGCTGTCCCATAACAAATAAATGGAGCATCAGTGCACATGATTGACCACTGCTCCATTCACACTTTGGTTCTCAGGATCCATAGTGTATCTCCCTTCCCATTTTCTCCAGTAATATTCTTCTATTAAGATGTTACCTCATTTACCCTTATCCCCCCCCCTCCCATAAATTGGAAGTATTTATCTGTAATGTCTGTGTTGGAAAAAATCTAATAAAAATACAGTGCCTTGCGAAAGTATTCGGCCCCTTTTGAATTTTTCCACCTTTTCCCACATTTCAGGTTGCAAACATAAAGATAAAAAAATTTAATTTTATGGTGAAGAATCAACAACAAGAGGGGCACAATTGTGAAATTGAATGAAATTTATTGCTTATTTTAAACTTTTATAAAAAATAATAAACTGAATATTGGGGCGTGCAATATTATTCATCCCCTTTAAGTTAATACTTTGTAGCGCCCCCTTT
This sequence comes from Anomaloglossus baeobatrachus, assembly GCF_048569485.1. Taxonomy (NCBI): domain Eukaryota; kingdom Metazoa; phylum Chordata; class Amphibia; order Anura; family Aromobatidae; genus Anomaloglossus; species Anomaloglossus baeobatrachus. Next base: position 542,117,693 of record NC_134358.1, on the reverse strand, counting down.
TGCTGCGATTACAGCTGCAGTCGCTTGGGGTATGTGTCTATCAGTTTTGCACATCGAGAGATTGAAATTCTTGCTCATTCTTCCTTTGTAAACAGCTCGAGCTGAGTGAGGTTGGATGAGAGCGTTTGTGAACAGCAGTTTTCAGCTCTTTCCACAGATTCTCGATTGGGTTCAGGTCTGGACTGTGACTTGGCCATTCTAACACCTGGATACGTTTATTTGTGAACCATTCCATTGTAGATTTTGCTTTATGTTTGGGATCATTGTCTTGTTGGAAGACAAATCTCCGTCCCAGTCTCAGGTCTTTTGTAGACTCCAACAGGTTTTCTTCAAGAATGGTCCTGTATTTGGCTCCATCCATCTTCTCATCAATTTTAACCATCTTCCCTGTCCCTGCTGAAGAAAAGCAGGCCCAAACCATGATGCTGCCACCACCATGTTTGACAGTGGGGATGGTGTGTTCAGGGTAATGAGCTGTGTTGCTTTTACGCCAAACATATCATTTGCCATTGTGCCCAAAAAGTTCGATTTTGGTTTCATCTGACCAGAGTACCTTCTTCCACATGTTTGGTGTCTCCCAGGTGGCTTGGGGCAAACTTTAAACAACACGTTTTATGGATATCTTTGAGAAATGGCTTGCTTCTTGCCACTCTTTCATAAAGGCCAGATTTGTGCAGTGTACGACTGATTGTTGTCCTATAGACAGACTCTCCCACCTCAGCTGTAGATCTCTGCAGTTCATCCAGAGTGATCATAGGCCTCTTGGCTGCATCTCAGATCAGACTTCTCCTTGTTTGAGATGAAAGTTTGGATGGACGGCCGGGTCTTGTTAGATTTGCAGTGGTATGATACTCCTTCCATTTCAATATGATTGCTTGCACAGTGCCTCTTGGAATGTTTAAAGTTGTGGAAATCTTTTTGGAACCAAATACGGCTGTAAATTTCTCCACAATAGTATCACGGACCTGCCTGTTGTGTTCCTTGGTCTTCATGATGCTCTCTGTGCTTTACACAGAACACTGAGACTATCACAGAGCAGGTGTATTTATATGGAGACTCGATTACACACAGGGGGATTATATTTATCATCATCAGTCATTTAGGACAACATTGGATCATTCAAAGAACCTAAATGAACTTCTGGAGTGAGTTTGCTGCACTGAAAGTAAAGGGGATGAATAATATTGCACGCCCCAATTTTCAGTTTATTCTTTTTTCCAAAAGGTTAGAATAAGCAATAAATTTCGTTCAACTTCACAATTGTGTCCACTTGTTGTTGATTCTTCACCATAACATTAAAATCTTTATCTTTATGTTTGAAGCCTGATATGTGGGAAAAGGTTGAAAAATTCAAGGGGGGCGAATACTTTTCTCTGACGCCTCATTGGGGGACACATGACCATGGGTGTTATGCTGCCTATCCATAGAAGGACACTAAATAGATGCAAAAGCATAGCTCCTCCTCTGCAGTATACACCCCCTGGCCAGGCCAGGCAACCTCAGTTTTAGCTTAGTGTCTATAGGAGGCACATCTCTGCAGACTACTGCAGCAAGATTTTTTTGTTTTTAGAGGGCGACGGTTCCTTCGGGGACCGATTTCCCAAAACCATCAACAGGCGGGAACGCGGAGTGTTGCCACCCCGTACCACCTCCTGCGACGCTGGATCCTGGGCTATTACTCACTGGACGACAGGTCTCATGGCACTGATTTTCCAGAGCCCAGAGCAGATGAAAACTTCCTCAGCCCCTCTTGCAGGCTCTGAGTTGATATTTGCTCCGCACCAGCGTGACCAGACTGCCATCTCCACAGGAGCTGAGGTGAGAAAATTCCGATTTTTCCAGAGCCCCAGAGCATTCCTCAGTCCCTCTGGCAGGCTCTGAGTTGATACACGTTCTGTGACCGGGCACAGCAGGCGTCAGAATCTGCACACTGGCTCCCTGACAGGAAACTGGAGCAAAGGTCACACTGACTGGATGCACATGGGCTGAGATTTGGCTCCCTGACAGGAAATTGGAGCAAAGGTCACACTGACTGGATGCACATGGGCTGTGATTGCAGACACCTACAGAGCATTCCACCTGTGGCGGGGGGAGGGGACAACTCCCTGGACTAAGTGCACCCGCAGCTGCGGTACACTTATAGAGGTTTTTCTGTCCACCATTGTTGTACAGGGCTGGAGGGGGGAAGGGGAGTCCCTTCCCACCATTTTATTGTTTATTATATTTTCTCATGCCTTCTTGTCAGAGCTAAGCCCTGCCCCCTACGACACTCGATAAGCCACGCTCCCTCACGAAAGCGCGCGTAACCCTCCTCACACAGGATCTGCAGAGCATTGCTGCAGAGCATTGCTCCCTCTTGTTGTGATCAGAGCCTGTGGGCGTCTCTCAGAGCTGGCTTCCTCCTTCCCACAAGAACTGTGACGCAGGAGGGGGAAGGGGTCATCAGGGTTCTGGATGAGTTATAGCCTCACTTACATATTAAGTCTGCAGAGCATTGCTCCCTCATTACAATCAGAGTTTGTGGCTCATCAGCCAGGGGCTGCAGTCACATGTTTTATGCCCTGCACAACTACAGCAACAACTATAAGACTATTAATGTATCCTGCCACGCTGAGCTACTAGGGGATGATAGCACCTCTTCCTTCTGTGAGTCCGGTGCCTTTGTAGCTGGCCAGGCTGGGACGTCGTGGACCCTGATTGGGTCAAGTCCGTCATCTCCGCCTCGCGCCCGCCCTTGGGTGGAACGACACCTCCTTAAAGGGAACCTGTCATCAGAAATTTCGCCCAAAAGCTAAAAGATTCCCCCTCTGCAGCTCCTGGGCTGCATTCTAGGAAGGTCCCTGTTATTATTGTGCCCCATGTGAGACCAAAATAAAGCCTTTATAAAGTTCTACCTTTTTGTATGCAGCTTCTGTAAATCTGACACGGGGGCGGGCTCTCTGCCGTCCGTTATTCTGCCTCCTGGTCCTGTATGCCGCCCCCATCGCTCCTTTCCATATCTGATGCACTGCCCACTGCTCCAGCCATCCCCGCGCATGCCCAGTGCCAGTCTCACAGGACTGAGCAGTGTGACCACTGGTGACGTGTGCGCAGGCAAGTGATTATGGACGGGACTGTGACTGTTATCAGCAAGTGCCCGCCCATAATCTCGTGAGCGCGCAAACCTCTCCAGCGGTCACACTGAGCTCAGTGTAGATGCTAGACTGTATGGGCTGCTTCCAGGGATGACGTCCCTTTGTCATGTGATAGGGGCGTGTTCAAAATACTATCACGTGACAAAGGGACGTCATCCCTGGAAGCAGCCCATACAGTCTAGCATCTACACTGAGCTCAGTGTGACCGCTGGAGAGGTTTGCGCGCTCACGAGATTATGGGCGGGTACTTGCTGATAACAGTCACAGTCCCGCCCATCATCACTTGCCTGCGCACACGTCACCAGCGGTCACACTGCTCAGTCCCGTGAGACTGGCACTGGGCATGCGCGGGGATGGCTGGAGCAGTGGGCGGTGCATCAGATATGGAAAGGAGCGATGGGGGCGGCATACAGGACCAGGGGGCAAAATAACGGACGGCAGAGAGCCCGCCCCCGTGTCAGATTTACAGAAGCTGCATACAAAAAGGTAGAACTTTATAAAGGCTTTATTTTGGTCTCACATGGGGCACAATAATAACAGGGACCTTCCTAGAATGCAGCCCAGGAGCTGCAGAGGGGGAATCTTTTAGCTTTTGGGCGAAATTTCTGATGACAGGTTCCCTTTAAAAGCTCCTCCTGCCATCATGGCGGCGCGCGACCGTCCTTCTATGTTTGGATGTCTGGCAGCGTGCTGCTACGCCACTGCTCAGGCATCACTGTCTTTTGTGGGCTTGGCCCTTGCTGCTTAGGCAGTACCTCGTTTACAGGCCGTGTTCCTGCCTTGCTGCTCCGGCAGTATCCCCTTCAACAGGCCGTGTTCCTGTCCCAGGTGAGCTCCTCAAGTCTCCACCGGACTCACCTGGTTATTGAAAGCACACGTGCGTGGGCACCTCTGTGCTACCCTCGTGCCATATTCTCATGACTTCCACTGGCACACGTGCGTGGGCACCTCTGTGCTTCCCCATGCAACAGGTACACCGAGCCGTGAGATCCGTGCCATACAACCCTCACGGGTTAGGGAAGATCGGTGTACATAGATCGTCTGTGACATTCCAGACGATCGCTAGCAGCAACCCGCTCACTCTTCACCCACCATAGCGGCGGTCCCTTACACCGCACAGTGGACCTTGACCGGCGGAAGCTGTCCATTTCCCATCTTGGCAAGCTTCCCCGGGTCCCCCTCGTAACAATGACCCCCATGAGTCTCCCTCTGGGGTTCACAGATGGGGTTCTCCCACATGTTCCACGGTCTCTGAGGAGCCGGAGGAAGGGGAATGATGTTTGTACCGGGATGATTCCTTGGTTTCAACCTCCCCGAGCGATCAAGCTGCGATGAACTCCCTTATTGCAGCAATCTACCAAAACTCTGCATGTGGAAGATAACCCATCCACTACTACTGACCCTGCGGTCTCCTTTAAAAGGGTGAAGAAACTTAAAAAAAAAAAAAAAAAAAAAGCTTTTTTGACGCCGCTTCGGTATCCGTAAACTCATGGAGTCCCGGTACCCCTTTGGCTTAGCTGTCCCTAAGGGCTGGGCCGATCCGGCCTCGGTGGACCCTCACCCGGCTTCTGCCTGCCTGAAGTACCCTCCTGTCTTTTACTTGATGGATCCTCCTTCAAGGACCCGACAGACAGACAAGTGGAGCAGCTCGATCGCTCTGCCTCGAGGCCGCAGGTCCCACTCCCCTTCCGTGTGGGTCGCACAGGCACCAGTACTACCAGTTTTCCTCAGACCCTCACAGATGTAACTGTTCACATTGCTGCGGTGGCGGAGTACCTCATGCAGGCCTCCCTCGGCGCTGCTACCTGCGCAGTTATTGCCGCCTCAAATACCATAGCCATCCGTAAGGCCCTCTGGTTCCGATAATGGAGAGTGGACTCGGTCTCTAAGAAGCCTCTCACAGTACTCCTTTCCAGACCGATGGTTTGCCGATCGTCTGGACAGGCTCTTTTTTTTTTTTGTCTGACGCCATGGGAGGAAAAGAGTACCTCTCTCCCCAAACTCTAGCCCAGGATGTTTTTTACTAGACACGCAGGACCCGACCTTCTCAGCCCTCCCCGAGTCCACCTCGTCCTGGCAGTCTAGACAAAGACCGAGAAGTCTCGTCCTTCTCCATCTGGGCCGCCGCCTCAGACCACAAATGGGTGGGATACCTTGTGTCTTCCGGTTACCACATTGAATTCTGGACCCGATCCCCTAGTCAGTCTTTTCTCTCAAACCCCCCCAAACGCTCCAAAACACCACGAGGCCTTCTCCTCAGTAATCCACTCCCTCCAAACGGCGGGGGTGATGGTACCTGTTCCGGATGGCGAGAGGTTCAAGGCTATACCTATCGTGGTCGCCACAGAAAGACGGGTCAGCTCGTCCCATCCTGGACCTCTAACACCTGAGCAAACATGTGCACGTAAGGAGATTCAGAATGGACTTCCTAGGGTCCATTATTACCTTTATGATCGGAGGAGAATTCCTTGCTTCCCTAGCTATCAGGGACGCGTACCTGCACATACCCATCGCTCCAGCTCACCAAAGTTTCTCCGCTTCGCGGTTCAGGACTTCTTATTTTCATTTGTGGCCCTACCCTCGGCTCTGCCACAGCACCAAGGGTCTTAACTAAGGTCATGGCGGCCGCCATGAGTGCCCTTCACGCCAGGAGAGTGGCTGTTCTGCCTTGCTTGGATGACCTCCTCATCAAGGGCTCAACCAGCGTGCAGATCTCTGTGGGCACCCTATCCCGCTTAGGGAGGCTTCTGACTCCAGTCAAATCATCCCCGGTTGCGTCAAAATCCATCACCTCCCTGGGCATGTCCCTGGACACTCTTCGGGGCTTGATATTTTTCCCTCAAGTCAAGGTGACCGCTCTACAACAAGCGGTACACTGCCCTCTACGTACTCCTGTCACTTGATACGATTCAGTATGAGACTGCTAGGTACGATAGCGGCGGCTGTAGAGGCAGTGCTGCTCGCTTAGCCACACCACCGCCCACTGCAGCTTGCGCTTCTAGCTGCCTGGGACAAGAGCCCCTTTTCATTGGACGAACTTTTCACCTGACACCTTCAGTCAGGTATGCTCTTTACTGGTGGCTTCAGTCCTCTTCCATATCGAGAAGGAGTTTTTCTCCCCCAAGTGGACTGGCTACTCCTGACCACGGACCCCAGCCTCTTAGTCTGCGGAGCAGCGTACTGGCTCCACACTGCTTCGGGACGTTGGATACCCCAGGAGTCTGCCCTTCCCAGAAATCATCCTGAAAATCAGCGCGATCTTCTCGCGCTCAGGTCATTCCCCTTTTCTGCTAGCAGGTCGTTTGATTCGGGTCCAATTGGACAATGCAACAGCTGTGGCCTATGTCAATCAGCAGGGAGGTACCAACAGCAAGACAGCTTATCTCGAGGTCCTCAGGATCCTCACCTGGACCGAATCGACAGGGGTCTGTGTTTTCAACGTTACACATGCCGGGAGTAGAAAACTGGGTGGCGGACCTTCTAAGTTGCCAAGGCCTGGCCGCCGGAGAGTGGTTTCTCCACCCAGAAGTGTTCCCACACATCTGCACTCACTGGAGTACACCAGACGTGGAATTAATGGTGCTCTACAAATAAATAATAATAAATAATAATAATCTAATGGCCTCAAGGTTGAACGCAAAGGTACCCGCGTTCTTAGCCATGTCACGTGACCCACAGTCCATTGGCGCGGATGCTCTAGTCTCCTGAAGTCGTTTCCGTCCAACTTACATGTTTTTCGCCTCTGCCCCTGCTGCCGCGAGTAATCGGGAAGATCAAGGCAGAAGGAGTCCCGTTGATACTAATAGCACCAGACTAGCCCAGGTGCGCCTGGTATGCTGAATTAGTACAATTGCTCATGGCGCCTCGTAAGTATCCCAGACTTGCTGACCCAAGGGCCCATTTCCCATCAGAACTCCAGAGCCCTGAAGCTGACGGCCTGGCCATTGAGACCTGGACTTTAAAAAGAGGGAGATTCTCTCCTGCGGTCATCTCCACCTTGTACAGTGCCCGAAAGCCGGCCTTCATCCCATATTTACCACCGTACGTGAAAAACTTTCCTTTTCCAGTGCAGGGAATCTAATGTCCAATCTATGCCTCTGGCGATCCCCAGAATTCTTAATTATTTTTTTTTGCAGTCAGGTTGCAAAAGGGGTTGGCCCTCAGCTCCCTTAAGGGGCCAGTTTCATCTCTCTCAATCTTATATCAATACCGCCTAGCTTGCAATCCGCAAGTCAAGACTTTCCTCAAGAGTGTTTCCTATGAAGTTTCCCTGTATAAACGGTCGCTGAACCCATGGGACCTCAATCTCGTTTTGGACGGTATCCAGAGGTCCCCTTTTGAACCTCTTAAGGAATCTTCTCTTGCTCTTCTCTCCTGGAAGGTAACATTCTTAGTGGCGATTACGTCCATCAGACAAGTTTCGGAACTGGCATCACTCTCTTGCCGCAAACCCTTTCTGATCTTTCATCAGGACAAGGTGGTTCTACGCCCCCTTCCGGTTTTTCTTCCGATTGGTTATTTCCCCGTTTCATATGAAAGAGGACATTGTTCTGACTTCCTTTTTGTCCACACCCAGTCCATAGGGTGGAAAGGTTTCTACATTCGCTAGATCTTCTGAGGGCTCTCAGATATTACGTACCCAGGACAACCCCTTTAGGAACATAGACTCCTTGTTCGTCATTCCTGAAAGGCCTAAGAATGGACAGGGAGCTTCATAGGCAACGCTGGCTCACTGGATTCGCTCTGCGATCCAGGAAGTCTACCGCTTGCAACTTAAGCCCATTCCTAGTGGGCTGCGGACTTATTCCACGCAAGCAGTTGATGCCCCTTGGGCCATTAGGCATCAGCCTTCAGTGGAACAGAGGTGTAAGGCTGCGACCTGGTCTTGCCTACATACTGTTTCAAAGCATTACTGAATCCATACCCAGGCTTCGGCTGAGGCGAACCTAGGTAGGAAAATTCTGCAAAAGATAGTGGAGTGCCTATCTCAGTAGGCGCTCCTGGCTATCTGGGACTGGTTCCTAGTCCTTGGGTTGCGTTGTTTATTGTTTACCCACCCATGGACTGCTTTAGGACGTCCCATGGTCCTGTGTCCCCCAATGAGGCGTCAGAGAAAAACGGATTTTTGTGTACTCACCATAAAATCGTTTTCTCTTAGCCATCATTGGGGGACACAGCACCCACCCTGTTGCCCTGTTGGGCCTTGGTTCTCTCAGTACCTATTCGGTGATGACTCTTTTTTTTTTTTTGTAAGTTTTTACTGTTTTTTTCTCCTACTGCTTGTGTACTAAAACTGAGGTTGCCTGGCCTGGCCAGGGGGTGTATACTGCAGAGGAGGAGCTATGCTTTTGCATCTACTTAGTGTCCTCCTATGGATAGGCAGCATCACACCCATGGTCCTGTGTCCCCCAATGATGGCTAAGAGAAAACGATTTTACGGTGAGTACACAAAAATCCTTTTTTCTAGGCACTGTATGTTGTACAAGGATCCATAGTGTATACAGGAGTCAGACCCTCAGCGATCAGGAAGTTATGCCCTATCCCGTAGTTAGGGGATAACTTCCAAACAGTACAACCCCTTAAATTAGATGGGGGGAGGGATCAGATGCTTTTAGCCATATGGTATCTTTGGTCCTAGCCATATATAATGAAATGTTACTTTTTTTAATGATTGTATAAGTGTAGTGCTTTATATATGAGGATAATCTGCCCTGTTAACCAGCCGTACAGTTGGAGCATTCTTTAGATTTCTGCATTACTCTCCAAGTCCCAATGACACATCGCCCAATCATTAGCAAAATTAGTGTGGCGCCCCTGACCTGGTCAGGCACCACTGAGTACTGCACCCATGCTGGGGACAGTACAAAACAGGTAATCCAGAAGGCTGACCGAGGTGTGACTACACAGGCGCATAGTGATCAGGTCTCACACATGTACCTTTGGGAGGACCCCTGGGGATCCCAGGAGGGGGCGAGGCCTCCATCTCCACTCAAGGGGTGTGGTAGAGAGCCTGGTTGCTAGGTGACGTAGGCAAGAACAGGAGAGGAGGGAACAGTGAGCCAGGCAGTTGAGTGGTGAAGTTCAGGGAGAGCAGAAGCAGACCCTGTAGCTCTACACGATTCTGACAACGTACGCGCAGTGACTACTGACGGGGGAGAACGGTCACCTGGCATTGCTGCCCGAAATCCACACACAGCTAAAGAAAGAGCAACGGAGTGGAAAGTAAGGAGACTGTCAGGGTGGTACCAGGCCCGCAGTGGTAACAGGTCCCAGTGCAGGGATAGATTCACCTTTCCCTTGCCAAACCTGCTTGAGGGGGCACTTTACACCCCCAAGACAACACCACAGAGTCCGCAGCCACGTAGCAAAACGAGGGCCCATAGTTCACAGGAGGCAAGCAGCCGGAGTGACCTGGTCCAGGCTACAAGCAAACGGGCCGAAACGAGGGGAGCAGCAACTTCCCTGGGTGACCCCCATAGGGACTGAAAGTCGGGGTTACCACAAACAACAGAGGGCTAAGGAAGGCGAGTCAGTAGCCACCCTCATCAGTCAGCCTGAAGGACACCTGGTTCCAGCCTGGTTCATCCCAGCTACGCCCGGGTTACTCACCCTGCCACCATCAGTGAGTAAAACCCCTGAAAGACATTCTGCTTGTGTTGAGTTATTCTGCGCCTTGTGGTTCCACACACTTACACAGGGCCCTGGGGCTTGCCTCACTCTCAGGAGGCTATTACAACTGACTGCACCCACCATCAGCCCCAGGCATCCCTTAACCTGCAGTGGCGGTCTCCACTGACCGCAATTCTGAGAGTGGCGTCACGACAATCCTAAATAGAAGATCTCCTACCTGTGACAAGATCCAGCTGCGTGGAGTCCCTGAAGGTAATGCACCGACACAACACTGGAGGGGCTTCACATTAGCTTCAACATGAAAATCAATATGCGCTTGTTAATGGCCCAAAGATCCTAATGGCCCCTCCGCAGCTCACTGCTTTCAACAAGTTAACCGGGGAAAGTGACGGTCAGATTTTAACTCAATTTTGAGTGGAGAGATTTATTTTCTATAAATGTTTCTTTCCACTGCACTGGTGGGCTCAGCAAAACCCCCAAGGCATAATTTTTACAGTAAATACACTACTCCAATATTAACTAAAACAAGAAAAAAAGATTTCTATTTCCTACTAAGATGTAATATGTAAAGGACATGTTTTTCTTGTAATCTATTTTTTTTTGCATCTGTGCATCTTCTAAAAAAACATGAAGCAACTTTGTAAATAGTGTCACTCACGTGACTAGCAGGGTTAGCCCAATACCTGAAGATGAAACAACACCCGGGGAACACAGGGATCACCATACAACGGAGGTCCCTGCCGCTAGGGAGAGGGGTGAGGGGGCACCTCCTGAACTCACCTCAAGCTGACTCCTGAGCTTCCTAGTGTCCCTACACAGGTTCTTGCAACCTGTTGGCGAGCTCAGCTAGTCTTACACTCACCCTGGCTAGTGAGCAGGCTGACAAGATCACTAGACTCGACCACTACAATGCAAAAACACGAGGGTACAAAAACAGACAGGTGAAATAGACATGCAAAGAAAAAACTCTCTTGGCAGCTTCAGTGCAACAAACACCACAGCTGCACACAAGACAAACGTCTTCTAGAGCAAGCTCCTTCAAAAGTGTACCCCATAGAAATGAGGGATTCCGTTTCTATCACAAGCATCATGTGATCAGATCACATGACTTAAATAAAGAAGGCGAGCAAAGTTTAATTGAATATGCGAATAAGGGCACTGGATGCAGCCAAGGGATGACCAAGAGGCTTGGTGGACTGTTCCACCCACTGGCTTTTCAGGCCACTGCCTCCCTCTCTGGTGGTTGACAGTACTGGCTTGCCTAAGCTTTCTAGGGAGACAGGGCTCGCTCCATGCAAGTGAGTCCTGTCAATTAGGCATTGGGACATGCAAAACCAGTGGGTGGAACATTGCATTGAGCCTCAAAGTCATGACTAGGGTGCACCGAGCACCTTAATTGGCACATTTGAATAAACTTCAGTCTCTGCAGAACAGAAGCATCGACTAGAACATTAAAGGTGCGATTTATATAGGGGCTGTATCCCTATGCTTACTTTATACTGTCAGTTTGGGCTGATACACTCCCGTTAAACCGTTTCCCTAGCTCTCACCATACTCGACCCACCACTATCTGGAGCTCTGATTTGCTCTTCTTTGGCCTTTTTCTCCCCGCTAATTCCAGGCCTTCTGTCTTTTAGCACTGTCATTGACTAGGCCCCATGCTTTCCCCTGCCATGCTATGCACATAATTCATGGTAATGACGTCCGTCCATGCCCCACATGACCGTGTAGGTTCTAGTCGGGATGCAGAAGAACAAGAAGGCCAACGAAGGCTAATTGGAAGACGGTTGAGACAGGGCCGGAATGCAGAGAGAACCTCTTCCCACCCTCAGAATTTGGCAACATAGCTGCCAATTGGATTTGAGCAAATTGAAACCCAAAAATCTGGATTCGTTAAGATACAAATTTGGGGGGAAAATTCATGGCAAAATCAATTAGAATTTACTCACTAATCTCTACTAGTGATAGTATATAGCAACCTCCATGGTGTATAAACCTATAGAGCGGTGTGTTAGTATACACAGAAAACGTCTGCGACTCATCAAGGTAACTGAATACCGGGAGCTCCTGACCTTACCACGACCATGTTGTAACCAGCACTGGCACTGTGAGGGTAATGACATGCCTCCTTCCATAGCACCACCCTTTGATCATAGCCCTAGCACAATGCACGCTGCCTTCCCCGCTACTAGAACAGTCATTCCTCCGAATCAATACGAGCGTGAAAGTAAATATTCTGACATGAGGAATAAAGTTGTTTGGCTTTTTACTGTCACTTATAAATTAGTCATGTTCCTGGTTACAGCGGAAGTTCATATTCCTGTAAATGGAATAATATTGGTTCCCCGCCGGACTGGTGGGATCCAATGGCTCCAGGGTTACACTTTATCACATGTAAAAGTAATGCTAAATATTCAATGCAAATGTAAAGTTTATGTCCAATTATACAGATTAACGATCGTACCGCAGGAGAGTGTACAGTTATTGCTTTTCTAAATTACACGCATGGTAATATTTGCTTCCAAGCAGCAGGACTGAGTGGCTGCTGTCAATGCTGTGGTCGCTTGTAACTGTGCATTAGAAGACGCAGCGTCCTGTGCCGTCTCCTAGTCTCCCATGTATAGTAGCAAAACCAGCACTTCAGAATGTAATGTAATGGTACTTGAGATGATGACTGGATGGATAGATGGATGGATGGATAGATCAAAAGATGGTGCCTATGTGACGCCCTGGACTAGTCAGGTCGTCCCAGGTAGTCACATACACCACTCCCCCTCCCGGTAAGGTGACAGCAGCCAATCAAGAAACCCTTGTCACCACCCTCCAGGTTTGATGTCCACACTAGAGGGGCAGAGCCAGGCAGTTGGCTCCACCCACCGAGGAGTTCACAGGCCTGGAGGCGGGAAAACACACGCACAAGTTCAAGGTTGTGAGCAGAGTAGTCTGGAGGAGGTGTAGAGCAGACAAGTTCACGGGCAGTCCTGTGTCCAGGCCTGCCAAGAGACTACCGGGTGGCTGGGTCGGAGCCCAGTCACCATTGGCAAGGAGGCAGATGGTGGTGGCCGCCTGCAGGAGCTGGGATTACAGCCGGTGGAACCGTAGGGACTGGGGTCGGGCGGTGGCCCGCCAGTACCGAACCGGGGAACCAATTGGAAACCGGAGCACCAGGAGAGGTACTCATACCCAGTACAAAGCCCTGAACCGACAGAGCCGAGTCAAATCAACTGATTGCGGACTGGATTTTAGGACCTAATCCCTCACAAGTCCCTTTAGAAGACAACAGCCCAACCATACAGGGTAAAGCCACCGCCAAGGCATAGAGACCCAAAGGGCCAGCGTCTGCGGGCAAATGGGCTCCTACGGCATATGCAAGTCGGGGAGCGGACTACCGGTGTCTAGGCATAGGAGTCAAACATTTACACACAATAGGTGCAGGAGAAAGGCGGAAACCACCAACCTATTCTGGGAGAAGCTGCAGCCGGCTGCGGGCCCCGTTCATCACTCCGTTTGGTTTACCAGAGACTCCAGTGTCTTGTGTCATAGTGAGTACGCCAGTGCCTTCGGGCCACATACCGCGCCGCACAGCAACACTTCACCCTGCACCCCGGCCCTCGCCACTTGGGCCCCGGGACCAACACCCCCTACACACGGAGGGGTCAACACCTAGCTACGCCATTACACCGCTCCCGGGAGCCCCCATACCTTCACCGCAACGCTGGTGTCTACAATCACCACAACCCGTGGGTGGCGCCACGAACTTACATCCCAAATCAAACCACCACGGCCCCGGCCGTGGGACTCCTCACCCAAGTCCCCGCGTGTAGCGCCAACTCCCTTGCAGAGCGATGTGACCCCCGGGTCTGTGAGAGGCTCGAGCCACCACCCGCAGTACGAGCATGGATCCAAGCGGCTCGGCGGTCGCAGCCGAGCCCACGGGGCGGTACACCTACTGCATCTTTGGAGCCTACTGAATCTGTGCCGTCTCTCAGATTAACAGTGCCTTATGGATCCATGTTGCATTCTGGACCTATGTTGTATCCAAGAACTATAATGTCTCCTGGATTTATGAGGCCTTGTAGATTGATGGAGCCTCCTGTATATATGGTGCATCCTTGATTTCTGGACTTTTACTGCCTCTGGATCTGAAGAGCCTCCATAATTTAGCGTGTCTTCCATATCTCTGCTTCTCTTCAAAACTGAGGGTGCATCCTGAATTTTTAGTGCCTCCAGGATCTATGTTGCCTCCTAGATCTGTGATGATTCTCAGAACAATGGTTCCTCATAGATCTATGATACCTACAAAATCTTTAGTGTCTTCAGATCTATGTTGCCTCCTGTATTTATGGTGTCTTCTAGGTCTGTGTGTCTCTTCTGAGTTATGGCGCCACCTGAATCTTTATCAGCTCCCAGATCTGTGATGCCTTTTATACCTATGTTGTTCCTCAGAGTAATGGTTCCTCATTGATCTCTGATACCTTTTAAACCTTTAGTGCCTCTAGACCTATGATGCCTCTTGAATTGATAGTACCTACTGGATCTATGGTGCCTCCAAACCAAATCTTATGGTGCCACCCATATTTAGTGGTGCCTCCAGGATCTTAAATACCTCCAGATCTATGATTCCTCTTGGATCTATGATGCCTCCTAGATCTATTGTGTCTCCTAGATCAACAAGGCTTCCGAAATCAATGGTTCTGTTACGGGGGGCTGTCTGATAATAACCGAAAGGAGTATCAGACAGTCAGGGTCCACCGTGCAAAGACTTTGCTGCAGACTATGGCAGAGTGCAATACCTCTGTTAACTCACAGAAGGATATAATAAGAAAGTAAAGCAATTCCTCCCTTACTTGGAGGGTGTGTGGAATGATCTCTGTTAATAATCACAGAGACAAAGGCAATGTGTGCGAAATGGCACCTACCTAGGTCCGCTCTTCTAGTGGTGCAAAAGAGACGAACAGCAGCGTAAGCCGCACAAAGCTCCTACCTGCGTTCGCTCCACTAGTGTGCGAGGACACGAACCACTAGATATGGCACCTGCCTAGGTCCGCTCTTCTAGTGGTGCAAAAGAGACGAACAGCAGCGTAAGCCGCACAAAGCTCCTACCTCTGTTCGCTCCCCTAGTGTGCGAGGATACGAACAACTGCCAGACGCAGTATAAGGAACGTTACCCTAGCGGCAACGTCCACCTACGAGTAGAATCACAAGGCCCAGCCAGACCATGTGCCTCAGGCACCTGCCTATGTCCGCTCCCCTAAGAGGTAAGGATACGGACAGCAGCCGAAGCTGTAAGGTATAAGAACGCTACCCTGCCGGTAGCGCTCACCTAGCATAGACAGAGGAATGCCTAGAGGAACGCGCACAGAGCGTCTACTCATATGCATGAACCAAGAGGACTGAGCACCATGCGGCGTGTGTCAGGGTCTTATATAGACTCTGTGCCTCATCCAAGATGGAGGACACCAGAGCCAATCCGCTGCCAGAATGACAGGAGTGACGTCATGCTGGCCTATCACCGAGCAAGACGTCACAAGCACATGACCAGCGACCAATCGGCATAGAAGGTGTCAGAGACATGTGACCTCGTGTCAGCGATGATGTCACCCGCACATGTGCAATGGCTCCAAGATTGGACTTAGTCTCCGGCGCTCGCACATGTGCAGTAGCAAGAAATCTGGACTTAGTCTCCAGCGCTCGCACATGTGCAGTAGCAAGAAATCTGGACTTAGTCTCCAGCGCTCGCACATGTGCAGTAGCAAGAAATCTGGACTTAGTCTCCAGTGCTCGCAGCAACCGTAACAGGTTCCTTATACATCTATGCTGCCTGTTGGATGTTTAGTGGATTCTGGATCTATGGTTCCTTTTGAATCTACAGTATCTATGATGTCTAAAGGAATTTTGGTGCCTCATGGATCTGTGATGTCTTCTGACACATTTCCTTACTAATATTTCTTCAACTTTGTTATATAAAATACAATCTGTATTCTATATTCTACATTATTTGCTTAAATACTGAGACTGGATCTATGTTTTGTGAGTTTATAAATACGGCACTTCTGGGGTGGTGCACGAGTAGGGACCAAAACCGTCTCAAGTACACTCAAGATCAATATGAGTAGTGTTTTTTATTGGGAAGAACTTGTAGGACCAGCACAACCACAGACGTTTCGGTCAAAAGACCTTCATCAGTGTGCATTCAGAGGGTCCCTCTGCACGCACACTGATGAAGGTCTTTTGACCGAAACGTCTATGCTTGTGCTGGGTCTATGTTTTGTCATTGACACAGGTGATGTTACATTGTAATCTTTATAGGATTCATTCTAGTGCCACCTGTATATATGGTTCCTCCAAATCCTATGGTGCCACCCATATTTATGGTTCCTCCTGGATCTTAAATATATCCAGATCTATGATGCCTCATTATCTATGGTGCCTCCTAGATCTGTTGTGTTTCCTAGATCCACAACGCTTTCCAAATCAATGGTTCCTTATGGATCTGTTGGATGTTTAGTGCCTTCTGGATCTATGGATCCTTTTGAATCTTTGGTGCCTTCAGGATCTATGATGTCTAATGGAATTTTGTTGCCTCATTGATCTATGATGTCTTCTGAGACATTTCTTTACTGACATTTCTTCATATTTGTTATATAAAATACAATCTGCACTCAATACTCTACATTATAGGCTCAAATACTGAGACTAGGTCTATGTTTTGTCATTGACATAGTTGATGTTACATTGTAATCTTTTTGGAATAATTCTGATACCTCCTGGATCTATGGTGCCTCCAAATCCTATGGTGCCAACCCAGATTTATGGTGCCTCCTGGATCTTAAATACCTCCAGATCTATGTTGCCTGTTGATTCTATGGTACCTCCTAGATCTATTGTGTCTCCTAGATCTACATGGCTTCCCATATCAGTGGTTCCTTATGGATCTATGGTGCCTGTTGGATGTTTAGTGCCTTCTGGATCTATGGATCCTTTTGAATCTTTGGTGCCTTCAGGATCTCTTATGTCTAATGGAATTATGGTGCCTCATGGATCTATGATGTCTTCTGAGACATTTCTTTACAAATATTTCTTCAATTACTCACTCAAAACTCTACATTATAGGCTCAAATACTGAGACTACATCTTTGTTTTGCCATTGACATAGTTGATGTTACATTGTATTCTTTGTAGGATTCATTCTGTTTTCTTGTCGCAAGACGAAACACAATGTTATGAATGGAATGTGAATGTTAAGCCGGCAGCACATGGATGTCTGGAATAAGCTGACTCAGAAATCGCAGGAAACAGTCATTTAATTTAATTATTTAAGTGAATTGTTCCTTAGAGGGGGTTATTGGTTTGGAACCAACATTTGTATTAATGGCTTCCACAATGATAAGGAGTGTCCCACTGCTGGTCATCTATGGTCTGCACAGTAATCATTTGGTATTGTAGGTCTTCACTATACCTGCAGCGCCCCCACAGGGAAGTTTTAGTAGTTCATTGTACCTATTGAAATCAGTAATCTGTCTGTAAATGTATAGATATGATGGGTCATCCAGAACGATAGGTACTTTATGCAGATGCTCCCTACTCCTGATGATATACGGCAGTTCTGAATTAAGGATGACCCTCTACACCACAATTCACATCTCCAATCTGGATGGAAAATTGCCAGCAGATGCACCCTATCTAAAGATAACCTTAAAGGGAGTGACCAGGAATTAAATATTAATCACCTATGATTGGGATAGGTCATTAATAAGTTAAATGTAACCACTGGCCAAGGTAAGATGTAATCTCTGGTCTATAATGTAACATCTGATCTTTCAAGTTGTAGAATAATATGCAAACACTGGTCTACATTGTAACTTGTATAATCTTACAGGAGACGTGATCACTGGATGACAAAGTAATTAATCTGATTGTCTAGATCAATTTTTTTATTTTTTACCAAGGGCCATTTTGATATCTATAATCTCATTTGGGGGCCGTACAAAATGATCAACTTAAAATGTATCCTGCTATATTTGGTCAAACATATAATTAACTCACCCCTAATATTATGGCTGTAGCTTCTTTTCTTGTTGAGGCATGTGATGCAAGGTGACATTGGTGATGTTGCTATTCACAACTGCTTGTGCTGGTTTGCATCGGTCAATCTTGAGCGCTCTGTGCAATGATAAGTTTTGCAAAGAACGTGATGCAATAAGTTGTTCCGCACTCATATGTATATTACATTGCATGTCTCCTCAATGTGGGAAATTTATCAGCTGCTGTATATGCATCATATAGTATACGTTGGTGCTGCTGTGTATATATCACATAGGAGACAGTGAGACTTCTGTATATGCATCACAACAGAGACTGCTGTATGTACATCACATAGTATACACCAAGACTGCTGTGCGTGTATCACATAGAAGACACAGAGGTTGTTGTATATACATCAAATACCAAGACACCAAGTCTGGTAAATTTACATCATATAGGAAACATAGGGACTTCTGTATATAAATCAGATAGGAGACACTTTGGTTGTTGTACACATTAGCTGGGAGACACCAAAACTGCTGTATACACATCACATTGAATATACTGGAACTGCTGTATATACATCAAATCGGAGGCACACCGAGACTGTTGTATAGAAATAACATAGGATACACTAGGATTACTTTATGTATATCAAATAGGATAGATTGGGACTGGTGTACATAGATCACAAAGAAGACACTTAGATTGCTGTTTATACATCCCATGAGTCATTGGAACTGCTGTATGTACATCGGATAAGAAACTCTGAAGCTGCCATATATACATCACTAAGAATACACTGGGACTGCCGTAAATACATCACATTGCAGACACTGGAACTGGTGTATACATCACATAGGACACACTGGAACTGTTTTATGTACATCAGACAGGAGACATAGGGACTGTTGTGTATATATCACATAGGAATCACTGGGACTGCCATATAGACAATACATAGGAGGTATTGGACTGGTGTATATACATCACATAGGAGACACTGCGACTTGTATATATACATCACATAGGAGATACTGGGACTGCTGTATATACATCAAATAGGAGACACACCGAGACTGTTGTATATAAATAACAGATTGGTGTACTTATATCACATAGCAGACACTTCAATTGCCATATATACAACCCACAGGAGACATTAGAACTGCCGTATGTACATCACATAAGAGACACTGGAACTGACATATATACATCACATAGGAGAGACTGGGACTTCTGTATATATCGGAGTCAATGGGACTGTTGTGCACATCACATATGAGACACTGGGACTGGTGTATTTACGTCACATAGGAGACATTGGCACTGGTGTATATACATCACGTAGGAGACACTTGGAATGCTGTATAGACAATACATAGGAAGCACTGGGACTGGTGTATATACATCACATAGGAGACACACTGAGACTGTTGTATATAGATAACATAGATTGGGACTGGTGTGTATACATCACATAGGAGACACTTAGATTGCCGTATATACAACCCACAGGAGACATTAGAACTGCCGTATATACATCACATAGGAGACACTAGGACTGGTGTATATACATCACATAGGAGACACTGTAACTACTGTATACACATCACATAGGAGACATGCCAAATAGACAATACATATGAGACATTGGGACTGGTGTATATACATTACATAGGAGACACTGGGACTGGTATATATACATCACATAAGAGACACTGGGACTGCTGTATAGACATCACATAGGAGACACTGTGATTGCCGTATAGACATCACATAAGAGACACTGGGACTTCCATATATACATCACATAGAAGAAACTAGGACTGGTGTATATACATCACATAGGAGACACTGGGACTGGTGTATATACTGTAAATAAACCTGGCTTTACACATTAGATAGCTGTCAGCCGAGTGATTCATTGGCTGATCATTCGGCTGACAGCTATCTCAACCAACTTTCTCATACACAGGGGCGCTCGTTTGGCCGATGCTCCTGTGTTCTCAATGAGAAATCCGCACTCCAAAATTAGATAAGCCTGATCAACATCTCCGAATATCCATCAGAATCTGTCATCTGGATCCATCAATATCAGAGGGTTCGGCTGAGATTACTCTAATGTGTATGGGGGTTTAAAGATGTAGTCACTGGAATACAAAGTACAGTTGAAACCAGAAGTTTAGATACACTATGTAAAAAAAAAAAACCATCTGCATGTTTTTCTCACTATCTGACATGAAATCAGAATAAACGTTTACCATTTTAGATCAATTAGGAACCAAAATGTTTTATATTTGCCAAATGCCAGAATAATGAGAGAGAGAGAATATGTGAAGATAATTTTATTACTTTCTGCAAACTCAAAAGTTTACATACAATAAGAGTACTAAGCCTTTCAACAATATGGAACGGCCCATATGATGATTTCATGTCTTTGGAAGCTTCTGATTGGTTTATTGACAACATCTGAGTTTATTAGAGAAACACCTGTTGATGTGTTTTAATGCACACCTGAAACACACGGCTTCTTTGTGTAGCATCATGGGAAAGTCAAAAGAATTCAGCCAAGGTCATAGGAAGAGAATTGTGGACTTGCACAAGTCTGGTTCATCCTTGGCTGCATTTTCCAGATACCTGAAGGTGCCTCTTTAATCTGTACAAACAATTATACACAAGTACAAACAAGATGGGAACGTCCAGCCATCATACTGCTCAGGAAGGAGACAGGTTCAGTGTATCAGAGATGAACGTGCTTTGGTCAGACATCTGCATATCAACCCAAGAACAAAAGCAAAAAGTCCCTGTGAAGATGCTGGCAGAAGCTGGTAAGATTGTGTCATTATCCACAGTGAAACGAGTACTGTATCAACATAGGCTGAAAGGCCACTCTGCCAGGAAGAAGCCATTACTCCAAAAGAAACATAAAAAAAGACAAATTAATGTTTTGAAATGCACACAGGAACAAAGACTTTCATTTTTGGAGACGTGTCCTGTGGTCTGATGAAACTAAAATTGAACTGTTTGGCCATAATGACCATTGTTACGTTTGGAGGAAAAAGGGAGAAGTTTTGAAGCCTAAAAACACCATCCCAACTGTGAAACACGGTAGTGGCAGCATCATGTTGTGGGTTTTTTTGCTGCAGGAGTGACTTGTGCACGTATCAAAATAGATGGCATCATAAGGAAAGAAGATTATTTTGCAATATTGAAACATCTTAAGACATCAGCCATGAACATAAAGCTTGGGCGGAAATGGGTCTTCCAAATGGACAATGACCTGAAGCCACTGCCAAATTGGTTACAAAGTGGCTTAAGGATAACAAAGTCAATGTTTTGGAGTGGCCATCACAAAGCCCTGATCTCAA